>NW_006921953.1:1815402-1862046 GCF_000298275.1 Orycteropus afer afer | reverse complement strand
CTTCATGTCTCTCATTTTTCTTGTCTTCTGTCTTCTTCCTTTTCTTCTGTTTGTCCCTCTGCCTCTCCCCTCTTCTTTTCCTTCTCTTTGGAGCTTCTGCCTCTCCTCTTCACCCCCACCTCCTGCCTAAGCAGTAGGGAAATGAGAATGTGGGGAAGGGTCCAAGCTTTCCTTCTTCCTCGACCCAGGCCTTTACTCCCACTGTGAGCAGATGGGAGGCGTCTCTGCATTCCTTTCCATGGAATGGTTGCTCTGCCATGGCCACCTGGGGAGAACAAGCTAGGGCATAAAAGGCTTGGGAGGAGGAGGAGGATGGAGGCAAATGCTGGGTCAGCTTTCTGGTGAAGCTGGGGTGAAAAGGCAGGCAGTCCCAAGAGTCCAGGGCTTCCACTAAGGTGGAGGCAGGCAACCTTAGGTTTGGAAGGCTGGGAGAGTGCAGCCACCTTGGGGCCAAAGTCTGGGCAAGAGTGACAGCGGTGATCTCATCCCCATTTCTGAGAGGAGGAGATTGAGGCTGAGGGCTGGTCCCCAGGGTCCTTTGTGTTGGAGGAGAATGCGCTAGGGTGGGCCTATAGTGTGCCAATTGCCAAGTTGCTATGGTTACCGGGGGATGCCCAGAGCCATTAGAGCACCAGGTTCTCTCTCCTCCCCCTCCCTCCCTTCAGGGGGGAGGGGCAGCGAATGAATACCAAGGCACGCACCAGGTAGGCTCCTGGTGCTGGCCAATAGAGTCTGAGGAGCACGGTAGCCAGGGAACAGTAACCAAGGTAACCAAGGAACCGTCGCCTTGGAAGCTCCATCACATACGCGCTCTGCTCCGTGGCAGGCAGCCTGGGCCAGGGCTGGGACACTCTGGATCGAAGGCACTGAGCCCCAGCAGCTGATGGCAGTGATTTCTGCCCCTACCCACTACTCCGCACCCGACCCAGGCCTCCCTCCATGGGGCTCACAGTTGGGCTCCAGCCAGAAATAGTGCCCGGCCCTGTTGTCATGATGACACTTCCCAGCTGGTCTGGAACCCCCTCCTGTCCTGGCTCCTCCATATCCCTCCCCCTAACCCTTCCCAGAGCCATCTCCACCCAAAATTGGCTCCCAGGCCCTAAAAGTTCTTCCAGCCGCCGCCGCTCCCTCTCCCCAGGGCTCTGTACACATATGAGGACGGCTCGGATGACCTCAAGCTTGCAGCATCAGGAGGTAAGAATTCCAGCCATTCCTTCCCCTTCCTCTCCACCCCCTCCTCCGGTTGTTTTCTTTCCCACCCGCCTGGCCCTGGGCCACCTTGTTGCTTGCATCCAACATCCCCACACTTATCTGGCGGTTGTCTCTCCTCTGGTCATCCCCAGAGGGTGGGGAGGGAGGGAGCCTTGTTTTCCAGTTAACTGAGGCAGAGACTGGAGGGGAAAGTGACTTGCCCAAAGTCACTCAGCTAGGAGGAAGGGACCTAGCAGGGATGGGCCTGGATCAGCCCACTATCTTCAGAGCCCACAGGGCTTTGTTTCACACTGTTAGGGTTGGGTACCACTTCACACTGATGTGTGAGAAGGGATGATGTGTGAAGATGGCTAGAGCTAGCAACCACTTCTTTGTCCTACCCTAAATCTGGCTCCTGGGGGCTCAAAGACAAAGCTAGCAGCTGGCTTCCAGCCCTCCTCACACTAACATAAAACTTTGGGAGCTCTACATTTTGAAAAGCAGAGCCTGGGAGCATTCTGTCCTGTGGGATCCAGAGCCTTCATGGGGGTGGTAAGGGTTTGGGAGAGGGAAGTGCTGACGCCTTCCTGACTCCCTCAGAAGGGGGCTTGCAGGAGCTCTCCGGCCACTTTGAGAATCAGAAGGTGATGTACGGCTTCTGCAGCGTCAAGGACTCCCAGGCTGCTCTGCCAAAATACGTGCTTATCAACTGGGTATGTAGCTGTGGGCTGGGAGAGGGCACAGAGGGCCCCAGATCAGCTACCCTTCACCTTTCCCTTCTCCCACTGGTCCCAGGGAGGGTGGCCTGCTGCCCGCTCTTCGACTCCCTCTTTGATGGGTATCTTGCAGGTTGGTGAAGACGTGCCTGATGCTCGCAAGTGTGCTTGTGCCAGCCACGTGGCTAAGGTGGCTGAGTTCTTCCAGGTGTGCATGGGGCCAGGCCCCGTGGGGACAGGGACAACCACCCAGGGAGGGGTCTGTACACTGGGAGTGGTGACGGGGCCACAGTGCTCCCTGAACACTCCCTTTTTGCTAAAGGGCGTCGACGTAATTGTGAATGCCAGCAGTGTGGAAGACATAGACGCGGGTGCCATTGGGCAGCGGCTCTCCAATGGGCTGGCTCGGCTCTCCAGCCCTGTGCTGCACCGCCTGCGGCTACGGGAGGATGAAAACGCTGAGCCTGTGGTCAGTGTGGGCGTGGGCCTGTGCTGGCTGTCCCTACCCTGGGCCCTGTGTCTGGCCCTCCCTTGCCACTCATAGTACCCTTGTTCATGGGGTTCCCAGAGTACCCAGCCTGCTCTCCACCCTTATGCCCCATAATTTGACCCTACAGGGTACTACCTATCAGAAGACGGATGCAGCCGTGGAAATGAAGCGGATTAACCGTGAGCAGTTTTGGGAGCAGGCCAAGGTGTGGACCCCGACCCTGGCCTTTAGGCTGAGCTGCCCTTCCCTGACCCCCTGGGGTCACTTGGGCTACTCTCCCAAGGGACTGTGCCCCAGACCACATGCTTTCCCATCTCGAAAGAGAGAGCTCTTTTGACCCATTCCTACTATTCCCAATTCCCTAGCCCTGGGCTTGGTGGATGGAGGACCAGGTCCCCAGGCCCGCCAGCTCAAGGCCTGCACTTCTTTGGTGTGGGGCTTACAGAAGGAAGAGGAACTAAGGAAGGAGGAGGAGAGGAAGAAGGCCCTGGATGAGAGGCTTAGGTTTGAGCAGGAGCGGATGGAGCAGGAGCGGATGGAGCAGGAGGAGCGCGAGAGGCGCTACCGGGAGCGAGAGCAGCAGATCGAGGAGCATAGGTGCGGCCCTGTCCGCCCTGGCAGCCTGGCCCTAGTGCCTCTCGTGCCCACCCTGAGTGTACCTGCTGGCTTCTTGTTCCAGGAGGAAACAGCAGAATCTAGAAGCAGAGGAGGCCAAGAGGCGTTTGAAGGAGCAGTCGATCTTTGTAAGTTCTAAGCCGGGGCTCTCAGGCTTCTGGTCAGGCAGTGACACTGCTCCCTGTGCCTGGGCCTCATGAGGAGATTGGGGCTTTGGGAACAATACTGGGTGCTCTAAGGACCTCTGCACGGCCCTAGGGGGCCCCTTGGAGGGTCAGGCCTGGCACCTGATTATGACGCTGGTTTCTGGCTATGGATAGAGACCTCCTTGGAGAAGCTTATACTCTAGATTGGAAGAAAAAATGTACTCCCTGCCAGGGCACCCCTGGCCCCTCCTCAGTGGGGCCTGCAGGGCTTGGGGTAAATTAGACTTTGTTTCTGCACTGAGGGGCTCAAGGCCTAGTCCCCACATAAGAGTGATACAGAGCCTTGTGAATGAATGAGCTGTACCTGTTTTTTGAGTGTCTGTATAAGTGTGTCTCCATGTTCCAGGGGTGCTGCTAAATTGCCAGACACTGGGAATGGCCCATAGCACCTGAGAACTGGCGTTTTGGAAATTACAGTGGGGTTACATTTATGTACTTTGGACTGAATTTTGTATTTCAGAAATAGCTAGAGTCATTCAGGTTCTTGCATGGTGCCATTCAGGGAGGGAGGCCTGGATTGGGATTATGGTTGGCAGATGTTGGGCCTTGGGTGACTTGTACAAGCTCCAGGGTCACATCCAGGAGAAGACAGCCCTTCAGGCACTGGCATTAATAAGTGCTCTGATCACATCAACTGCCGGGTGGGTGCAGCTGACGTCTAGTTGCTCATGCCTCAGTCATTCAGTTAACACATACTTGCCACCTTCCATGTGCTGAGTGCTGGAAACAGAACAAGATGGGCAAGGTCTTTTTGAAAAAGCTTATTTTTATGGAAAATTTGGCTGAAGATGGTATGTGCACACAAACACACAGAGAATAATATAGTGAGTCCCCTGAACTTATTTTCACCAGTTATCAGCATTTCTGACAAAGCCTTATGGTGTTCACATCATTATTTTACAGTCTTAGGTGCTCCTTCATGTGACAGTGGATATGCCAACAGTCAGTGTGGTGGCCTTGCAACTTCAAGCCTCCTAAGGAAGATTCTGTATGAGAAACTTTGGAAATTAGTACCATGAAATAGTTTCTTTTAACTTGAGGAGCTGTTCTGCTTTCTCTCTCCTTTTACCAAGATTTTATGCCTTATTTTGGTTCCTTTTTTTCCTGGACTGCCAGCGAGCTCCCATGTATCTGAAGATGCTCAGGCCCAGCAGTGCCTTTGGCCTTCATGGTTAGCATATTGATCTCTCCTATGCACAGCTCTTAATTTGTTGTTTCAGTAATTTGTTGTTTCAGTGTTACTCGCACTGTTAGTAGTTAAAGCCTTTGTGATAAGCTGCCTATGGTTCTTATTTTTGAATCAGGCAGAGAAGCCTAGCAAGATGTCACTGGCAAAGGCTTAACTGCTCATTTATGGGAGGGTGAGGAGCCTGGCCTGGCTGGAGCCCAGTGGGCTAATGAGCAGGGAAGAGTCGATTGGAAGGGAGAGCAGAGTCAGGGGAGGCATTTCGACTTCATTTTGAAGGACACATAGAGTTATGGAGTGACAACCCTTGTGAGGGGCAGCAATCCTTTGAAGGGCCATTCCCTTTATGCACCTTGGCCAGTGTTTAGGTTCTGTGTTCAAAAGCAAAGAAGCCTTGCTCCTTCACTACCTTTCCTAGAGCTTGTTCTCTCCTCCCATCAATCCCTTCTGCCCAGTTTGCCACATGAGCAGTGTAGTGAGTTCAACTGAGCAAACATGAACCACCTCGATCTTGGGCTGGCCTTTCACACACAGACCTGAGTCCATGTCGTGTCGTTCGCAGGGACGTAAGGGAGATGACCCCAGAAA
The DNA here is from genome assembly GCF_000298275.1 of Orycteropus afer afer. NCBI lineage: Eukaryota > Metazoa > Chordata > Mammalia > Tubulidentata > Orycteropodidae > Orycteropus > Orycteropus afer. The sequence continues at coordinate 1,857,054 of NW_006921953.1, read as the reverse complement.
CAGGAAATTATAATACAGCGTAATTTGTAGTGTACGCCAGGAACACCCATGGCGACCTTGAGAAGAGAATGGCCTGACTCAGAGACCTTTTTCCCCAAGGAGGCAGTGCCCAAGCTGGGACTGAAAGCAGGAGGAGTCAGACCTGGGGGTGGGGTCAGCATTTGAGGGTGGGGAGACTTATCTCCCATGCCAAGGCACGGAGGTGGGAAACTATGCATGTTCCAGGAACTAACTGCTTCATGGCTGAGGACTTTATATCTACACATCATGGAGGGGATACGGGGCTGGTGGCGCATGGGGTTTGGAGAGGGGATGGGGCCAGATCAGCAAGAGGTCCTGATCACTTGGGAGATTGTAGTCTCAGGACATAATGAGTGACTAGGCAAGTATAGTACAGCAGGGAGTGGTGGAGACTGCAGCAAGTTGGACAGCACACACCCGGATGAAAGGCAGCTGCAGCAAGGCTCTGGCCCATGGCTGTTTGGGGAGAATGTGGGTCAGTGTTGCCAGAGCTCCTGGCATTTCAGGATAGATTCAGATCCAGATTTCAGTATGAAACTTCCTGATTTTGAAGTGGTGGCAACTAATTAGTGTTTTTTAAAAACACCACACTGGCCAAACAAGCACCATCTGTGGGAATCTTCAGCAGTGCTTGCTGTGACTTACAAGAAGCTCCAGAGGGGTTTTAAGCTAGGAAAAATTATGGTCTGATTTATGTTTTCAGAGGTCCTTCTGGGCCTATAAGGAGCTCTGGTAGCACAGTGACTAAGGCATCTGACTGTTAACCAGAAGGTTGGTGGTTCAAACCCACCAGCCACTCCACGGAAGCAAGACCGGGCAATCTACTTCTGTGAAGATTTATCACCTCAGAAACTCAATGGGGGTCGCTATGAGTTGGAATGAACTCGATGGCAGTGGGTTTAGTGTTTTTTTTTTTCTTTTTCTGTTTTCTGGGCCTATAGAGATTAGATAGGGAGGGAGAGGCTGGTGAGGGAGCCCCTGCTCAGATGCCCAGGTCTAGGCAGTGCTGGTGAGAGAGTGGCAGGCAGGCACTGGGGTGGGAGGTTTGAGAAAAGGTAGACATGAGGAAGGAGAGCTGGAGGATCTTGGGGGCCTGGGTGGCTATGAATCGGGTAAGGGAAAGGAGATGCTGAGTGAGTGTCCAGAGCCTGGCCAGTGAGAGTGGAGAGGGGCTGGGTAACTGGTGGTAGGAGGACAAGAAGTACCACCACAGAGCCTCTTCCTTCTGTGGAAGAAACATGGGAGCTTTAAGAAGGCGTTGGTGGATGTGGGGTGCCCAGGACACTGTCCCTTTGGTTTCCAGGGTGACCAGCGGGATGAGGAAGAAGAGACCCAGATGAAGAAGTCTGAATCAGAGGTGGAGGTAAAAACTGAGAGGACAGAACAGGTGAGGTGGGCAGGGTTGTCTCAGCCCAGCCAGGCCCTGACCCTGGCCTCTGCCCACAGGAGGCAGCAGCCATCATTGCCCAGCGGCCTGACAACCCTCGAGAGTTCTTTAAGCAGCAGGAACGAGTCGCATCAGCCTCTGCGGGCAGCTGCGATGTGCCCTCACCCTTCAACCACCGGCCAGGTAGTCCCAGCCCCCTGCCCTGCCCCTTACTTCTCAGGTTTGGGCCCTGAGCCTCTTTGGGACTATTTCTTGGAAGGGAAACTTTGCCCAAGGACCCCCTGGAGAAGGCCAAAGAGGCCCATCAAATGTTCTTCCATCTACCATTTCCCAGGTTGCAGGGCCCTGAGATAGGCTTGGGGAAGTCGATGTTGGGCCTTGGCTGTTCAGTGGGTGGTGCCAGGTGGGCAGCTCTGACGTGGGCTGGGGGACCTCACTAGCCACATAAAAGCCAGCAGGGAGTGGCCCTGCTGGGGTTGAACTCGGTCTGGCCTATAGGGCTGGTGGGTGCATGTGAGGCATACTCTGACCCTGACCTGAATCAGAGCAGCCTGGGCCTGCACCGGGGCTCCCTGTTCAGCTTCTCCCTACACAGCTTCTGCCTTCCGCTCCAGCATCCTCCACCCTGTCTGTTGGTCCCATTGTGTTGACACCTGCTGCTGTGTGAGCCCTCTGCTGGTGTTTGGTCAGGTGGGGGGTGGCAGGCTGTCCCCAGCTCATCAGCTGCTCAGAGCCTAGCTGTGTGTGGCAGGCTTCTTGCTGTGTGGCTGGTGCTGGTGGGAGTTGGCTGATGCTTGAGGCTGTGGCCCAGCTTGCTGAATGTATTCCTGGTTGCGGGCAGCTTGGACATCCAGGGCCAGCACTGGGGGCGGGTGAGGCATCTGCAAGGGTGGGGGACACTGACCCTCTCTTGTCCTCTGTCTCTTTCTCTGTCTGTCTCTCTCAGCAGGTCGTCCGTACTGCCCTTTCATAAAGGCATCGGACAGTGGGCCTTCCTCCTCCTCCTCTTCCTCCTCCTCCCCTCCACGGACTCCCTTTCCCTATATCACCTGTCACCGCACCCCAAACCTCTCTTCCTCCCTCCCATGTAGGTAGCAGCCCCAGGCCTTGGCGGGGGGGGTAAGGAGGGCCCCGCTTCCCAGCAGCGCCCCCTGCCCTCACACCCCCGCCCCAGGCTGACCGCTGATCTCTGGAGTTTGTTCCTAGAGCAGGTACTGCCTGCCTGTTTTCCCTGGCCCTGCAGGGGCGCTGGCCCCCAGGGACCTGGCTTACAGGGTCTAGAGCTGTGGTCTGGCCCCTGGGGGGTCTGGGGAGCTCACAGTCTTCACCCAGACTCCAGAGAGGAAATGCTGGCCAGGCCCCAAGGTGAACAGTCTTGGTCCCATCTAGCTCCTTGGCCCTCACTGACCAGTCTGGGGCTTTATTCTGCAGGCAGCCACCTGGACAGCCACCGGAGGATGGCTCCCACCCCCATCCCCACCCGGAGCCCATCCGACTCCAGCACAGCCTCCACCCCTATCACTGAGCAGATTGAGCGGGCCCTGGATGAGGTCACATCATCTCAGCCTCCACCACTGCCACCGCCGCTACCACCAGCCGAAGGTGAGACACCCTCCCAGTCAGGGTCTTCACTTCATCCCCTGGGCTGGGAACTCCAGGTTCCCATGGTAACAACTCCCCAGGGATCTGGGCCACCTATCACCAAGACTGAACTGTCCTGGAGATTGCTGTAGTATGGGAGGAGCCCTGGCACTGCAGTCAAATCTGCCCCCCTTTGAGCCAAAGGGCCTCAGCTGTGAAGGGGGATCAGGTTGGGGTGTTGAGTGGGTTAAAGACAGCCTGGTGCAGCTGGTGCAGCATGCTTGCCCTCTGACCCCCGTTGACAGTTGAGTGGAGTTGTATTTGAGAGTCCTCAGCTCCTTTCTCAGGGAGAGGGGAGGGTATGATAAGGTCTCCATTCCTTCCCCAAGGGAGTGGATCATAGCTCTCTCCTTATCTATGCTGTCACAGAGACCCAGGAGCCCAGCCCCCAGTTGGAGAGTGAAGAGACCAGCAAGGAAGCCCAAGCAGCAGCCCCTCAGGCCTGGGCCAGCGCCATAGAGGAGCCCCTTCTGGCAAGGGAGCCTCCCCAGGGGGAGGGCAGCCCTGCGGAGGACTTGATGTTCATAGAATCTCCAGACCAGGCTGTTCTAGCCGCCCCTCTGGAGCCTGCTCCAGCCAGCACCACTGCAGCTGACCCCTCCATAGCTGTCACAGCTGACACCATTGAAACCAACACTGCCGCTGTTGACACCACTGTTGCCAACACCTCCGCTCCCGCTGCTGCCAGCCTCATTGACCTATGGCCTGGCAACAGGGAAGGGGCCTCTGCAGCCCAGGCCTGGGAGCCAGAGGCCAAGTCCGGGGCCCCCACACCACCCTCAGGTGCTGAGGTCACTGTGGAGGAGATGGCCCTGCTGGACCAGGGGGCTCAGGAGCCTCTGCCACCAGCGGGGGAAGGCTGTGCCAACCTTCTCAATTTTGATGAGTTGCCTGAGCCCCCAGCCACCTTCTGCGACCCAGAGGAGGAAGTAGAAGGGGAGTCCCTGGGTCCACCCCAGGCCCCAACTCTGCCCTCTACTCCAGAAGATCTAGATCAAGAACCAGAGTCAGAGCCAGAGCCCCACGTGTTGACCAATGGCGAGACCACTCAGAAGGAGGGGACCCAGGTGGGGGCAGAGGCAGCCTGGGGGCAGGGGGATGGTCAGGGCTCCGGTAGAACTGCATTCCTCAGGTTTGCAGCAGCACCTTACTTCTCTGTAACCCACATTGTTGGGGTGAAGCTTCTTTCCAGTCCCCCTCCCTGGCCAGCTCTGCTTTTGTTCCCAAGGCAGGCATCTGTGTTTCCTAGGCAACCGCTGATGGAATCGCTGGTTGCTGAGGAAACGGGCTCAGGGCTGGTAGGTCAGCCCTAGTCCTGCAGGGTGGGGCCCGGCGACCTGGTACTTTCCCCTTGCAGGCCAGTGAAGGGTACTTCAGCCAATCACAGGAGGAGGAGTTTGCCCAATCAGAAGACCCGTGTGCGAAGGCTCCGCCTCCTGTGTTCTACAACAAGCCTCCAGGTAGTCTTGAGATGGAGGATGAGAGGGGAATCTGGGCGAAGGTGCTGGATTTAACCAGGCCCAGCACGCCTCGCCTCTCTCTCGGGTGTGGGACACAGAGAAGGATCTGCTGCGCCATCTCCTTAATGCCCCTCCCATCTCCTGACACCCTTTAGAAATCGATATCACCTGCTGGGATGCAGATCCAGTACCAGAAGAGGAGGAGAGCTTCGAGGGTGGAGATTAGCGGTGTGTCTGCTCTGAGGCTGCCCTCGCCAAGGCCGCCAACTTCCAGGCTTCTGGCCAGACGGCCCGCCGTGCCTGCACTCGCAGCAGCTCCGCCTGGCACCCACTCCGGATTCCGGCCCTGGCCCGGACTCGGCCGCTTCCCCACCCACAGGGCCAAACTTTGACAGCTTTTCTCTTTTTTTTAAAGTGAATAGGAGACTTGTACAGTTGACTGATTTTCTTCCCGTTGGTAGTTAAGACGCTGTTGCAGATTCCACTCTCTCCCTATCCGGTCCAGATTGTAGCTCTTAGTCCTCCCTGCTCAGCTGGCCGGGGTGGAGGTCTCCCCCTGCTTGGGGCCTGGTGTGGGGGAGCTCTGGTGGAAAATGTTCCCTCACCTTTTTTCCTAGTTTTATGTTTCTTGGAAAAATATCACTTTGTATTCTCTGTCCAGGGCTTCAGATATTTTGCACGAATTTTAAAACATGGCAATAAATGGCTCGTGGGCTCTGGTTCCCTGGGACCCCCCCTCCCTGCCCTTCTCTTAATACCTCCCTGCCTGGCCCAAAGGAAGTAGCAGGCCCACCTGGGGCCCCTTGGCTTCCCTGCCCTCTCCTGCCCCCTCCTGCTGGGCAGGTCCCAGGCTGGAGATCCTCGGATCCATTCAGGTTAGGGCTATTGGGGGGGCTAGGTTTGGGGGGGCTTTCTTAACGCCTCCCTCTGCTTGGGTTCCTTTTTCACTTTCAGTAACTGTTTTTTGGAAAGCACAAACTTCTGTAACAGGTCGTGCTCATGTCTGTTAATAAAGAAATCCAGATCCCTTTGGGCCTGCTGCTCCGGGCCTCCAGGGGCTGATCTAGGGTGGGCAGCCCGGCCGCCCGGCCTCCCACTCCCAATTCCTATTTCTAAGGCCATAGACGAAGGGACAGACAGTTTACCTAGATCTCACTGCATGGTCTGGGACACCCGGGAACCAGTATAGTTCCAGAAAGCCCCCCTCAGTTTTAGTTCCGCACCATCAAGCCAGCTTGTAGGCAGACTGCGAGTTAACATTCCTTTGTTCCTCATGGCCCTGGCGTGCATGGACACCAGCTCTCTGGTTGAACCTTGGGTGCAAGTAGTGGCCACTCCCTCCGCTTGTACCAAAGCAGATCACACACCTTTATTATCCTCAAAATGTAACAAACAGGGTAAGAAATCCCTCCCCCCCCTCTCCCCCAGTCCAAGGGAAGAATTTAAAAAGCCCCGCATTTGGGCCAGGAGTCCGCGGGTGGGGCCGGGACGCCGGGCGCCCCTCTATACGGCTGTAGTCCTCCCGAACAAGGGGATGGAGACCGGCAGACGCCAAGCTCCGTGCTCCAGGGGCTCGCGGCTACTGAGCTCTGAGTCGGTCCAGCTGGGGAAGACCCGGCGGCCGCGGTCCGCCTGCAGGCAGAGCGAAGGGCAAGGCGGTGCGGGGCGCGGGGCGCTGGGCAGGTGCAGCGCCGACGTGTATCCCCGGTCCAGAAAGAGTGGCTTGTAGCTGGGTGGCGGCTGCTCCTGTTTCTCCGCGCTGTCGCGGCGGCTCAGAAAGGGCGTAACGATCTTTCGGTAGAGGCCGCGCGTGTCCGTGAGCACCTCGCTGTAGGGCGGTGGCGGCTCTGCCATCAGCACCGCCTCTTCGTAGCACGGTGGCTTAGACATGTCCGATTCCGCTGCAGAATGGGAAGCAGCCCGAGGAATGAGGCTACTGGTCCCCAGCCTCACGCAGAGACTTTGGCCAGCTGCCAACCCCAGACCCAGGGCCACCTCGAGGGAACCCGCTCCCTCCCCTGGCAAAAGCCCCGCGTATTTGTAGACAGCCCGCACCCTGCCAGGGCCCGCCCAACTTGGTGGCCCCGGGCGCCCTCTGGCGGAGACCGTACTTACCCTGGCGGGGATAGCTCCAGGGCCGCGGCGGCACTGAGAGATGCGGCGGCGGCGGGTGCGGAAGCGCGTGGTGATGTGGATGCGCGTGGGCATGCGACTGCGCAGGCCCGTGGTGCAGCAGCGGGTGCACGTGCACATGCGGGTGCGCGTGCGCCGGCGCTTCCAGGCGGCCCCGATGTGGTGGTGGTGGTGGTGGTGGTGGTGGTGGTGGTGCCAGGCCCGGGGGGCTCCCGGCTAGGCTGCCCTCAAGCTCGAGGGGCTCCAGCTCAAGAGCTCTCAGGTTCTGCTCGCGCAGTCGCTCCTCCTGGCGCCGTTTGAGGCGTCGGCGCAGAAAGCTGCAGAAGCAGCAGAGCAGAACGATGAGGCCCCAAATGAGCCAGAAGCCGGCGAAGCACGTGAGGAACGTGTAGGTGCCCTGGGACATAACCATGGCGGCGGCGCAGGCAGCGGGTCCTCGGCTGCTTCACTGGACACTGCTCTCCTCTGCGTGGCCCCGGGCCCGCGCCACGCTCCCAGGTGCCGCCAGCGTCACTTTGGGTCCCGTGGCCGGGGGCTGCCCGCGGCTGGGCTCAAGTCGTGCGCGCGCCGGCAGGGGGCAGCAGTGGCGTCCGCTTCTTCCCATGGCGCCGGCGGGCGCGCGGGCTGCCTCACCCAGGGCCGCGCGTGACCTGTGGGCAGACACAGGGCGCGGTGAAGGCGCGCCACAGCCCCCAATGACTTTCCTGCCCGCACCCGCGCTCTGAACAGTCTCGGGGAAGCCTTCTTGCGGGAACCCCCGCACTCCCCGGGGGACCGGTGACGTCATCAAGGAGGCTGACATCATTCTTAAAGGCTTCCCGGGTAGGGTTTCCCCGGATCTGAGACAGGGCCGCTACCGCCGCTAGGCCAGGGTGTGTGTGGGGGGGAAGGGGAGGGCGCGGGAAACACTGAATCGCCCAGCAGGGGGCGCGCAAGGGAGATTAGCCACTCGCGTCTCCGGTGAACAAGGCACCCCAGCTTGGAAAGTTTCAGAGGCCTGTGGGCCCACCCCTAAGGCGCTAAAAAAGAATCTGGGTGGGAAAAGGGTGGCTGACCTCCAATAGCCCCACCAGCAGCCCACCTTGTGCTCGGCTACAGCCCTGTGCTCGGCTACAGTTAATGGTAGCCTCCAGCGCTGTGGGCCTTGTACCCCAGTCCTGGCTGCCCAAGGAATGGTACATCCTTGTCCCATACCACAGTCTCTTGGTCTTCGCCGCTCTCTCAGGGGGCTTGGGAGTCCGGCAGCGTGCCATGGACCCTGCCTTTGTTTGCCTAGCGAACCTCTTTTCTTTCGTTCCTAGCGTCCCTCTTTTCTCTAGGCGCCTCCGCCTGCAGGATTGCAGCTCCAACTCCGCTTCTCCCACCGTGCTGCCCCGCCAGTTCTAGGCCCCTTCTGCAATTCCCTTCCCTCTGCAGAAGGGAGGGAAAGTAGGTAGGACTCAGAAGTTTGTTTTCCAGATCCACCTGGTCCTGAACCGCTCCAGATGGACAGCTCTAGTTCCACTTCCTCCTCTCCACAGCCAGGGTTGAGGGAGAATGGTGCATTCTCAGGGGTATGGGGGGCGGGGGAAGCCCTGGACTCTGGGGAGTGAACGGTGGCAGGACACTGTTCACCACCCCCACAGAACAGAAATGAACCTTTGGGATCAGTGGAATTAGTCTTGTTTTACAGGTGAGGAGGTGGGTTTGTAATTAACTACGTAGATGGCAAGTGGCAGAGCCATCATTTGAACTGGGGAAAATGCTGCTGCCTGAGCTACTTTGGGGGCCTCCTGCAGGAGCCCCAAAGGACCTCCCCACTCTCAGCAGGCCCAAGACACAAACATGCACTCAAGTTATGGTGGCCCTGAGCCCCAAGCTGGGAGGCTCCAGACTAAGCCATCTCTGGCTGGTCCAGCAAGCTGGGGAGAAGCCAGAACATGCTGCTCCACCTTCTCCCCAGATGGCTGCTGTCTGACTCTATGGCTGCCTCCAGCCATGTGCCACTTGGTGCCCGTGCCAGTCCCTTTCTCCTGGGCCTGCGTTCCAGAACAGACAATGGCAGGAACAATAGCTCTGCCCGCCCCCTCAACAACCCCACCATGAGGCTGCCATGGCGACGAAGCCCAGATAAAAAAACACGATGCTGCCAGTCACTGGGAGTTAATTAAATCTGTTGTTCTCCTTTTCCCGAGCCCTCAGGAATTTTCAGGAATGCTCTGAGGATGCTGGCACTAACTAGGGGCCCCTTGGCCTCCCGGGCAGGAACAGTTCTGAATCAGAAAAAGCACTTCTAGGGTTGGAGATGAAGGGATTTAGCTGAATTAGAAATAATCTACCAACGGCCATCTAGTATGTGCCAGGCCTGATTCTAGGCCCTTTACATGCAGAAACTTACGTGATTTTTGGTACTTCCTGGTCTTTGGAGGTTGTGCCAATTTTGCAGATGAGCAGACAAGCTCAGAGAAGGAAATGACTTGCCTTAGGACATACCAGAGCTAAGGAGCTCTTGTGGCGTAGTGCCTAAGTCATTTGACTGCTAACTAGAAGGTCAGTGGTTCAAATCCACCAGCCATTCTGCAGAAGGAAAACTGGGCAATCTACTTCTATAAAGATTTACCCTCTCAGAAGACCAATAGTGGTTGCTGTGAGTTGGAATCAATTCAGTGGCAGTGAGTTTGGTTTTGTTTGGTTTTGAGGATGCCCAGCTAATAAGGGGAGGAGCTAGGTCTGACCCTGAGTCTGAATCCACAAGTCTGTGTCAAAAGGCAAGTGAACATTTGGTACACAGGACTTGGTGGCAGTAGGGGCACAGGGCAGACTGGCCAGCTCATAGTATTTCCTGTTGCTTCTTGCCAAGGCCCTGGTGCACCTGGCCACTAGTCCTCTGCTGCCATGAAACAGCTCAAGGGTGGGAAAAGACTTCAAGGTAAAGGAGAGATAGGACAGCGGTTTCATGGTTCACAAGGAACAAAGGATAAGGACCTAGCCCTGAGAATGTCCAACTCAACGGGCTGGGCATTAGGCCAGACTATGGCAGGCCACACCTAAGTTCCACTGGTACCACGTCACCTCTCAGCTAGGAGTCCTTGCTGAATTTTACAGATGTAGAAACTATGGGTCAGAGAGCAAAGTCTCTTGCTTAGGACTCACCGCTCAGTCTGGCCTGTGACTCCAGTGTGGCTCCATCACCCAGTCTGAGCCAGGATTTGATGCTAGCTACACCTCCATGGCTGTTGCTTCACTTGGTGGGACTATACCTAACCTTAAGGAGGTCCTGCCTCCTCCCCTGTATCTAGCCCCCAGGAGTTGACTGGTATCTTCCCATGTACCCCACAGTAGGTGTTCAATAGATAAGCATCAAGAGATTCATTGGGACATTTCAAAGTTTTGGCCAGGCCAAACTTCTCAAAAATTCCCCCCAAATTGGTGCCCCTTTACCCTCCATGCCCTTGGGCATGCTCCTGCTCTTGTCTAGGTAGCCCTGGGGACTCACACCCTGCCCGAGCCTCTGGTTCACAGCCCCTCCCTTTGCTCATACAGCTCCAGTATGTTACCTGCAAACACCGGCCATTAGTCCAGCCCTGACTGTGTGGGCCAGGAGCCTGCCCTTCAGACAGACTCATCCTTATGTCTGCTATTTTATTATTTGTTTTCTGTTTCCTGTGAGCTTTGTGACCACTTTTTTAGAATGCCCTCTTGATTTATCGAAGTGTTTTTGAGTATATCGCTTTGTCTTGTTTTCTTAGGCCACATACTTGCAGGGACCCAGCAGGGGGGCCAGATATGAGACCCACCCAGTTTCTTCATCTGCCTATGGTTGTGGTACAGACTGAATTAACAGTGTAAAGGGCTTGGAGGTGCCCAATAGACATTTGCTCTGAGGATGGCAGCTCTAAGCAGGAAATAGAGAAGTGTGTGTCCCCATGGCACTCCCTGCTTGAGGGCTGGACACCACAAGTAATTCTGAACATCTTCCTATGAAGCAGATTAACATTCTTTCCATGTGAAAGATGAGAAAGCTTGGCTCAAAGAGATTACATGACTCCTGAGGTCGCTCAGATTTCTAATAAGATCTATAATAATAGGGCCTGATACCTACTATACACCAAGCACTGCTGTTGGAACCAGTCACATTACCCTCCACACGAATGACCCTGGCACCCCAACCTCAGACCTGTTGCTGGAACCTTTATTTAGTGAAGAGCTCATCATTCACTCCATCCACCAAGTCCTGCTGTTTCCACCCCTTGGTGCAGTGTATCTTCAACTGTCCTCTACCTTTGGTCCCATCTGCCACTGCCTTGGCCAGGCCACCCTCATCCTTCACCATCCTTGCCGCCACCATTCCACTTCATTTTGCATGCCTGCTCAGGCTGCCCACTCCACGTGACCTGTTTCATCCCGTCCCTCTCCTGCCTCCAGCAGTTTCCCACTGTGCTCAGGACACAGGCCAACTCCCCAACATGGGTTAGATTAGTGCCTCTTAAACTTGAGCAAGCATCAGAATCACATGGAGGGCTTGCTGAAACAGAGTGCTGGCCTCCACTCCCAGGGTTACTGACTTGGGGAGGTCTGGGTGGGGCTCAAGAGTCTGCATTTCTCACAAGGTCCTAGGAGATGCTGATACTGCTGGTTCAGGGATCAGAGACCAATGAGTACTGCTGACCTAGATCACAGCCTCCAGGATGAGCTCCTGCCGAGGCCTCTTGAGACTCACTTGGGGTACCCTGTTGCTTTGCAGAAAGCATACCAAGTATCCCTTGGGCTGCCAACCATTCTCAAGCAAGCACACTTTCTCTTCCCAGGCCTGCAACCTGGCCCTTGCTGCTCTTGCCTCAGCTTCTACTTAGCCTCCTGGCAAGTCAGCCCCAAGGCTGACTGAGAAGCCCAGTTATAGCAGAATGTTCTGTAGCGGCCTGTGGCCAACACCAGAGGGCTGCCTCTGTCTACATCAACTAGAACATAGTCACTCAAGCCCACTTGTTGAAGGAGTGGCTGCAAGTATCCAGTTACCTGCTTGGGTCTTTTAGCTGTGAGACTGGAAAAACCTCAAGGGCCAAGTCTGTATCCAGTTCATCCTGGGACACATCAACATGTTGGGAAATGTTGGCCATTCACCAAAATGTTACTGAGAGAGAACCCATCACCAAGTTCTCAGCCCTTGAAGGGTACTTTTTAAGTGAACTCAGAAGGCATACATCTCTATGACTAAGACAACATGGAGGCACACACCATGGGCTCTGGAGAGGACAGAAAATCCCAAGAAGCAGGGCTCTGGGTGACAAGAGAAGCCCTGGATAGAAGGCTGGAGCTACTGATCTTTGAATGAAGAGATAGGGGACTTGGACCAGAAGGAGAGTGTGTGTGTGCTGGGTGAAGGTGGGGTGGAAAAGGGGTGACTCCTGGCCACCTTGTGCAGGCCAGGCACACTGCTAGTCCCTGGCATTTGTTCTCTCAGTGACACTTAGGGTATGGCTGTTGTCATCCTCATTCTACAGACAGACAGGCTCAACAAGAGGCCAGTTCAGGCCCACAGAGCCTACTGTTCTAGCAGGAAGAACATTTCAGGGAGGCTCTGGTGACATTTTCACACCCCTCCGACCACAAGATATATGAACTGAGGCCAGAGAGAGATGATAGGCTTGTCCATTCTCCCACAACCAGCCAGGTGTGGAGGTGCAGGACCTCATTTTCAGCTAGGCCAGAGCATTGGCTTGACAACCCCTCTGTGGGTGTGATTTTGGTGGCCAGGGACTCAGGACTTGGGAAAATGCAAATGGGACAAAAGACACTGGGGTTCCTGTGGGCTGGAGGTAGAGGCCTGACTTAGGCCAGTGTTCACTATACTCAGCACTGGCTCACCTCGGGGGACAGGGTGAGGGGCAGATACTCAGAGGCCAGGCTCTTCCCTTAAGGCCTGGAACAAGTGGCTCCCTGGGCCTGTGTCCCCTCATCCAGGTATGGGGATAATTATCTGTACCTCCAAGGGACTTGGTCACATGGGTGATAAAAACCCTCTTCAGAAGGAGCATCCTGGTGTAAGGCTGAGCACTGAAGGGTGAACTCCAGGTTCAAATCCTGCTTCTGCCCTGAACACGCTATGTGGCCTTATCCTGGCTATTGCCATTCCTGAGCTGAAATGTCTTCATCTGTAAGTGGGGGATGATGAGACCTGCCTGGCAGTGCCAAGGGGGAGCACATCTGAGGAGGGTGTGAAAAGACTTCCAGCACGAGACACACAGCAGCCTGTGACTAACCGAATGCCAGTCCCTTGCAGCCTCTGAGGCTCAAATAGGGAAACCAGCCCAGGGCACTACGTGGTCCACAAGCCCTGGTGGGAGTGGGGGTGGGGGATATTGTCATCCAGTAAGAACTGTCACTTGACTGTGGGCCAGAGGTGTCTCAAACTCACAGCCTTCAGGCTGGACACAGTTCATTGATGTGTTTTGTTGGCCCATAACCTAATTTTGAAAAATATTCTGATGGGATGCCAACATTTGAAAACCAGGAGATTTTACACAAAGATCTGGATTTCCTGGCCTATCTTGAACACTAGACAGGCTGGTCACACCAAGTCTACATCCTCACATAGTGACACAGACTGCAGCAGAGTAGCTCCCTGGCTCACCTCACTCATTCCATCCCCTTCCCCAAGTGCTGGAGGCATTTGGGTTTCCAGTCCCTGAGCCAGACTGAACACCCCACTGCATGGAGCCACCTTTGCCAGAGTCTTTCCTCATAGCCAGGACTACAAATCCATCAGGCCACAGAGTCCACAGCCTAACAACTAGCACCTAGAGGGTTCCCCCCAGCAGCTGCTGACCTGTGCGTCCTGAGTGGCCACCTGCCCCCCACCAATGCCCCTCAGACTCTGCCCAGAAGACAAAGGCAGCCCTCACCATTCAGTCTCACCCAGAGAGAGAAAATGGAGGGAGAGAGCAAGCACACCAGGAAGCAAGCCCAGCAGCAGCACAGTCCGATACAGCATCTGGGGGTACCAAGAATCTGGCCGATTTTGCTGGAAAAGTGTACCAAGGCCTGAAGGATGCAATTTCTTCACCAGAGGAATATGCAGGGGGGTTAAGAATGTGCTACCATTCTTAATCTAAGAAAAGGTTCTACTGTTCTTTTCTGTTGTGTGACAGGCAGAGAGAGTCTTTGCAAGCAGAGAAACCCAGACTGGAAACCTAGCTCTGCCACTTACTGGTTGTGTGATCTTGGGCAAGTCACTTCCCCTCCCTGAGCCTCTGAGTCTTCACCTCTGAAATGGAGACACTAACTTACCTTGTATAATTGTTGGGATAATTAAGAGGTTATGAATGCCAAGCACTCAACACAGGTCTCACCCAGCACAGGAACTGGATAAAAGGAGCCTGTGAATAATTCCAAACACACTCCTGTCTGTGACAGACTCAGGCCCCATTCCCAAGGCACCACCAATCTAAGGGCATTTCATGCCAAGGCTTCAAATGTCCCAGAACACTGGTCACTGTTCGGGCCCAGGATATTTTCCTGGATAGGAAGGGAAACCCAGGGGTGGCTGTGGTGGCTGGCATGGTGGGTCTGAGGCCCACAGGCAAGTGGCATCTGCTGAGTCAGGCCAGGACAACTGGCAGGAGGGTCATTTCTCTCCCCAGCACACTGGCCATGGACAGGCGGGTTGGGAAGGGAGCCAGAGGTTATTTCCTCTGACTGGGCGGCCATTCTCCTACCAGAGGGGCTCCTCTGGAGCACCGGCACCTCCATGCGGTACTGGCCTCCCTGCTGGTCAACCTGCGTGCCACACCAGCACAGTCAGGCATTGTGTTCAAACAAGAAAGGGCGCTTGTGAGCCAGACAATGGGCCGGGTTGCTCCCATTTGGCCTGGGCTTGGCTTCCCTGGGTCAGCAATGTCCTCTCCTCGTCTCCTGCCCACGCTGCTCCCACCCCTCCCCAGAGAATGGTGGCTTGGACCGCTTGAGCCGAGAGATCCACGCCAGCCCATGCCGCGGTTTGGCATATGCCCTGGCCATGAGGAGGAGGGATGCCAGCTCCTTGCTTCTCCTCTGGTAAGCATCGCTTCTGTGGGACCCAACTCCGGGCAGGCTGTTTCGCAGGCGGGAGGAGGCCCTGGGTGGTGGTAGTGGTGGCGAGGGTTCCAGGGCTGAGAACCGGGCCCAGTCTCTGTGCCTCCTTCAGCTTCCCCCCCCAGCCCCCCGCCGCAGGCCCAGGGTCTGGGCCGCCCCCACGTTTGCAGCCACCCCATGAGCCCTGCTGCGACGACTGCAGCCACGTGGGATCCAGCTCGTGCCCACGGGGCCGCTCGCCCCCCACCCCCACCCACGACGGGCTGTGGAGAGAGGCACACCCAGACCGGCTCAAAAGGCAAAGGTTGCCCACCCAGGGCGGAAAGGTCCCCCTGCTCTCCCTCTTCCCCAGCGCCCCCGGGCTGCAGCCCCGCATGCGGTGGGGGGAGGGGCGGGAGGGGGCGTCGCCGCCCCGCAGCAGCGTTGCCTGGGAGTGCAACCCTGTTGCTGTGGCAACCGTTTCCAAGCGAACCCGTGGCGGCTCGCGCCCCACTCCGGCTCCTTCTCTCGCTGGCACTCTCCCTCCCTCCGGTGTGGCCTGGGGGAGGGTCCACCCAGAGGCCAGGGCGGGGGTCCGGGACTGTGACCCGAGAACAGGGTGAAGAGTCGCCCGCGGGGAGGTGCTCAGCCCCGAGATTGTCACCCACTCACGCTCCGCGCCCGCCCGGCCCTGCAGCCGCCGCCGCGGTACTCACGGGCCCAGGCATCCTCCTCGAGCTCGTCCTCCTGATTCGGGACGAATGGCGCGGGCCCAGCGGGCAAAGCCCCCAGCCTCGGGGACGCGGGAGCGGCCCCGGGGAGCAGACGGTGGCAGCGAAAGCTGCTCAGAGAGCTGGGCTGGAGCCGCGGGGCGCGCGCACGGGCGCGTACACGGCGCGTACCGAGTTCGGCGTGCGCGCGCGCGCGGCGGCCGACAGAGGGCCTACCACCACCCCCCGGAACACACGAGGAGGCTGCCTGGGAGAGGAGGAGGGGGAGGCCCGCTGAAGACACGACACACACGGGGCGCCGGGCTCTTGCCACTGAGGGTACACTTCACTGGGGATGCAGACGACACGCAGCTCCCAGCAACAGACTATGCAGCCAGGCACTGGGGGCAGACCCGGTGCAGACAATCGTTCGTCCACGCTGCATGCCAGACGAGGAAGAAAATCCTCTCTCTGGCATACACCCCCCCACACACACCCCCACACACCCTCTCCACCTGGGGAACTTACACATGTCCAGGCCCTAGTCACATCTTGAAAGGCACTGTGCACACCCAATGGGAAGACAGGTAGGTAACCAATGTGGCCCCAACCAAGAAACACATGACTTCCTTCTCTCCCCCGGTACCTCCCACCGTGTCCCCAGCGGGCACACATCACCACATGCCTCCTAGAAATTAGCACAGGGGACAGGAGCCACTCTGAGTCCACAGCCCTCCAGTCTGAGCCATGCATGGCCCCTGCTCACCCTGAGGAACACAGGAGGGTTCCACTGTTGCCTGAAGTCCAGTCTTACTGGCCAGTTCCAACCTGGTTGTCCATCAGCTTTTTTTTCTAGTTTGCCTTCTGTACTACACTTAGAGTGATCTTACAAAACGTCTTTCACTACCATATCAGCTGGGACACAGTGAGATGCAAGTGACAAAAGACAGAAAAAAAAAAAAAAAAACACCTCACTGCTGTCAAGTTAGATCCAACTCATAGTGACCCCTCCCTGGGGGTCCGAGGCAGTATCACTACAGAAGTAGATTGCCCAGTCTTTCTTCGGAGGAGTGACTGGTAGATTTGAACTGCCAGCCTTCTGGTTAGCAGTCAAATGCCTTAGGCACTATGCCATCAGAGCTGCTACAAGTGACAGAACTCCAAATCAAATAGGCCTGAGCACAAAGTGAACTGACTGCTCATGTAACTGGAAAATCCAGGGTAAAGCTCAGCTTTGGTCCCAGTTGGACTGAGGTATTCAAGCAATGGCATCAAGCATGCATCTATTTTTCTCCACTCTGCTTTGTACCTATGTACCTTTCAGGAAAATTCTCCCCAAGTAGTAACCAGGATGACCCCACAGCTCTAGTCTTATATCTTCCCATCCATCCCCAGGGGAAAGAGAATCCCAAGTCTTTCCCAATAGTTCTAGCAAACACACACACACACACACACCTCTCTTTTGGTGTCTTTTTTTTTTTTTTTTCATTCTCAGTGTCTGCCTGTGAATCAATCTAAATGGCCATATCTGGGGAAGGAGATATGTGTTCAGCCATCCAACATCCCCCTTTCATTAGGTGCTAGCACCTAGATTTCATCACAGAACTCCCTGAACCCCATCTTGGTGGGCCTGTGAACTCAAGTGCTGCCACACCCCAATCCACAATGGGCAGGTTTCCAGCCTGGCCATCCAGACTCTGCATTTGGAGTCTTGGGCACAGTAGCATCTTGCTTCTGGTGGCTGTGCTATGGTAAGGATGAGGTGTGTCTGTGAATTCGACTCATATCCTTCTAACCCTCTAAGTTAGGTGGACAGTTCTGTCATCTGCAACTACAAATCCCAGATGGCCCAACATGAGTCATGCACTCAGTGTGTAATATATATCAAGGGGCCCGGCCCAGCCCCATCTAAGGCACATGGACTGGGAGGGGGTGGCCCCAAAGGAAATGAGATGCTTTTGTAGTTCCATTTGAAGCACATAAAAATTTAATTTTTAGGTCCCATTCATCGTTTATCTTCTGCTGTTTGTGTATTTTAGGCTATGCTTGATAGTCTATTTATGCCATATACTAGGGTCTCTTTTGTAGATCTTGAACAGATACCCTGACACAATCAGTTGAAATTCTTCAAGGACTCCCCTGACTTCCAGATAAGGCCCTATGTCTTTAACATAGTTTTCAAAGTTCTGTCTCTGGGTCTCACTGTCCCCAGCTCCGGGACCTCCCTTTTCCACTCTACCCCACAACCAACCACCCTAAACCATTCAGGGCCTTCGACCATTTGTATGTCTCCTCTTCCTAGGCACGTGTTGTTCCTGACCAACACCCAACACTCTCATGGCCAAGAGCCCTCCCTGCCTGGCATCCTCTCCCACCTGCAGTCCAGGCCCTACCAGGCCTAAAATCATCTCTTCCAGTGCTGATCACACTGGGTGGTCCCACTATTCCCATGCCTGCCTGCCTACTAGACTGACCTCCAAGCTGGTAGGGGCCTCATCTCTATCTGGGTCCCCAGTTCCCACCACAGAGCCATGTGGGGTCTGGGAGTTTCCTACTCCAAGGACCCACTGTGCGAAAGGCTTTAAGGTAAACTTAACCAAGTTTCCTGCCTCTCTAGCAGAAGCAGTTTGGCAAGGTATGGGACTCACCTGTAAGCAGAGTGACTTGGGGAGCCAGACATCAACCTGACACCCACGCACATTCACACATGGGGCTAGTTGTTGGCCTCTGCACACTAGTACCTACCTAACCACTCCCCCACCCCCAACCAGCAGACCCTGAGACACAGCACATGCACCTCAGGCCCCAACCTCACACCTATGGACAGGATCCAGCTTTACTCTGCATGGACTACTCGCTAGCTGGAAGACCTTGAGCAAGGCTCTCTCCCCACCACCTCCCTCAAGTTGATAGAACAACCACTTCACACACCATGGGCTGGACAGCACAGAGGTGCCTTCTGCCAAGTTGAGCTTTGAGTCTTCTGGCTGTCCTTGAGATAATGGATCAGTTTGGTGTCCCACAGCTTCAGTAAATCCTTATACTCACCCTGTGAAGTAGTGGTTATTATACCCTTTTACAGATAGGGAAAGAGCCTCATGAAAGCCATAAAGCCTGAACCCAGAACTGTAACTGCAAAGTGAGGTAGCTTCTGTGGCACTGGATGCCCAGTCCAGCAGCAAGGAACAAATCCTTATGGTGGTTACAGGGCATTCCTGGGGGGTTGGGACACTGGGAGTACAGTGATAGTTTTTTAGGTCTAGGACAGACCTGTGGTCAATAAGCTCTCACCCCTGAGTCTTTGCATAAGTGTCTCCCCTGCCTGGAGTACTCTCCTGAAACCTCCTCTGGTCCCCAGGTGAATGCCTCCTTCAAGGCCTAGCTCAACTGCTATCTTCAGAGAAGCCTCCTTGATGCTCAGGTGGCTTGTCCCCATCCACCCGACACAGCCTTCTTCCCACTGCCAACAATGTCTAAGTCTTTGCCCACCCACGTTTCATGCTTCAAGGTCAAAACACAGGGATAGGTCTAATGCACTTGTGTCAGCCCAGGTAAGACAGACCTGGTAGCTACATAGCCCCAGGCCACTCCAAGTCCACAAAAGCAGCAAGGCCACCTTGGCCTTGGCAGGGAAGCTGCCAATTAGGTCTGCCTCCCTAGCCCAGGCAGAGCCAGACCTGCATCCCAATGGGTACCCAAGCTTCTTCCCACAGGCCTTGTCCCATTGAAGCAGCTGAGAAGCCCTGAAGGCCCACTGGGGCCTGGCTGCCAGAGAGGCCACCCTAAAAGATCAGGCCTGGCGATCCTGGGCCTTGCTGGAAGGGCAGCCCTGTCAGGCCCACCTCCAACGCACCTTCCAGCAGGGCCAGGGAAGCACGAAGACCACTAGAGCACCCGAGCAAGAAAGAGGCAAGCAGGGGCCGGGGGTCAGGTTTGTGCTCGGACTGTATTCACATGGAGACACATGGCAGCTTATACTGGACAAAATGAGTAATAAAAATTGGCTTTAAATATGGAAAAACCAGGGCCCTGTAATCCCAGGCGACCCTAGCACTGGGGCCAGGATGGCCATCACAGTCTGGGAAGGGCCTGGGC
The DNA here is from genome assembly GCF_000298275.1 of Orycteropus afer afer. Taxonomy (NCBI): domain Eukaryota; kingdom Metazoa; phylum Chordata; class Mammalia; order Tubulidentata; family Orycteropodidae; genus Orycteropus; species Orycteropus afer. The sequence goes on along the minus strand of NW_006921953.1, from coordinate 1,837,579 downwards.
TAGGGCCTGGGGAGCAGGCAGACACCCTCATCCTACCCCCTTCTCATGTGCATACACACACACACACACACATACAACCCACAGGCACACACAGGAAGGGCGGATTATTGCTGGGCATGTGTGTCTATTGTTACGAGGGGAGGCGGAATGTTTGAGGGTTGGCCAGGGACAACCCCCATGGCCTGGGCTGAGGCATTTCTGAAAGTGTCTTCAGGGCAGAGCCCAGCGTAAGGGGGGAGGCACCCTGGGAGCCGGAAGGCAGAGGCAGACCCATCTGGGATAGCCTGGGCAGTGGGCTGAGGGTCCCAGGGTCAGCCCAATCTCTGGCCAGACTTTGGCACAGGCCTAGCAGAGCAGAGGCCCCGATCCAGCTCTGACAAGTATTGAGAAAGGACAGCAGTGGGTCCCAAAATGGGGTGGCTGCACCCAGGGGAGCAGGGGCAGGCACAAGTTTCACTTAAAGGTCTGCAGTGGCGAGCACAGTACTGGGGGGTAGAGGTGCCTGACCCAGCCAGAGCCGAGCCTGAGGAGCCTTGAGTTTGGCAGTGGCTCCTCTGCCAGCCCCTGGCTCTCCCAGGCCAGGATTGGCTGCCCCGGGGAGCTGAGGCTGGGGCGCCAGACCCAGGCTGGGTATTAAGAACGCTCTGATTGCTATATACATTCATACAAATACATAAATACAGAAAGCCCCAAGCTCTGCAGAGAAGAGCTAAAGGGACGCACCTTTGTCCCAGGGATATAGCCCAGGCCTCACCAGACTCAGCCGGGCCAGGGGCTGAGGGGCAGAGGGCACTGGGGAACAGCTTGGGCTGTGTTCCCCCACCACAGCTTGAGTGGACAATGGGGAAGACCACTGTGCAAAACTGTAAACAGCACTGGAGTAGCTGCTACCGCCAACCGCCGATGGGGGCCTCAGGCTGGGGACTAGAGTTGGGTGGGGAACTCGAGACGGGTGGGGAGCTCTTCCTCACTGTCACTGCAGTTCCCGCAGCAATCCTGGAGGGGCAGGGAGACACGGGGAGAGAGGCAGAGCAAGTGCCATTAGCCACCAGACACGCCAGAAGCCCCAGCCCTGCCAGGCGGGGTCAGAGGTCTGGCCAATGTGGCTGGGCATCAGTGCAGACAGAGGCTGCCAGCAGCAGACAGCAGGAAGGTTATTAGGTAGGTTCCAGGCTCTGCCTAGGCAAGGCTTCTGTCCAGCAGCCCCTTTCTCCTGGGGTGGTAGAGGCAGGGCAGGGGGAAACAGGGCAGCTAAGCAAGGCTAGCAGCTTCAAGGTGCCAGGGTATGAAGAACAGTGTGGGAGGAGGGGGGCACCAGACTTCTTTCACCCACATCTCGCCTCTGTCATGGAAGGGCTGCCTGTGGCTCCCCGAGGCCAGGCAGCAAGGCCAACCCATGGGGAGCCCACACTGCTCACCTCTGGAAAAAGAAAAGAGGCGATGAGCCCAGCCGGGGTGAGAGAAAGGTGGGAGTGAGGCAGGAGTCCCTGGGCACCACAGGCACAGCTGGAGGTGGACCATTCCCAGCGCATGCGGGCACCAGCTCTGCCTCCCACCCACTGTCCCTGGGAGCCAGGCTGCTGGGGTACCTGGCGGCTGAAGAGTCTCTGTAGCAGGCCCTTCTTGGGGGGCGCAGGTGGCTGGCCCTTCCAGTCCAGGTCTGGAGGGACTGCACCATCCAGCCCAAAGACATTCAGCTCCTGGAAGCACTCAGTCTCCACCATCTGCCACAGAACAGGCTGGTTGGGAGAGCTGCCCCCAGGGATTCCATTCCCCTTGGGAGCCCACCCCCCAGCTGGGCAGGCCCCACCTCATTCTGCCAGGGGATAGGCACACTGCCCGTGGCAAACTTCTGGTAGAAGTCTTGGTCGGTGGGCTCCAGCTCCACACCCTTAACCGTGGAAAACTGCTCGATGTCCAGAACATCCTTGCAGTAAATGGCCTGGGGCTGGGGTGACAGAAGCAAATGGTCAAAGAGGATCATCCCCTCTCTCCCCAACACAAGGGAAGGCAACTCAGACTGAGTCTTGGCCTGAGCCTGCCCCCTGACAGCTGCAGCTCTCAAGTGTGGTATCAGAAACACAGTGCCCAAGCACAGTACTGCCACTTCATCATCCACCCATCAGCCAGCCCAGTGGCTGCCTCCACAGCTGAACAGGGCTATATAAAGGCTGGCATAAGAGGTGCTGCTTAGGGGTAGCTGATGGACCATGGCTAGCCAGTCTGCATGGTATGTTTGTAGAATCAGTAAAGCCACCCCCTCCATGTGCCCATGGCCACATGGGTGCATGGCTTGGGGAGGTGAGTGCAGGTGGAACCTCAGCTGGTTCCTTGTACAGGTCCCAGCACTGACTGGGCCCTCTGGCCTAGAATGTCCAGCAGTTTGCTTCAGCCCCTTCTTATGCTTCACAGCCAACCAAAGGACTAGTATTATCTTCCCACATCTCCTCCCTGGCCCCCTTCTAGGAGCCCACCTCAGATCCAGAAGGCCACTTTCTACTTCATCTTTCCACCTGCTTTCTAAATTGTGCTGTTACAGATGTCAATTAAAATAAGACCATGATACACAATGGTATTGTTGCTTTGGCAAACAGTCTGGCAGTGCCTCAAAAGGTTAAACATAGAGTCACCATAAAGACAAAACCCCAAACCCCCTGCTGTTAATGTTGTTGTTGTTACATGCCGTTGAGTCGGACCCGACTCATAGCGACCTCTCCTTGGGTTTCCGAGGTGGTATCACTATGGAAGTAGACTGCCCAACCTTCCTTCCGAGGAGTGGCTCTTGGGTTTGAACCACCAGCCTTCTGGTTTGCAGTCAACTGCTTAGGCACTGCACTACCAGAGCTCCTTCCTGCTGTTAACATGACTCACTAATTCAACTCCTAAGTACATACCAAGAGAAATGAAAACATCCAGCCACATGACCAATGCTAACAGAAAGGAGTTATCACTAACGTTTATCACTAACGTTCACAGCAGCACTATTCATAATAGCCAGAAAGTGGAAACAGCCCAAGTACCCATTAACTGATGAATGGATAGGGGTCCCTGGAGAGTGCTAACCAAAAGGCTGAAGGTTCAAGTCCACCTAGAGGCAACTCAAAAGAAAGGCTTGGTTATCTACTTCTGAAAAATCAGTCAGGGAAGGCAAACATGGGTATACAGATGGAGAGATGTGTGGACAGGCTGAACTATTAGTTATGTCTATGCAGGGGGGAGTGTGCCCAAGACCATGTGTAGGGTTGGCAGACAATGTTTCTACAAGTATATTGCTATGTTCTGTAACAATTCCCAGGTGTATAGTAGAGCTGACAAGGGACAAGGTTATAGTCACTTCTTGGCCACAGCCAGCTACCCAGAGGGAGCAAGTAGTTGGACCTGTGGGCTTGGGACCACAGTCACAGGGGACATCAAGTTCAACTGGCATGACATACTACACAAAACATTGTTCCACCTTGTACTTTGGCGAGTAGCAACTGGGATCTTAAAAGCTTGCAAGTGGCCATCTAGATGCAATGATGGGTCTCTTCTCATCCAGAGCAAAGAATGAAGAAAATCAAAGATTCATGGAAACAATTAGTTCTAGCAACTGGTACACCATGCGATCTGTAGCCTATACGACTATAAGACCAGAAGAACTACATGGTGCTTGGCTACCGCTGTCAACCACTCGGAGGGGGATCTCTGTAGGAGATCCTGGATAGAGTAGGAGAACAATGTGGAACAAGACTCAAAATCATTTTTTAAAAAAAGGACCAGGTTTGCTGATCTGATAGAGCCTGATGGAACCACTGAGACTATGGCCCGTAGCTGCCCTTCAGGTCTGAAATTGAACCCACACCTGTGGCTTCCAGCCAAACAAAAGACAGGCATATGAGGTGAACATTTACACTACATAGATACACTCCTTGGAGAGAACAATCATGGGAGAAAAGAAGGGCTGTGAACACACAGGGACATAGCTCAGGTGGCAGGAGTACATGGAGGGAAGAGGTAACTATGGGGAGGAAGTGGGAGGGGTACTGTTGCATTGTGGTAAATTGCAGTCCATGTCATGAGACAAAGTGTATGTGAACTGCTGTATGGAAAGTGAATTTGCTTTGTAAACTTTCACCCAAATCACAATTAAAAAAAATAAAAACATCAGCAACTGAAAACCCTAAGAAGCACAGTTCTCTGACACACATGGGGTCACCACAGCCAGAGTCTTGATGGCAACTGGTTTGGTTTTGGTTGAATGGATAAACAGAATGTAGTATATCCATACAATGGAATATAAAGCTATAAAAAGCAACAAAGTACTGACACATGCTACAACATGGATAAACCTTAAAGACATTATGGTAAGTCAAAGGAGCCAGACAGAAAAGGCCACAGACTGGATAATTCCATTTACATGAAATGTCCAGAAAAGCCAAATCCATAGACATTGAAAGTAGATTAGTGGTTGCCTGGGCAAATGGAATACACAGGAATCAGAGTGACTACATCTGTGGAAAAAGATGATCATTAGTCAGAACAAAGTTAGGGGCCAACTGTGGAACAGACCATCAATTCTCACGTGCAAGTTCACGCTGAAGCTGAAGAAAATCAAGTCTACGTGAGCAAAAATACAACCTTGAGAAATCCACTTGAATTTAGAGACCATCTCAAGAAGAGATTTGGTATACTGAACATAAATGACCAAAGACCAAACAAGTTGTGGGACATCATAATATGAACAAAGTAAAAGGTCATTAAAAAGACAGGAAAGAAAAGACCAAAATGTCAGAAGAGGCTCTGAAACTTGCTCTTGAATATACAGTAGCTAGAGGCAAAGGAAGAAACAATGAAGTAAAAAAGCTGAACAGAGTATTTCAAAGGGTGACTCAAGAAGACAAAGTACTATAATGAAATGTGCAAAGTTCTGAAGTTAGAAAACCAAAAATGAAGAATATACTTGGCATTTCTCAATTTGAAAGAACTGAAAAAAAAAAAAAAAAAAAATCAAGCCTTGAGTTGCAATATCAAAGGATTCTATGGGTAAAAATATTGAATTATGCAGGAAGCATCAGAAGATGGAAGGGATACACAGTCACTTGATCTTCAACTATTTTAGGAAGCAGCTTATGATTAAAAACCAAAGGTATTGAAGGAAGAAATCCAAGCTCCACTGAAGACAGTGATGAAAAACGAAGCTCCAGGAATTAACAGACAACCCGGTGAAGTGTTTCAACAAACCGATGCAATGCTGGAAGTGCTCATTTGTCTATGCTAAAAAATTTTTTAAATGTAACTTATTGAAATATAATTTATGTACAGTGAAATACACAAAACTAAAGAGACATGGGTCAATGCATTTTTTTTTTTGGTGGTGTTCCCCCCACCATTCCACCCCTGGCAACCAACAAATAAAGTTTCCCTCCATATGTAAACCTTTCCTTGACCCTCCACAATAACGAACTAATACTATAGTTGTCCTTCTGTGATTGACTTATTTCACTCAGCATAATGTCCTCCAAGTTCATCCATATTATGTGGTGTTTTACAGACTCTACATTATTCTTTAGTGCTGCATTCCATTACGTGTATGTACCATAGTTTGGTCATCTACTCTTCCATTATAAAACCTAGAGATAAGTCTTTTGCCAGTTATGTAATTATCAGCAACTATGAATTTGTTGTTGTCACTTTTGTTATGTGCTTTTTCATGGTGTCAATTTCTTTGTTCCATATAATTTTCTATGCTGAGCTTGTTTTATTTATGAATTGTTTTATCACTTCCTTCATTGCTATTGTTTTAGTGTTTGCTGAATATTTATGCTGGTCCTCTTTTCCATGTGATGGTTTATCATTTTTCCTTGAGGTTACTAGTTTTCTCTACAAGTTCTTTAATGACACAGTTTTTTTTCCCTCTTTTTGGTTTGAAGTTGTCCTCATTTGTCAATTGATGTCTCTGGTTCCCTGTTTACGATCTTGTAGGCTTCTTTACTTTGGATACTTTCATGGCTGGGTTGGTTTCTGGGCTATATCCTCATGTGTGTTAATGGTCAATTGTTGTTGGCTGTGTTGCTTCTCTGTCCAAAGGGCTCCCTTTAGCATCTCTTGTAAAGCTGGTCTGGTTTTAACAAATTCCCTTAATTTCTGCTTATCTGGAAATGTCCTAATTTCACCATCATATTTGAGAGACAATTCTGATGGGTACATAATTCTTGGTTGGAAATTTTTCTCTTTCAGGGTTTTATATATACCATCCCATTGTCTTCTTACCTGCATGGTTTCTGCCAAGAAATCGAGCTTAGTCTTATTGGTTGCCCCTTATAGGTAACTTTTCGTTTTTTCCATGCTGCTCTCATGATTCTTTGTCTTTGGTTTTGGTGAGTTTGATGATGATATGTCTGGGTGATTTTCTTTAGGGGGTCTATCCTCTTTGGGGTTCATTGGACTTCCTGAATGGATATGTTCTCATCTTTCATCATACCAGGACAAATCTCTTCCAACAAATCTTCAACAATTTTCTCTGTGGTTTTATTTGTCTCTTCCTGTTCTGGGATTCTGATGACATGTAGGTTATTCCTTTCGATGGTATCCCACATGAACCTTAGGGTTTCTTCATTTTGTTTGATCTTTTTTTCTGATTTATCCCTTTCCAAAGAAGTGTTCAGGTATTTGCCTTCAATCTCCCTAATTCTGTCTTCCATTGATTCCATTCTGCTCCTTTTCCCATTCAATGTCTTATCTATTTCTGAAAATTTAGTATTAACCTTCTGGATTTCTGTATGTAGATTTTGTATCATTTCTAATTTTTCATTTATTTTGTCATTTTGTTTTTGTATTGTCTTTTGAAATTGTTGTAGGGTTTTCTCTGTGTTTTCCTTCATCTCTCAATTCGTTGAAGATACCTTATCAGGGAGTTCCAATGCTGTGTCTTCCTCAGGGATGTGTTTTGGGTCTATATCCTGGTCCCTTGTTTCTCCTGCTTTATCTTGTTTCTTTATGTGGACTGTGATACTCTGTTGTCTCCAAAACATTGTGACGTTTTTGTGTTTATGCTATCACTTTAAAATCCAAAATGGTTGCCACTTGTAAAGATTCAAAATGGTTGCCACTTGTAAAGATTCAAAATGGTTGCGCCCTTGTAAACATTCAAAATGGCTGCGTCCTAGGTCACTTTTAATATCCAAAATGGCCACCACTTGTAAACATTCAAAATGGCTGCACCCTCGGTCATTTTAAATATCCAAAACGGCTGCTGCATCAACAATCAAAATGGCTGCACCAGACAGCAGAAAGTCAACAGCTCAGGTTGTCTCCCTCCTTGCTGTTTCCTTTCCTAGTCATAGGCCACCAGTGCAGTCATCCCTGCAGCCGTTGGTGACCAGGGCTGACCTTGAGGTCAAGTCTCAGTTCCCAACACTGCTTGGAAATATTCAGGCTGTTGGTCCCGTCAGAGTAGCTGACAGTCTGAGGTCCAACCATCTCTGTAATCACTGTTTTCATTCAGATTTTTCCACTAGTTGGTGCCTAATCCACTTCAATATAGTTCCTTTCAAAGCTCAGGGCTCCAGGATTATCTTCTGTATCTGTCAATTGTTTTTTCTTTTCTTTGTTGAAGAAAGTCTGTGTCGCTTGTCTGCCTATTCCTCTATCTTACCAGAAGTCTGAACTCTATGCTAAAAATCTGGAAGACAGCTACTCGGCCAACTGAGTGGAAGAGATCCATATTTGAGACCATTCCAAGAAAGGCGATCCAACAGAATGCGTATATTATCAAACAATATCATTAATATCACATGCAAGTACAATGCTGCTGAAGATAATTCAAAAATGGTTACAACAGTACACTGACAGGGAACTGCCAGAAATTCAAGCCAGATTCAGAAGAGGACATGGAACAGGGATACCACTGCTGATGCCAGATGGATCTTGGCTAAAAGCAAAGAATACCAGAAAGACATTTACCTGTGTTTTATTGACCACAAAAAGGCATTTTACTGTATGGGTCATAACAAATATGGATAACATTTTGAAGAATGGGAATTCCAGAACACTTAAGTGTGCTCACGCAGGCTAGAACAAGAAGATACTGAGTGGCTTAAATCAGGAAAGGTGTGTGTGAGGGTTGTTTCTTTTTGCCATATTTATTCAATCTGTACATAGAGCAAACACTCTGGACTATATTAGGAAGAATGTGGCATCAGGGTTGAAGGAAGATTCATTAACAACCTGTGATATGCAGATGACAAAACCTTGCTTGCTAAAAGCAAAGATTTGAAGCACTTATTGATGAAAAAGACTACAGCCTTCAATGTGTAAAGAAAACAGAAATCTTCACAACTGGACCAATAAATAACATCATGATAAATGCAGATAATATTAAAGTCTCCAAGGATTTAATTTCACTTGGATCCACAATCAACACATGGAAGCAGCAGTCATGAAATCAAACAATGTATTACATTAGACAAACCTGGTGCAAAGCACCTCTTTAAAGTGTTAAAAAGCAAAGATGTTACTTTCAGTACTAAAGTGTGCCTGACCCAAACCATAGTAGTTTCAATCGCCTCTTATGCATGTGAAAGCTGGACAATGAATAAAGAATTAATGCATTTGAATTATGGTGTTGGTAAAGAATATTGAATATACCATGGACTGTCAAAAGAACGAATACATGTCTTGGAAGTATAGTCAGGATGCTCCTTAGAAGCAAAGATGATGAGACTTCATCTCATGTACTTTAGACATGTTACCAAGAGGGAACAGTCTCTGCAGAAGCACAGCATGCTTGGTAGAGTAGAGGATCAGCAAAAAAAAGAGGGAGATCCTCAATGAGATGGATTGACATAGTGGCTGGAACAATGGGCTCAAACAGCAATGATTATGAAGATGGCACAGGACATGAGGTCGCTATGAGTAGAAACTGACTGGACAGCACCTAATAACAACCACAGGGCTAGGAGGGCAGGAAAAGGGAGTTTGGGGACTAATGGCTAAAGGGTACAGAGTCTCTATATGGGGTGATGAAAATGCTCTACTATTGTGGTAATGCTATACGACTCTGTGAATATGCGAAGAGCCACTGAGTTGTACACATTAAATGTAGGGTATGAATTATATCTCAGTGGTGCTATTAAGAAAAAAGAAAATCATCACGCTTGCTTTTCATCTGCTGCTTCTAAAAAGTTGACCTCCAGGGCATTGGTTCTACCTCTGACTTTGAATGATGCCAGAGGTGGTGAATTTACCTTGAGATTCAGCAAGATGATGGGAGGTGGGGGGTGGAATAAAAGTGAGCAGCAGCCGCCACCTTGGGGCAGGCTTACTTGGTTAAGTGCTAGCCCTGGACACAAGGCTAGTCACCTAAGCCCATGACATGGCTACCCTGCAGGGTTCCAGTGAGGACTACACCAAAACCAAAAAACAAACTCACTGCCATTGAGTTGATTCTGACTCATAATGATGCCCACTGGGTTTCTAAGGCCGTGAATCTTTATGGAAGTAGATAGCCCCACCTTCCTTCTGTGGTGCATCTGGTGGGTTTGAACCTGTTACCTTCTGGTCAGCAGCCAAATACTTTATCCACTATGCCACCAGAGCTACTACAGGAGACCATCATTCTCAGGAAGCAGTCCCCTAATTGGCCCTCCAGTCCACCCTCCACATCTCATGTTCCTGCTCAGCATTCTCCAATGACCCCTCCACACTTTGGAACCACAATCCCTGCCAGCCTCCTAGGGCCCTGCCTCCTTCAAGGCTCTCTTGCCCCACGTGCTCCACACCAGCCACACTGCCCTTCTCAGTGCTGTCTATTGCACAAGGCTGGAGCCTGCTCCAGGGCCTCGATGCTTGCTGCTCCTTCTGTCTGAAAGGCTCACACCCTAGACGTTGGCACAGCATACTCCTTCATGTATTTTAGGTTGCTGCTTAACCATCAGTTCCTCAGAAACCACTGTGTTTAAAAATGCCCCAGTCTCATCCTTCTTGACTTCTTGTTGCTAGTTGCTGCCAAGTCACCCTGACTCATGGCGACTCCACGTGTGCAGAATAGAACTGCTCCCTAGGGTTTTCAAAGCTGTGAAAGACAGTCAAGGCTGTCTTCCAAGGCACCTCTGGGTGGGTTCGAATAGCCAACCTTTAGGCTAGTGGCTGAGTGCTTAACCATTTGTGCCACTCATGGACTCCTTCTTGTCTTCTTAGATTGCTTTATGTTCCTTTGTCACCCTGAACGTTATCTGAAATTGTTTTCCACCAAAAGGTTTATTATTTTGGTGTGTCCCCAACAGAGCATAAATTCCATGAGGGCAGGGCTTGGCCCTGCTAACTTCGTATCTCCAAGGCCCAGCACATATGGAACTTGTATTTGTTGAATATATAAACAAACACCTATAAGACTGACACCCATCAACCTGGCCTGCACATCACCTTCCTGGCTGCCTCCCCGGTGTTTCTGGTGAACTATCTATCAGACTGAGGTACTGGTGATTGAATGGTAGAATTCTCACTTGCCATGCAGGAGACCCAGCTTTGATTTCTGGCCAAAGCACTTCATGTGCAGCCACTACCCATCTGTCAGGAAGGCTATGTGTTGCTGTGACATTGAAAAGGTTTTGGTAAAGATTCAAGACTAGGATGGACTAAGGACAAAGGCCTGGAGACCTTCTTCCAAAACTCAGCCAATGAAACACTTTGGATCACAACAGAACATTGGTACAGTCACAGGACCTAGTCCTCTTAGACATGGCAAGGGGATGGGCAAGCACATGCTCTAACCTTGGCCAGTCAGAGCCTTCCCTGTGACTTTATACAGGGAAGCCTCTATTCAATGGGAGGGATACAGTCAACAGGCCAAAGCAGAGCAAAGAGATGGAGTGTGCTAACAACCTGGCATAAAGCCCTGATGTTGGCCTTGCTGTGAGACTCTCTGGCCAAATGAACCAATAAGCACCATGCTGTGCTTAAGGACATTTGGGTTGGGTTTCTGCCACTTGGAACCCAATGACTAGAGGATGCATGTGTTTGCAGGGTGCCTGGCCCACTGCAGAAGGATCCCATCCACAGAGGGATGGTCAGCATTGCTGGAGTGGAATAGTGGTCTATCATCCCAACATCCCTCTGCCCTGCTGGCAATAGCATGTTGGTTTTCCTCTGGGAAATGGACCGCTCTCATTGGCAGTGGGATCTGACCCAGGAGTGGCCAGTGAGGATCAAGGTCCCTGGACAGAGTCAGCTAGTCCTGGGGAGAGGGTGTCCTCTGAGCAATCAGAGGTAATGAGCATCAGCCTAGGGATTCTTTTGGCATTACTGAGGTCCCTCAGTAACGGGTGGTGCAGTCATTTAAGTACTGGGACATAATCCAAAGTCTGGCAGTTTGAACCTACCCAGAGGCACCTAGAAACAAAGCCTGACAATCTGCTTCTGAGAGATCACAGCCTTGAAAACCACTAGGGAATTGACTCTACTGCAACCGGTTAACCCAAACCAGCGGCCACCAAGTACTCCTATTAATTCTGTCCTGGGCTTTTCACTTCTGGGAGCCCCAGTGAATTCTATTTTTTTGGGGGAAGTTAGACCATTTGAGTTGGGTTTTCTGCCACTTGCACTGCATGTGTCCTGATCAGTACTCCAAGAGCTCCCACCCACTGGCTTGGTCCCTGTGGGCCCAGGCACCACTCACATCAGGCTTGAATGGCGGCTCCAGCATGCCAGCTCCTAGCCGCTTAAAATTCAACTTCTTGAAGAGGGTGTGCTCCTTCACCTCTTGAGCGCCGCTCCCGCGACACCCCAGGCGCTCAGCTGGGTCCTTGCAGAGGAGCTGTGGCAGGACAAGGGGCAGTCAGCATGCCTGGGGCAGATGGGTGGGTGAAGTGCCTTGGTCCAACCCTGCCACTCAGCCCTCTGTGGGCTGCCATACCTGGGAGCAGAGTGAGCGGGCCTGGGAAGAAAAGCGATCGGAATACTCCTCAGGTACCTCCTTCACAAGCCGCTCCACCTCTTCCCGCTTTATCTTCTTCTTCCTCTGCTGGAAGGGCGACTGGCCTGCAATCATCTCATACAGGAGGCAGCCGAGCGCCCACCAGTCTGGGCTGAATGTGTACCGTTCGTTCTTCACCACCTCTGGAGCTGTGGCGGGAGGCACAGAGTTAGGGTGGGGTGGAGGTAGGAGACCTGGAGACAGAGCCATTGGGCTTGTAATGCCTGTCAGTTCAAAAAAAAAACCCCAAACTCATAGTGACCCCCTTTGGGTTTCCAAGGCGGTACATCTTTACAGAAGTAGATTGCCCAGTCTTCCTTCCACCTAGTTCAGTCAGGGGCCCAAAATTGAAGCACTCAACCAGCCACTAAGTGTTCTGGTGGGGACTATGGCAAATAGGAGAGCACATGTCCCGTGCAAGGAAGCTGATGCAGCCTGCCCCATCTTCTGATTTTTCCAAACAAGTCAGAAATCCCTGGTTTTAATGTGAAATGGTCTGGCTTATTAAATGCTGCTAAACCATCAAACTGTTTTGTGAAACATTTTGATTTAAATAAAAATGTAGGCCAAACTGGACCCGTGAGGCTAGCAGTATGCAACCTCTGGACTTAGTATCTGACAGAAGAAAGAAGACAATTAATGCTTGCTGAATACCCGCTACGTGCCAGGACAGGCATGTAGCAATTTTCTCCTCTACTATCTCTTTTCATCTTCAAGGTGAGCCTGGCAGGCAGGTTGGATCATCGTTTTACCATCGAGGAAAGTGAGGTTGGGAGAAGCGAAGTACCTGGCCCAGGGCCACACAAATAAGGGGTGGAGCTGTGAAGCCTAGCTCCGTGTGCTGTGTCAGGGGGTCCGGGGGGAATGTGTCCCCAAGGGCAACACAGGGGTACATCTTGGTCCTTCTACCCGGCCCCACAGATGCTCTAACTCTGAACATGGGAATTTTAGGGGCAGGGAGAGCCAGGACCAGGAGTCCAAGTTTGAGCCCCTCCACAGTGTACACAGCAGTCCCCGCCAGGCCTAGCCCATAGCAGGCATTCAACAATGAATGAACGACATTGGATTCATAAGTGGTAGGGGTCCTGGCTGAGTCCTGGTCTCCTAATCTACAAACTGGGAATACCAGTATGGGCTCTTTTTATTCCCTGAGCTACAGGAAACTCCCAAACAGAAGTGAGTAGGGTCTTGGACAGTGAGCCAGGGATGCAAGGAGGCTGGCGGACCAGGTGGAGGGAGACTCACCCATGTAGCCTACAGTTCCCACGCGGCCTTTGATGGTCTGGCCCTCTGGCACGTGGACAGCCAGCCCCAGGTCGGAGATACGAATGTGACCTGTGTGTGGCACAGGAGCAGGAGCCATTATAGGACCATGCCGCCCACTCAACCCCACCCCTTTAGCGGTGCCCCCACCCACCGTGGTCATCCAGCAGGATGTTCTCGGGCTTCAGGTCCCTGTAGGAGAGAAAGGCAGGGTCAGAGGCTGCTTAGTGTGCCAGGGAGCCAGCTGGAGCCACCCTTGCCAAACTCATTCACCTCCTGGGACTACAGGTAGAGTGAGCACAGGACCAATTTGCTGACACAGTGACAATGGATAGCCCAGTCCTCCCCTCACCTGCAGGAGCCCCATCCCAAGGGAGCAGAAGATGGAGTTACAGAGCCAGAACTCTCGAAGCAAGTGGAAGGCACTACCACCCAGGACGGGAACTCCCTGGACACCACCAAAGCCTTGCTTGCCCTTGATGCAAGGCACACCCCTCCTCCCCTTTGGGGCTGACTCTTATCTTTCCTTGTCTCTCAAATGGGGCTGCTCATCCATCCCCTCCTGGGGCCATAATAAGGCTCAAGTGAAATGACAGGAGTAGCAACTGTGCCTGGTTCTGGTGCTAATGAATGGGGACAATAAGCAATAGGAATCTGAGCTCTGACTAGGGGCTGGGCTCTGGGCCAGGAACCTTACCGTACTATCTCATTCAGTCCCTACAACCTGTGAGGGAGGAATGATGGGAATTATTGTCTTGGCTTCCCAGAAAAGGAAATGGTGTTGGGAGCAGGGAGCTGACTGCCAGGGTCACACAGAGAGGGGTGACAAAGCTAGGATTCACACATGGGTCAGTCATAACCCAAAGCCTAGGCTCTGGTCCACTGAAAGGAAAGTGGCGAGCCCAAGCCCAGCAGGACAAGCTTATGACCTCAGATGGGGCCCAACACCCCAGCATCTTTCCATAGGCTGAGGCTGAGCCTGACCAGAGGGTATCCATGCCCTCCACACCTGTATACAATGCGTTCCCGGTGCAAGTCCTCCAGGCCACAGCAGATCTCAGCAGTGTAGAAGACAGCTCGTGCCTCGGGGAAGCCTGCCTGGCCCATGTGGTAGATGTGAAACTTGAGGTCTCCCCCATTCATCAGTGTCAGCACCAGGCAGAGGGCATCCTTGGTCTCGTAGGCGTAGGCCAGGCTGACCTGTAGCCAAGGGGACCCAAGCCTCAAGCAAGGGTTACAGGCCTGCCTAATGGCAGGGTTGGCACCAGCCACCCCAAAGAACATTCTCAGTGCTACTCCTGAGGCCCAGCTGCTCCCAGGCCTGTGTCAACACCCCAACTCTGTCCTTCCCCAGTATCATGGAGGGTGGGGTGGGATTGGAGGGAGGGTGGCCCCTTGGAAGGTAGGAAGAGACTTTAGCCTGGCAGATGGGACTGAGAGAAAGGGCAAGGTCTCCTTTCTGTACTTACTACAAACCTACTGTTCACTTTCTCCAGGATCTGCTTCTCGTTGAGCGCCATGGCCTCGCCTTTCCGCTTCTTAATCCGCTTCTTCTCCAGCTTCTTGCAGGCATACATCTTGCCTGTTGCCCGCACCTGGCAGGCACACACCTGTGGCCAAGGTAGACCAGACAAATGGGTGCCTGCTATGCTATGCCATTGCTGGGGTGCCGGGCTCAGAGGGCCAGGGTTGGTCCAGGGCCCCACCCTACCCCGGCCCTCTGGACTCTGCCTGGGGCTCTGACCAGGTCACTCACCTCCCCAAAGCCACCTTTGCCTAGGACTCGGTACTGCCTAAAGGTGTTTTTGGTCACTGGCTGCCTGTGAGCAAGAAGTAGGGAAGTAACCACTTGCACAGCAGGAGTCAAGGTCTGGGAGAAGGCCTAGCAATTTGGTTGATCCTGGCCCCATCTCTGGGGAGCTCACCTTTCCAGCCACTTCCACTGTAGGAAACGGTTGAAGTAGATGCTGTCGAGGTAGTCTGCGAAAGGGGCCATGCTCAGGTATTCATGGGTTAGCCTGTTAAGAGAAAGCCCAGCCTGCTGGTCACCCCACCGCCCCAGGCTCCCAAAAGGTACCTGCTCAGCCTGAAGGCATCATTCTTGGCAGAGCCTCGTTTGCACTCATCAAGGAGGGATGCTAGAATCCACACTGAAGCTGAGAATGGTACAGAGAGGGGAGGCAGCCAACCCATGGTCACAGGGCTGGGGCAGGGCCGAGCTAGCCTCTTCTGAGCTGCCCGGGCCTTCAAGGTCCCACCAGAGGTCCCTCCTCTGGGCACAATTCCATCCTGTGGGCAGGGAGGGCCTTACCGGGTAAGCTCCTGGAAGAGATCTTTACAGGGCCCCTGCTCTAGCCTCTGGGTGCAGTTTGTCACCAGCTGCCGAGGGACCTCAGGGATGAGGTCAGGACCCTGGGGACAGACCACAGATAGGTCAGTGTATTTTGTGTGTGTGTGTGTGGGGGGGGTCTCTCTTTTTTTTAATTGTGACTTGGGTGAAAATTTACAGAGCAAATTCACTTTCCATACAGCAGTTCACATATACTTTGTCTCATGACATTGACCACAATTTACAACAATGCAACCGTTCCCCTCCCACTTCCTCCTGATAGTTACCTCTTCCCTGTGTCCATCCCTCCATGCACTCCTGCCCCCTGAGTTGTCTCCCTGTGCATAAGCAGCCCTTCTTTCTCCCATGATTGTTCTTTACAAGCAGTGTATCTACCTCAGGTACATGTTCAACTCCTATGCCTGTCTTTTGTTTGGCTGGAAGTCACAGGTAGTGGGTTCAATTCCAGACTTGAAGGGCAGCTAGGGGCCATAGTCTCAGTGGTTCCACCAGGCTCTATCGGACTAGCAAACCTGGTCCTTGGGGGAATCTCTTAACTGCTACCCACTCCCAGAACCCAAATACCAGAGATCTCAGGCTTGTGCCAGGGGTGGCTGCAGACCAGGGATGAGTCAGCCCACCTGGTTGCTGAACCTTGTCCTCCCAGCCCCCCTGGAGGGAGGCCATAGGAGAGCCACTGGCAAGTTCACCCAAGCTGGAGCCCCACACCTCCCTGCTCCTCCTCCTGCCTTCCCCAACTCCATGCCTACGGTGTGCCTGGTGGAGCCTGGAGCAGCTCCAGGCACTCTCTGCCCAGGCTGTGGTCAGTCCTTACCCCAGTGATGCACTCTGCTAGAGGCCATCATTCCTCCATTACCACTCACTCACCGTGTGGCTCAGGAAATTCTGCATTAGCCGCCGCCCACACGCCTTCCGCTTCTCATCAGGGGTCACTTCATACTCAGCCTGCAGGCAGGAGGGAAAGGGAGAAGCTCAGAGTTGGGGCTGAGCAACAGGTGGGGGGGGGGCGAGTACTGCAATGAGGCCTGGGACCTTTACCTGTGGGCCACCCCCAGTGACAGGCCCACTTACCACCCCATCCAGGAAGGCGATGCAGCGTGTCAACTCTGGGCGTGTCTCACAGAACTCACGGAACAGCAGGCGCCCGATGGGCTGCCGCTCACATAGGCTATGGTAGTCACGCTCTGCAGGCAGAGGAGGGAACTGCTGGGTTCACAGACTGGAGCCTGCCAGCGGCCGGGCGGCCCAATTCACACCGCCAGGCACTGGTTCCAACAGCTTGCAGGACACCTTCAGAACCCTCACCACAAGCCTGGGTGGATACTACTGTTATTCTCATCATGGCTAGGAAATCTGAGGACCAGAGAGGTAAAGTACTAGCCCAAGGTCACAGTTAGGAATCTGGCTCCAAAACCCAGGATTCTACCTGCCTGGCTGCCTCCTGGTTGGCAGTACTGCATGCATCATAGTGCTAGTGCTGGATGCACTCTGAGAGGTTCTGGCCCACCCTGGGCCTGGCCCACACCTGTTGCCTGCCTGGCGAAAGTGCAGGAGGAAGCTGTGGCTTCCGGTGAGCTTGTAACTCAGCCTCCTTCCCAGGCAGCGAGAGCAGCCACAGAATGTTCCTTGCCCGCGTGCACATCATCGGAGGGGCCTGGACAGCCTTAAGTGCTACTCAGACCTGGGCCTCAGCCTAGATAAGCCCTGGCTCTTCTGTCCTTTCCCAGAAGTAACCCCGTTACACTGTACAGGCTGGGGCCCCCAACACAGTCAGGCTGTGGGCTGTCCTCTGCCTCTACCACCCCCTCAGTTCCAGGGTCCTGCTGACCCTAAGCCTAGTAGCTGCTCCTTCCTCTGCTTCTCTGACTGCCCAAATGTGCCCCTCACAAGGGCCTTTCTCTGCCTTCCACCCATCCCAAGCCCAGGAACTGAAACTAGGGTGGGCGGTACAGCCTCAATCTTCCTGCTCACCAGACCTCCCTTGCTCCTCTACCCCAGGGCAAGGTCTCAGGGGGAAGCTCCTCCTGCACCAGGAGGACCCCTCAGTCTCTGCCTACACCTCACCGAGGCTGAGCCGCAGCTCTTCACACTGGCTGATGTGGGGGAACTGCAGCATCTGCCGCCATTTCTTGCTTTTGCCTTTGCGATTCCCGCCACCACCTGTGGGGGCAAACAGGGCTATGTCTTGAATTCTGCCACCACCATGCCTCCCCTTGACCCTCAGCATAGTCCACAGGGCCTGTAGGGCCCCACCTAGGCCCAGCCCACCCTGAGACACACCTCTGTCTTTCCCTCACATACTTCAAACCTGCCCTTGCTGGGGACCAGGACACACATGGGCCTTCCTGCCAGGTACTCCCAGGCTGGGAGAGCCAGAGAGCAGTGAGGAACCTGGGAGGCTCTAGTAGCTTCTGCAAAAGTCTGTTCCTACTAGGTGGGAGTTCCCCAGGTGAAGAAAGTAAAGAAGGGAATCAAAAGCGGTGGGAACTGCTTAAATTGGGGCCCAGATGGGAGAGATTCTAGGGTATTTGGGACATGTCTGAGAGATGCCAAGGGCAGCAGCAACCTAGGCCACTGGGAAGGCTTCCAGGCCTCTATCACTGGGTCCTGCATCAGGGATATCAGAGATTCAAGGAAGGCTTGAAGAGCAGCACATAAAGGTGGTGGAAGGAGGGCCGACACTTAGGGTCCCCTCTCCTACATGTGAGGGCTTCCCTGGCCTGGATACCTGCCTGATCTTACCTAGCTGACCCCTCCACTTGTAGCTGCTGAGACCACAGTGTCAGCTCAAATGCCTACAGAGCCAGACAGTATGATAAATGTGGCCCAGACATGAGACAACAGGGAGTGGTGAGGAGTGTAATGAACCAGGACAGGGGCAGCTGCACCACAACTCCAGCTGATTGTTGCCAGGCAAGAATGCTGGCTCAGTGTGGCCAAATCTTCTGATTTTTCAAAACAAGCTGGAAATATAGAATGTTTTGTGGAAAACTGGGAGCTCTGGTGGTATAGTGCCTAAGGCATTTGACTGCTAACCAGAAGGTTAGGGGTTCAAACCCACCAGCCACTCCTCGGAAGGAAGCTTGGACAATCTACTTCCGTAGAGATACTGCCTTGGAAACTGAAGGAGGGGTCACTATGAGTCAAATCGACTTGACGGCAGTGAGTTTGGTTGTTTTTGTTTTGTTTTATTTATATGGAAAACTAGTGCCAATTTTATTTACAAAATCAAAACCAAAAATTTAAAAAAAAAAAAAAAAAAAAAAAACCCAAAACTAAATTCACTATCAAGTCGATTCTGACTCATAGTGACCCCCAATGGGTTTCCAAGGCTATATATCTTTATGGAAGCAGACTGCCTCATCTTTCTCCTGTGGGGCTGGTGGAAAAACTGGTGCTGATTTTATTTACAAAATCAAAACAAAACAAAATTTAAAATAATAGTAATAATAAAACTACAACCAAGTAAATAAAATATGTCAGATAGCTAGATCTGGCCAGGGACCACCAGGTTGAGACGGTAGAAGGGGCATGAATCTTGTCTCACAGACCTGGGTTTGAAACTCCAATTCATTCTTTAGATTCATCACTTGTCTTCTATGAACCTCAATTTCTCTGTATATACTTTGGGTCCAAATCTACCTCTGGAAGTGGTGTGAGGATGAAACGGGAGAATGTGTCCAAGCAAGTAGAGCCATGGCAAGAGGTTGGCCCAGCTCCACCAGCTCAGGGGCAATCTTAAGCAAGTACCTTCCCTTGCCTGACCTCAGTTTCCCCTGTGCTCTTCCCAGCCAGGTTTCCATCAGGCCTGGGTGAAAGCTGATGGTACAGGGGAGGGTCCCTCAATGGCTCCCTGGAGGAGGAAGTGTTACAGAATACCCATTGGGAAACCTGCTAGTGGTTCTCCTGCAGCCTGTACCCAACATATCCTGCAGTCATTGCATCACTGTGAGTGAGCAAGGCCTCTCCAGAAAGGGAACTCCTCCCCACCCCCTCATCCAACCCTCCATCTGCCCAACCCTCCATCCGCCTACCTCCCCCACCACTTACTTCCTCCTCCCCCTCCTCCTGTCCACATCAAGGCAGCAGCCAAGAGTCACATGCAAATACCCTGTCCTAGAGCTGCCACCAAGACAGTGGGGCTTTCTCCACCCTACCTAGCCTTCTCCCTGTGCTTCTGGGTGCCTGGGAAAGGAAAGACTGAGCTAGGGCTCACACCCCCATGCTGCTGCACTTCAGCAACTCTGACCAGTTGGGCTCAAGTTCACCAGAAAATGAGGTCCTGAAGTGAGGAAACCATTTGCCCAAGATCACAGATCCTGGAGGGGACAGAGGCAAGATTTGAACCTAGCTCCCTGTGACACCACAACTCAAACTACTTCCCTCCACCCTGCAAACATGCTGGTCACTTATTAGATGCCAACAGTATATATATACCAAGGATTTTCCAACCACTTTAGGATCTCAGGACTGTCTGAGAAGCTGGTAAAGGCCCTGGCACCAAGCTGTTAGCCAGCTGATAGGTGATTCTGATGCAGCCACCATCTCAACCTGGTGATCCCTGGCCAGATCTGGCTCTTTGACATGTTTTATTTATTTGGTTGCAGATTTTTTTTTTTTAATTTTCTTTTGTTTTTATAAATAAAATCAGCACCAGTATTCTATGGGCCACCATTCAGAACTAGGTGACAATCAGGATTTCCTTTAATCTTCGTGTCCCACACCCAACCATTCAAGAAAGAGATACTGAAGTTCAGAAAGGAGAGATTTGTCTAAAGCCATACAGCTGGGAAAGGGTAGAGCCAGGTCAGTGTAAGGGTTCTCCATGGAGGTACCAGTCCTTGGCCGGACCATACTCCCTATGCCTTGCCCGTGGCCTGATGAAGCCTGTCCAATGATGCCCACACACTCTGGCCAGGCAAGGCAGTGCCCTCAGCAGGTCTGAGCCCTGAATGGCTAGAGCCCTAGGGAGGGAGGCCTGGCCCGGCTCTCCCCACTCCTCCTCCCTGGCTGGCTAGATGACGAGGCAGAACAGAATCGGCAGATGCCCCCAGAGGCTGCGAGGAAGGCCTAGCCCCAGGGTTCGATAAGGGACAGGAGATAAGGGAGGCTCCAGCCACTGAAGACCCAGCTAGCTTCCCATGCCCATTTCCAGGCAGCACACCCCAGAGATCAATAAGTATGGATGGGCAAGGGGACCAGCAGCTATACCCAGCTGGGTAACCCTCTGGGCTTCCTACAGACTGTATCGGGGGCATCCTGGACTCTCTGGGTAACATGGGGCTAGTCCCTGGTCTGAGTTTCAGTTGCCCACTGAAAAATGGGGCAGAAAGGTAGAGCAGATAACTCTTGTAACCTGGAAGCCCAGCAAAGTGTGGAGAAGTTGTCATGACTGTCCTCCCAAAAAAAACTCCAATCTCACTGCCATCGAGTTGGATCCAACTCTTAGCAAACCCTCCTTGGGTTTCCAAGGCAGTATTTCTACGGAAGTAGATTGCCCAGTCTTCCAAGGAGTGGCTGGTGGGCTTGAAGCGCAAGCCTTCTGGTTAGCAGTCAAATGCATTAGGCACTATGTACTGTCCTCTCTGGAGCTCCAGAAAGAATGGCCTTGCTCACTGCTGGGTCCCAAGCACCCTGGATAAGGCAGGGCACAGAGTGGATGCTCAGTAATTACGTTACTGAGATGAGCTGTGATAGCCCACAGGATAGTAAAGACCAGGTCTGGTGCTCCTTGTCCCCCAGAATCCTCACAGACTGCTCTGACAATGCCTGACAATGGCAGAGGTGGGAAGCCAGGAGGGGCTCAGTATACATGGGCTCACCAGACTAGGCTCACACCTTAGTAGGTCCAGTGCAGCCTGCCAGACATGCTCTCTTCTTTCAAATCCCAGCTACCACCTGTTACTGTGCCTGTTTGGCCCATCCATCTCTGTCCCATGCACTGAGGTACCCAGCAACTGGCAGTCGTGTTAGTAGCATACATGACCAGGAGTTTCCTTAAGTCGGGTGGGCTGTGCTACGCAGGGGCTGAGTTCATTCATTTTCCAAACCTTTACCCAGCAGCAACTTTGGTCCGGTGCAGGCTAGGCGCCCGGGCCTGGGCCGAACACGTGGGGTGGGTTCCCCTCCCTAGGCCATCTTCTCACCTCTCACCTGGGAGAGAGCTCGGAGAGGCTCTCCCAAGATTCAGGTCCCACCCTCCTCACTTCCTTCCTTTCTCCTTCCCTCACCCCCCCCCCCGCGGCGAGGGCGGCGGCCTGACCCCCGCCCCTTCCTGGGCGCCGGCTTCCCGAGGCAGGTGCGGAGGAGGACTACAGCCCGGAAGGGCTCGAGTCTGCGTGGGGTGCGGGCGCGGAGCCCGTGGGTCTAGAGAGCCATTTGGCTGGGGCGTCCTGCTGAGCTGGGAGGCCAAACGCCCGCCGCTCCCTGCACCCTGGCGCGTCCGATTTCCCGGCCGCTCACCTTCTCGGGCCTTAAGTAGCACCGTGTTCGCTACGATGTTCTCGAGCTCCATGGGCTGCGGCCCCGCCGGACCCGCCGGGCCGCGCCGCAGGCCGGGGTCGCGCACTGGAGCCGGGGCCGGATGGCTATCGGCGCGGCTCGGTTCGGCTCGC
>NW_006921953.1:1798840-1815300 GCF_000298275.1 Orycteropus afer afer | reverse complement strand
GTTTACCTTACTCTGCCAGTAAACGGGCGGGCGCTCCCCGCGCCGTTTTCTCATTGGGTTACTTTTTCATCATTCTCCGCCCCCCGAGTGAGGGATTCGCTCACAGGAGCAGAGGGGTGGGGCTAATTACGTCACCTCTCCCCGGTTGGCCTGAGGGCGGGTTTCAGCTCTTAGGTTCGAATTTCTGGGCCTTCCTAGGATAGCAAAACGAAACCCTAACCCACTGCCATCAAGCCGATTATGATTCATAGCGAGCTATAAGGACAGAGTAGAACTGCTTCGTAGGATTTCCAAGACTGTAAATCCTTACAGAAGCGTACTGCCTCATGTTTCTCTCTCGGCTTGGGTGGTGTATTTGAACAGCTAACCTTTTGGTTAGCAGCTAAATGTTCTTACCACTACACCACCAAAGCTCCTTTCGTGGGGTGCAGAAAGTAGGTGGGGTCGTAGGATATAGAACTGCCAAATAGGGGCTAGCCATCTGCAGGGACAACAGAGGTGGGGGGATGTCCTCTGGGTCACTCCCAGGAGACCAAAGGGTTGATTGGATAAAGGAAACGTCAGTCATTCCCAGAGCTGCATTCTGATTGGGCTATCAATAGGGGTGTGGGTCCATGGGCGTGGCCTAGGCTCCTTTGGCTCACCTACCGCTTTCCTAGGGTTTTGTTGGGGACTCGCTCAGTATCCCCGCCCGCCTGTGGGCGGTATTCTTTTGGGCCAGCCCACCGTGGAGGGCGCGCTTCGGGAGCGAGGAGCGTCCCACAGGAGGCAGGTAGCCTCCTCAAAAGCTACCGGTCTTCCGACCCGGCTGCCTTGCCGCCTCCGCCCCGTCCCCGCAGCCGGATGTTGTGATTTCTCTCCACCCACACGAGCTCGCTCACCCTTGGCCTCTTCTGCCTTATAAGGCCGCACTATACCCCTAGACGTTGAGATGAACTCACGCCCATTATACAGGTGGGGAGCTGAGGCCCCAGAGGTCAAGTGGCTGGCTTGAAACCAAAGACTAGGGGAAAAACAAGGGCGAAATTTTACAGCTAGTCAACACCTCACTTCCTCCTACCCTCACTTCACACAACAGGAAATAGAGGTTTACCCAAACTGCAGTAAGCCAGAGAGCCATGCTTCACTGATCCCTGTTCATTCATTCATCCCCAAATACCTATAGAGCATAGGCTTTGTGCCAGGCACAAAGGTGCTGGGATTACTGAGGTGTTGGCAAGAGAGTCAGGCACCCTGCGCGTGTGGTAGAACAGGGGTTGGGGAAGTTCTTAGTGCAGGGATGGCAGGAGGAAGCATCGTCAACTTCACCGTCCTCAGGACAAAAGTTTCAAGGGTTCATCTGGATAAATTTGGACTGGCTTGTTACACAGAAATAGATAACTGGAATAACTACCATATGCCTAGAAGGAGAATGGGAAACATCACTTGCCTCTGGAAAGGGGAAATTAGGTGGCTGGGGACAGAGGTGAGAGGGAGGCATTTCATCATATCCTTTTTGGGCCTTGGGTTCTGCATCATGTAACTGTATTGCCTATTTTTAAAACAACAAGTGTAAATAAACATAACCTGGTCATCTCCAGTGCAGAACCCCTCAGTGGCTTCCTGTGGTAGGCAGCCTGTAAGATGGCCCCAGTGACCCCTTCTTCCCACCTGGTATTCACACCCTGTTGTAATTCCCTCCCCTTCAGCATGGGCTGGACCTAACGGCTCCTTTCTAATGAAAAGAATACAGGAAAGGTGATGAAACATCACTCCCAAGATGAGGTTATAAAAAGACTGTGGCTTCTGTCTTAGGTGCCCTCTCTCCTTCTATCTTAGGCTTATTCTGATAGAAGTCAGCTGGCCCATGTTGCCCTCTGGAGAGGCCTACAAGGTGAGTTGCTGGTATCTCTGGCCAACAGCCAAGGAGGATCTTTGGCCTCAACAGCCAAGGAGGATCTTTGGCCTTCCAGAGCCCCGTGAGTGAATTTGGAAGTAGATCCTCTCCCAGTCAAGGTGACTGCAGCCCCAGCTGACACTTTGAGAGACCTTGATCAGAGGCACCCAGTTAAACAGTGCAGGTTCCCAACCCACAGAAACAGACATCATAAATTTTTGTTTTTTTAAGCTGTTAAATTTGGGGACAATTTATTACGTAAGGAGCTCAGGTGGCGTAATGAGTAAGCCATTTGGCTAACTAGAAGGTCAGCAGTTCAAACCCACCAGCTGCTCCATGGGAGGAAGATGGGGCAATATACTTCTGTAAAGATTTACAGCCTCAGAAACCCAATGGAGGTCTCTGTGAGTTGGAATCAACTTGATGGCAGTGGGTTTGGTTTTGGGTTTTATTATTGTTTCTAAAAGGGCAAGGGGTTGGCATTTTCTGACCTCCTATAAATTCACAAGAGAAAGACAGAATCGGCAGCAGCAGCCCAAGGCTTATTTCTATGAAGCCAGACATGTCACCATGCTCTAGCCAGACCAATTCTGACACCAGACATCCCTCCCACAGAACTCATTACTTCTCTGCTGGGTTTGATAATCTGTTGCAGTGGCCACACAGAACTCACAGACAGTAGGATCATGAGATTTATTAGGGAAGTAACAGGTTACAATTACAATCCAGGTCAGGAACACTCAGGATACAATTATTCATCAGGACAGTCTTCTCTCTGCTATGCCCTCAGGCACTCCTCTCTGGCCCTTGGCCTCTTGGCCTGGCCTCTGCCCTGATCCACTGAGTGTTACAAAACTCTTTTAGCTCTACAGATAGGTACACCTACATGCACCCTACTCCACCAGCAAGGCTCCTGCCCAAGAGCACACAGCTTTCTCAGCTCTGTGGGCCAGAAAGCCCGCCTCCATCTTCTGCCTCCTGGCTCCACTGCCACCATCTCTAACCCAGGCATCTGTCTCTCACCTTAGTGTCACTCAGCCAGGTGTCTCTCTCAGTAGGCGTCCCTCAGACAAGGAGGTCCAGCACAGAGATCTTTGATCCAAGGACATGCATCACTTCACCTCCAGCTGCTCTCTCTTGATGGCAGTAAGATCCCTCTTTCTGCCTCTGTTGTTGTTATATGCCGTCGAGTCGGCCCCGACTCATAGCGACCCCTCCTTTGGTTTCCGAAGCAGTATCACTACGGAAGTAGGATTGCCCAACCTTCCTTCCGAGGAGTGGCTGGTGGGTTTGAACCGCCAGCCTTCTGGTTAGCAGGCAAGTGCCTTAGGCACTATGCTTAGGAAGGCTCATATTAAGCCTAGCAGAGTGACAAAACTAACCAATCTCCATATCAGAGTGCTACACACCTTATTTGCATGGTCCCACCCAGTAATCCGGTGAGAGTTAAAAAGACCTATGGCTAAAAAAGCCATACAAAGTATTTCATTGCACCACAATTACGTAGCAATAAATAACTAATAACTTCGAATTATACTTAAAATCCAAACTCTTCACCATGGCCTACAAGGCCCAACTAGATCATGGCCCTGTTTACCTCTCCCTTATTTCCTCAAGCCTGTCTCCTTCTTGCTCAGTATGTACCACCAGCCACACACTAACCTCCTTCTGGATCCCTCTGGAGCTGTGCAGTTCAGGACAGTAGCCTCTAGGCACAAGTGTCTATTTAAACTAAAATGAATTAAAATTAAAATTCAGTTCTTCAGACATGTTATTACTAGGTGCCATCAAGTTGATTCTGACTCATAATGACCCTATGTACAACAGAACAAAAAACTGCC
Organism: Orycteropus afer afer; assembly: GCF_000298275.1. Taxonomy (NCBI): domain Eukaryota; kingdom Metazoa; phylum Chordata; class Mammalia; order Tubulidentata; family Orycteropodidae; genus Orycteropus; species Orycteropus afer. The sequence continues at coordinate 1,811,583 of NW_006921953.1, read as the reverse complement.
TGGTCCTGCGCCATTCTCACAATCGTTGCTATGCTTCACCCTATTGTTATAATCAAATACTCAAAAGCCGCATGTGGATAGGGTCTGTTGTATTGGGCAACAAAGATATAGAACATTTCTATCACCACAGAAAATTTCGTCGTGCAGTGCTGGTTGGGAGGAAGGAGTGGCTTCTATGTGTACAAAGGCTGCATGATAGCAGTCTAAATGACTGGGGGAACAATGTCACCAACCGAGAAGGAGTGCAGGATGGTGGGCTGGGTACCTCTGATCCCCCAAACTGTCTTTGAACAGGCAGTTCTGGAAATTCTTGAAATCTATGTCTCAAGTCTCTGCTAGAGAGAAACAGCACGTGTGTGTGCACATACATGCGTGAGTGTGCAGGCACCGTGAGCAGCAACTGGATAGTTTCCCCATATACTCACCCCATACACTCACGTCTCAGCCGTAGAGAAACAGAAGCCAGGAGAAAAAGAGTCAGTGAATTTCAGCTCTGGTCTAAAGTTTTCCCTGGCAAAGCAGTTGATAGAAGAGACCCAGATGTGCAGGGACAACTAGGGGCAGTTGTGCAGAAATTGCTGTGAAGAATGTGTCCCCGTGGGAAAGTTTCTTTGTAAACCTCTGTAGATTGAGCCCCAACCATTTGCCAGGCTCTGCTTTTCACATGCATTCCCATTCAATCATCACAATTCAGCCAGAGTGTGAGTGCCCACCTCCTCCCAAAGAGGCATGGCAGTTAAGGTTCTGGGAGGCTGTGCTCCTTACTCACATCATACTGGGGGTCAGTGGCCAAGATGGAGTTTGAAGGTTTCTGACTCAAGTCCAATGCTTTATTTTTCCAGCCTCACCCTTTAAGATACTGAATTTGTGGGCTGATCATGAAGGGTTTTGTTTTGTTTTGGGAACTTCCTGGTAACTATGTAAGAACTCTTACATCAGTTAGGACTTCTGGTTGCAACTAAGGGAGGGGGCGGGATTTATTGGTTCAAGTAACTGCAAAGACTAGGCGGTAGTTCTGACTTCAAATGTCTCTGGATTCAGGGTCTCAAGAGGTGTTACCCAAAATCTGTCTTTGTCATTAGTCTCAGACAGGATCTCCCCCTGAGATGTTAAAGATGGCTGCTAGCAGGTCCAAGCTTCCCACCAAGTAGCAAACTCTGGAAAAAGAAAAAACAGCTTGATGGTTTCAGGGGTGCCACTCATTGGCTTGATTTAGTTCAGGTATTCATTTGAACCAATCACTGAGGACAGAAAGAGACAGTGCTCTGATTGGCCAGGCCTGGGTCACATGCTGACTCCACCCTCACTACGTAGCCACACACGCAGCCTGAGTGGAGTGGGATCCCACTCATAGCTATCCCTTCTTGGGTTTTCAAGGCGGTATCACTGTGGAAGTAGATTGCCCCATCTTCCTTTCAAGGAGTGGCTGGTGGGTTTGAACTGCCAGCCTTCTGATTAGCAGTCAAATGCCTTAGGCATTATGCCACCAGAGCTCCTAAAACTTTAAGTTAGCCACATTGATTGGGGGAAGGGCAGGGGTGATTCCCCAAAGAAAAATTGAGGGCTCTGGTAGCGTAGTGCCTAAGGCACTTGACTGCTAACCAGAAGGCTGGCAGTTCAAACCCACCAGCCACTCCTCAGAAGGAAGATGGGGCAATCTATTTCCATAGTGATACGGCCTCGGAAACCCAAGGGGGGGTTGCTATGAGTCGGGTCTGACTCGATGGGCACATAACAACAACAACTAGAAGGGGGAAGGGATGCTAAGTAGGTGAAATGAGAGATATCTATCACTCACACACTCTCAAAGTACATTTCTCAGCTGTAGCCACCTTGGATTTTCTGGAAATCAAGGAGGCAGTAGGGATGGAGAAAGATGGAGAGATTTGAGAAATATTTAGGCAGTGGAATGAACAGAACTGGATGGTGAATTAGCCTTGAGATAGATGTGAAGGAGAGGGAGAGTTCTTGGCTGCAAGCAACAGAAAATGACTCCAGCTATTTAAACAAAAGGGAACGTATAGGAAGGTCCTGAGGGATTCACAGCATCAACTCTGGAAGGAACAGGTTTGGAAATGGGCAGGAATGAAGGGCACACTGGAGGACTAGGACACAAGAAATACAGGATGCCCCTGATGCGGACACTGTGGTTGTCAACCTAACTGTTCTTCCTTGTTTACAGAATCCTAATTTTCCAGTTTACCTCAGACACCTGACATAGCTCCAGGGTTGACTAGTCCAACCAGTTATGGGATCTCCTACCCTTGCCAGAGATTGGTTTAAGGTTCACGATGCGCAGTTCTGGCTTGAAATTTTTTTTTAGGAAGTTTTCCTCATTCCCAAGAGGGAGCTACTAGAAGGGAAAGCCCCTTTTCTTCGCTTGGACATTATTGGATTTAGATGTGATTCTTGGGTCTGTGGCAGTCATCTTGTAACCATGAGGGGAGTCAGCCTGAAAGTTTGCTCACTGAAGACCACTGAGAAGAGGAATGGAAAGAACTTGGGTCCTTGATAACATTGTTAAGCTACTAAGAGCACTGCTCCTGGAGCCACCCCACTCAACTCTTGTGATGTGAAATTATGAATTTCCTTACTGCTTAAATTTGTTTTTCAGAAGTCACACTGATTTATGCAATCAGCAGGCGCAGTCTGATTAGGGCACAGGTGAAGCAATGCTAGACCACCAACTTTTCTGGCCTTTGTGTGGCTTGCTCAAGATTCAGGGTCCTGGGAGTGAGCATCCACTGGTCAAGTTTGGGTCCCTCTGGTTATGCTACAGTAATAGGGTGATCTGGTCCATAGGCTTCCCCTGTGGGATATGGTCCCTAGTAGAAATTACCTTTTCACCACACAATGGGTCAAGAGTGACCTCCAAATAGAAACTGGGAGTCTAGAAAAAGGAGGAATAGATGTTGAGCATGCAAAAGCCCACAAATGTCCACCATCTTACCCAAGGAACTCCACAACCTCATTCCTCACACTCCCCACAAGGCAGCACTCAGTGCTCAAGCCACATTCCTCAGCTGACATGCTTGCTGCCTTTAGGCTTCTGTGAAGTTGTAAGTGAAGTTGTAAGTATTATCCACTCTGACTAGAAATCATTTCTTCCTTTCCCACCTGCAAACCCCTACTCATTTAAAGACCCATTCAAAAAGCCCTTCCATTCACGAGGATAGCCAGGTTTTCAGCAGGGGAAGAAGCCACATGGGATGGATGTAGGTGCAAGCAAGAATGACAACCGTGCTTTCCCCTTAATGAGCTCATCTTGACATCTCATAATCTCACTTTCATCGTGGTTTTAACAGCTGTCACCAACATACTACGTTTGGAAAAAATTATTGAATAGGTGCTACTTTTGGAGAACGTGCTAGGGATGCCCCTTCCCTCCCTTCTCCTCTTGCTGGGTCTCTGTCCCAGGAAGCCTTCTACAGCCTGCCTCTCTCCTGACAGAATTAATATATTACTACTTTTGTCTTTGGGGGCAATGCTGGTTCAGTAGTAGAACTCTCACTTTCCATGCAGGAGAGCCAATTTGATTGCTGGCCAATGCACCTCAAGCTCAGCCACCACACATATATATGTCTTGCGTGTTGATATGATGCTGAACAGGTTTCAGTGGACTAGAAAATAAATGCCTGGCAATCTACTTTTGAACAACATTGAGAATCAATGGGACCATCATGGAGGTAGCCTACCACCACATCCCTGCCTAATTCCTTCCCTGTTTGCTCTGCTTTTTCTGTGGGCTTCATTCTCAGGGAGGCCCTCCCCAAGCAGTGTCAAAGGTGATCATCAACATCTCCAGGCCCACATCATTCATGCTTAGCAACTCCACTGAAAAGAAAAGTACTTCTCAAAAGTTCTGGCAGACTGATTGGCCTAACTTGTATTACATGCTTGCCCTGAACCAATCACTGTCATGCTCTGATGGGCCAGACTGAGGCCATACACCCAGAACTGAGACTAGAGCTGGCAACACTAGAAGCTTATGAAGGAAGTGAGAAAGGGTAAGTTCCCAAAGGAAAAATCAGGTTGTTATTAATGAACCAGGGTGAATGCATGCTAGGCAGGAAAAATCACTCATGCCCACCCCATCTTTCTCTTGTGCTCCAGCCACACATTTTAGCATCCATTGGTTCTTGTGCTAAAAATCTTGGTTTTGACTTGCTTGTGCCAGGCAGAATTCTAAAGCAGCCCCAAGAGCCCTTCTCCTTGGTGTACACACACCAATGAAACAGCAATCTAGGTGCTTCTGTGAAGGGATTTTGCAAATGTAATTAAAGTTCCAAATCAGTTGACTTTAAAATAGGGAGACTATTCTTCATGGGCCTGATCCAATCAGGTGAGTCCTTAAACACAAGGGAGTTCTTTCTGGCAAAGGACATTTGAAGTTTGAGAAAGATCCAACATGAGGGAGATTCTCTGTTGCTGACTTTGAAGATGGAGGGGGCCACATACTAGAAAAATTTAAGCAGTTTCTAGGAGCTGAGAGCAGCCCCTGGCTGACAGCCAGCAAGGAAATGGGGACCTCAGTCATACAACCACAAGGAACTGAATTCTGCCAACAACCTGAAGGAGCTTGAAAGTGGGTTTTTCCCAGAGACTCCAGAGACCCCAGCCTTGATTGAAGCCTTGTGATACTCTGAGCAGAGAACCCACACAGTGCCAGACTTTGACCTACAGATCTGTGAACTAATGCATGAGTAATGTTTGAAATTGCTAAGTTTGTGGTAGTCTGTTACACAGCAAAAGAAAACTAATTAATATACTTCCCAGTAGACCCTAAGATCCCTAAGTAGACCTTTTCTTTGATCTCTTAACCCATTTACCCCTAATAGGACCAAGAACACAACACTGGTTCTTATTCCTCCTTCCAGTCCCACTACCCAGGAAAGAGAGGGAGAATCTAGCTCATCACAGTTCTACCCCACCCAACTCGCCTTCTTTTGGAGATATATCAAGTAAGCTGCTCTGCCTGGCCTTCTACAGCCTGTTCCCCCACAGGCCAAAGCCGGCAGCTTGACCTGTCCTCACCTCCCAGGCTTCAGAAACCTTTGACCAACCCCATTGATCTGGACGCCTGAGCAGGCAGTTGGGCCAACAGAGAGACGCCATGAGGGCTTTGATGCTTTTAGGGTCCCTGCTGGTGAGCCTGGAGTCAGTGCGTTCGGTAAGAGCTGTGGGAACCAGGAAGACTATGCTAGGATGGCTCTGGGGGGGTCCCTCTTGCCAGCCTTGGCCTCCAGGCATGACCTATTGGCCCAAGTGTGAAAAAGTGAGGTCAGCCTATAAGGCCCAGGCAGAGGAGACAGACAATCAGAGCTGGTGGACATGAGTGGACAGCCTGTGTTTTTTGGGGAAGGGGACCTGTAGGAGACAATGGGAGGAGGAAGGAGGGGATCTCAGATCTTGGGAGGAAATTTCTGGATTTCTGGGTGGTAGGAGGAAGTTAGAGACTAGCTTGGGATCAGAGACAGGCTATGACTTTCTGGGCAAATTACCTGCCCTCTTATCACTGCCTTAAGATTCCACCTTGGAAAGCCCACAAGGAGTTCAAACACACAGTGGATGAGCACACAGTGGGTAAGTAGCCTGGCTCCACCTCCTAAGACACCATTGGGTGGGAATGAGAATGGCGAGGAATGTGCAGAGGGTGTCTCAGGCCCTTGGGATAAGGGGGTATCCTGGACACTCTTCACTCTTGTCCTCAGAAGTGTCTGGGTGGCATTCAGACTTGAGTGCCTATTCTGTGCCAGTCTGTGTCCACGGCTGCCGGGGACCCAGACTGATACCACTGAACTGAATGCTCCTTGAGACCAGGGGGTTGTATCTGAGTGCCCAGTCCAAAGCCTGGCACAAGCAGGTATTTGGGGGTTTACTTGCTGGAGCCCTCACACCTGGGCTCATGAGGGTCTTCCTCAATTTCCCCAGTCTCCTGCCCTCTTTCTCTTTCCTCAATAGATCTCCTGGGCATTAGTCATACTACACAGGGCCCTTGTTTGGCAAGAGAAGTTTCAAGAGCTGAGTTCAGGAGCCCAACTGCTTCTGAATCCTGGCTTCCTCCTTTATGAGCTGGGTGACTTTGGGCAAGTGACTTAACCTCTCCTAGCTTCAAGTTCCCCATCTGAAAAGCCAGCACGATAATAGTAAACCTTTAGTGTTGTTTAGAAGGAGAAAGTGGTCATAAATCCATGCCTTTAGCCCAGAGCCTGTGTGATGAATGCTTCTAACATACTAACATTTTTTACAAATTTATTTTTTGTTGTTGTTGAGAATATACATACCAGAACATATACCAGTTCAACACTTTCTCCATGTACACTTCAGTGACACTGATTACAGTCTTCAAGTTGTGCAGACACTCTCACCTTCCTTTCCCTGAATTGATCCTCCATTAACATAGACTCGCTGCCCCCTAAATTTCCTGCTAATCTTTTGAGTTGTTGTTGTCAGTTTGAGCCCGTGTGGATAGTTCTCAAAAGAGCACAGTGCTCAAGGCAGATAATCTTTACCAGTTAAACTAAACTAGTGTTTGGTTTTAAGAAGATTTCAGGGGATATTTTTGGTCTAACATATTATCTTTTATTATCAAGCTCCTTTTTAGATGAAGGAGCTCTGGTGGCGTGGTGCCAACTACTAACCAGAAGGCTGGTGGTTCAAACCCACCAGCCACTCCTTGGAAGGAAGGCTGGGCAATCTGCTTCTGTAGTGATACCACCTTGGAAACCCAAGGAAGGGTTGCTATGAGTCAGATCCGACTCGACAGCAGTGTGTGTGTATTTTTAGATGAGGGTAGGGTGAGGAGAGAAAAGGATGGGAGTGGGTGTCTGCCATCTCCCCTCTGCTCAAACCCTGCCATAGCTCTCTGTCACCTTCAGTCTTCCAGACACTGAGTATTTATCCAGAGCATGCAGTGAGCCAGGGCTTACAAACTTGTTGGACTCTGGCCTGCCCTGGTTGAGCCTGCCCTGGTAGGGTCAGGTCCAAGTCCCTTTCCATGGCATTTGGGGCCAGCACAATCTGACTCTGGGTGCAGTCAGCTTCCTCTTCTCATCACCCTCACACCCAGCCAGACTACTCTCCTCACTCTTTCCTGAATCAACCTTGATGCCCTGTCCCTGCCCATCCTCTACTTGGGGGGCTCTCATCTTTATCCACCCCATTTGCATCTTAAAAGGCCATCTCAGACCTTTCTCTCTTGAAGAAGTCTTTCCAAGGGGGGGGGGGGAGAAAAAAACCACAACTTTTCCCAGGTCTCTTCTTTCTCAGAATCATCCATTCCCTTTTCTGGCGTGGCCTAGTCTGTCCCTTAGTAAGCATCACTATGCCTTTACAAATAAAATAGTAAACAAAATAGTAAACGTTTCTTAAGCACTTACTATGTACCGAACACAGTGCTAAGTGCTTTATAGGAATCATCTTGTTTAAGCCTTATAATATTCCTCTGACGTAGATACCATTGTTACTGCCATTTACAGATGAAGAAACCAAGGCTCATAGTAGTCGAGTGATTTCAACATTTAACAAGTAATTATTAAGCACATACTCAGTAGCAGGGAGTCCCTGGGTGGTGCAAACAGTTAAGCACTTGGCTAGTAACTGAAAGGTTGGTAGTTCAAACTCACCCAGAGGTACCTCAGAAGAAAGACCTGATGATCTGCTTCCACATGGAGTTGCTATGGGTCAAAATCAACTTGACAGCACCTTTACTTTAAACAAACAAACAAACAACTCTGTGGCAAGCTGTCTCCTAGGCCCTGAATCTGCAGACTTCTCCCAGGTCACACAGATAGGAGGTGGAGTCAGCAATGCACCCCAACTGTCTGACTCCATGAGAATACCTTCTGAAGCAGGTCGCTGTCTTGAATGCACAATGACCTTTTCCAGGGCTATTTTCTCCACCTAGACCCTGAGGGTGGTGCCTGGGACTCTGGGCAGTCCGTCATGGGCGAGATCCTCAGGGAGTGTGTTATCCATGCAGTTCCCACAGTCACTGGGGAGCCTTGCCACTTCCCTTTCCAGTACCACCGGCAGCTGTACCACAAATGCATCCACAGAGGCCGACCTGGCCACCTGCCCTGGTAAGACCACCCAGAAGGAGTTGGAGCAGGGCCCTGGGAGACAGTCTGCCCAGGGAACTTTGCTTATGGGGGGGGGGCATAGCATGATAGGGAAGGCAGACCACCCCCCTGGGCTGAGCAGGGAGGCCTTATTGCTTTCTATAGGTGTGCTACCACCCCCAACTTCGAGCAGGACCAGAGGTGGGCATACTGCCTGGAGCCTAAGAAAGTGAAAGGTACCACACACAGCTTCTGGGTGGCTCAAAGCTCTTTCCTCCCTACTAGTGACTCTCCTAGATAGCATCAGAAACCCTGCATCTGGGCTTCTGGGCCCAGCCCCTCAGTACCCTTAGAAAATCCACAGGGAGAGTTCTGGGAGGGGCTGGCCCCATTTTACAGGTAAGTAAATTAAGGCTCAGAAACCTGGAGTACTAAGGTCTCAAGACAGGCAAGTTGAGGTCAAGACTTGGCCTTCACCTGTCTGACTCAGGTTTGCTACTCTTCTTTGGGGGGGCTGTGTCCCTCTCTCAGACCACTGCAGCAAACACAGCCCCTGCCAGAGGGGAGGGACTTGTGTGAACACGCCCAAGGGCCCGCACTGCCTCTGTACAGACAATCTCACTGGGAAGCACTGCGAGAAAGGTAGGAGGATGCTGAGGACCAGGGGAGGGGGCTGGGGAGCAGAGGCAGCTGGCCTACTGAAGATGCCCCCGGATAACTGGACACCATGCCTGGCCCAGATTTGGCATGATCCTATCTTTCTGAGACCACTGTCCTCTGTTCGCAGAGAAGTGCTTTGAGCCTCAACTTCTGCGCTTCTTCCATGAAGATGAGATGTGGCATAGGCTTGGACCAGCAGGTGTGGACAAATGCCAGTGCAAAGGTCCCAATGTCCACTGCAAGCCACTGGCCAGTGGGGGTGAGCAGCCTGTTGATAAAGCAGGGAGGAAGGCCCAAGTCAGGAGAAGCTGGTAGGACACAGTGGTGAAGCTAGAAGAGGGGGCGCTCTCTGAGAGATCTCCAGATCCAGAGGGGCTCAACTCATTCCTTCTCTCAGCCTGCAGCAGAAATCCATGCCTCAATGGAGGCCGTTGCCTGGAGGCCGAAGGCCGCACCTTGTGCCATTGCCCCGCGGGTTATGCAGGACCCATCTGTGATGTGGGTAAGAAGGGTCTTGGGGCTGCAGAAGCCCCGCCCCCACGTGGGTAAGGCTGGTCAGAGGGACCACAGGAAGGGCGGCCCGGACACCACCACCTGGCGCTGCAGGGAGCTCCTTCTCTCCTCAGACACTGAGGCGAGCTGCTACCACGGCCGCGGACTTAGCTACCGAGGAACCGCTGGGACCACGCTCTCGGGGGCGTCGTGTCAGCCATGGACCTCGGAGGCCACCTACTGGAACATGTCTGCAGAGCAAAAGCTGAACTGGGGACTGGGCCACCACGCTTTCTGCCGGTGCGGCGGGTGGGGCGGGGTGGGGCATTTTCAACAGCCCCGGGGGTCCTTGTGGGCTCTTGGTGTTCTAACAGTGCCCCCGTCTTGTGGCTTCAGTAACCCGGGCAATGACATTCGCCCGTGGTGCTTCGCGTTGAGTGGCGACCGGCTGAGATGGGAGTACTGCCACTTGGCACAGTGCCAGGCGCCTCTGCTTCCTACTGCGACTCCGGTATCCCTGAATCATCAGGACCTGCCATTGCCCCAGCCTTCCGCCTTGCAGCGGCCTCAGTCCACCACCCAGAGCCCGTCTCAATCCCAGGCCCCAGGTAGGTGACGTGGGGCGGGAGATTTGAGCCCGGAGGGACTGGGTAGTGGGATTCAGCAGGCTGTGGGACTCCCAGTCCTCAGCTCAGGATTCCCCCACAGCTTCCCACGAGGCACCCAAGCAGAAGACTGTGGATTGTGGGCAACGGCTGCGGAAGCGGCTGTCATCTCTGACCCGCATCGTCGGGGGACTGGTGGCGCTGCCCGGCACACACCCCTACATCGCCGCGATTTACTGGGGCCACAATTTCTGCGCAGGCAGCCTCATCGCCTCCTGCTGGGTGCTGACTGCTGCTCATTGCCTGCAGAACCGGCGAGTACCTCTCGCCTAACGCCAAGACCCACTCCCCATTACCTCCTCTCTCCAGGGGGCCCAGATGGCGTGAGACTCCAGACCCCGCGCCCAACCCCGTTTCTCTCAGAAGGGAGTTTCCCACAGGACACCAGTTGCCGCCTCACGAGTGAGCGTTTTCTTCCCGACCCCGCCTGCAGGCCTGACCCCAAGGAGCTGACTGTGGTGCTAGGCCAGGACCGCCATAACCAGAGCTGCGAGCAGTGCCAGGCGCTGGCGGTGCGCGCCTACATCCTGCACGAGGCCTTCTCGCCTACCAGCTATCAGCACGACATAGGTAAGTGGGGCCTCCCTGTGGCGCCAGGGAAAGGGTGACAAAGAGCAGGGCCCCGGAGTCCGGGCCTCACGCTTCTCCCTGTGGGGGTTAGCCCTGCTGCGTCTGCAGGAGAGCGCAGACGGCAGCTGCGCGCGCCCGTCGCCTTACGTCCAGCTGGTGTGCCTGCCGAGTGGTGCCGAGCGACCCCCCGAGCCCAAGGATGAGATCTGCGAAGTAGCTGGCTGGGGCCACCAGTTCGAGGGTAGGCAGAATGGCTAGGGGCTGGAGACTCTGGCTCTGGGTAAGCCGCAGAAGCCTGCAACTTCGGTATTTCCAGGGTGCCTACTGGGCAGGTGGCAGGTGGCGCTGGTTTGGTGGTTTGTGAGAACATGCAGAGCCCTGGTCGCTACTGTCCGCTCCTCTCCGTGCCTAGGATTTACTATGGGGGGGGGGGTGTCTCAAAATCCCCTGGGGGTGCAGGAAGAATCACACTTTCTCTTGGTTCAGTCTGGCGTGGGTCTGCATAGACAGAACGCTGGCCCAGCGCTCAAGCAGCTGGCTGTTTAGCAGACTAGTTTGGGAGCAAGATTCTAAGACGCTAGGTGGGAATGCACCCCACTCACTCAATTTCTGGGTGCTCCCCTGCTCATTCAAATCCCGGCTCCTCTCTGCGCCTCAGTTTCCTCATCTATAAAATGGAGTTAACTGCAACTCTCTCCCTCTCCCAGTTGCTGGGAAGAAGGGGGAAGGATGTTAGTGGGTTTGGAAGCGCCTGGTGCAACCGGATCCATCGCCCAGGAATCGGCCGACGTGGGGTAGGGAGTGAGGAAGGAGCTCTCTGTTCACAGGGTCGGCGGAATATTCCAGCTTTCTGCAGGAGGCGCAGGTACCGCTTATCCCGCGCCAGCGCTGCTCCGCCCCGGACGTGCACGGAGCCGCCCTCGCCCCCGGCATGCTCTGCGCGGGCTTCCTTGAGGGGGGCACAGATGCTTGCCAGGTGAGCCCTTGGTCCTTGTTGGCGTCTTCCTCCCACCCGGCTAGGCGCTCCTCCAGGCGGAGGGCGCTGACCTCCATGTCCTTGACCCAGGGTGACTCTGGGGGCCCGCTGGTGTGTGAGGACGAGGCCATGGAACGCCGGCTCATCTTGAGGGGTATAGTCAGCTGGGGCTCCGGCTGCGGCGACCGCTACAAGCCCGGCGTTTACACAGATGTGACCAACTACCTGGCCTGGATCCAGGAACACACTGCTTCCTGACCGCCCCGGAATGCGTCTTTTTCTTCGGAGGGGTCCAGTAGTGGGAGAATGGCCGGGGCACCATGACGGACGTTTAGGATTGCGTCCCATTGCCCCGCAGCCTCCAGCCTGGGCCAGAGGCGGCGCGTGCACACAATAAAGTTCTTGGAAAATGTTCAGAGGAACAGATTTCAGGGATCCCACTCGGAAATGCCACGGCAGAAAACCTGTGCACTTGTCGGCCCTTCAGAGAGCAGGGTCTGTGAGGTCTCATCATGCAAGATTTAGATTCATGTGCAGCTTTTTTTTTTTTTTTTTTAAATTTTATTTTGATTTGGGTGAAGATTTACAGAGTAAATTCACTTTTCATACAGCAGTTCACATAATATACTTTGTCTCATGTCATCGACCAAAATTTACAATGCAACAGCTCCCCTCCCACTTCCTCCCCATAGTTACCTCTTCCCAGTGTCCATCCCTCCATACTCTTCTGCTCCTTGAGCTGTCTCCCTGGTGCAGCTGACTTTTACTGAGCCATTTTATGTGCCAAGCCCTCGTATCCTTCCTCACATTTTAAGGAGTAGCAATGAGTCAAAATCAACTCCATGGCACTTTGTTTTTTGGTTCAGGTACTTCAGAATCACCTGGGGAGAACATCTATGCACAAGATCTACCCCAGACCATAATTAAATAAGTAAGGGTGTATGTTTTTGAAACTCCCCCGAGATGCCACGTGCAGTCAGGGTTGAGAACCATGGTTAGAAATGCTTAACAAATGCTTAAATTTAAATCAATGGTGTGAACCCTGAGGGGTAGCACCTTGGAATACCACCTACCCCAAACCACCAACAGAGCAGTAGTTCTCAAAGTGTGGTGCCCAGACCAACTTCAGCTACTTCAGAGAACTTGCTTCTTTTCTTTCTTTCTTTTCTTTTTGTGCCGTCGAGTCGTTTCTAACTCATAGCAACCCCATGCACAGCAGAATGAAGCACTGCCCAATCCTGCGCCAGCCCCACAATCCCTGCTATACTTGAGCCCATCATCGCAGCCACCGTGTCAGTCCAACTCGTTGAAGGCCTCCCC
>NW_006921953.1:1793307-1797305 GCF_000298275.1 Orycteropus afer afer | reverse complement strand
GGAATGCAGAAAGATTGATATCCTCGGCATTAGTGAGCTGAAATGGACTAGTTTTGGCCATTTTGAATCAGACAACCATATGATCTAGTATGCCGGGAATGACAGTTTGAAAAGGAATGGCGTGGCATTCATCATCACAAAGGATGTTTCAAGATCTGTCCTGAAATACAATGCTGTCAGAGAACTTGCTAGAAATGAAAATTCTCGGGGCAAACCCCATCCTATGAATCGAGGACTCCAGTGTGGGGCCTACCAATCTGTTTCACAGCCTTCAAAACAAAACGAAAAACCAAACCCACTGCCATCAAGTCTATTGCAACTCATAGCGACCTCCATTGGTTTTCCAAAGCGGTAAATCTTTTTGGAAATAGATTGCCCCTGCTTCCTTCCTGGGAGTGGCTAGTGGGTTTGAACCACCAACCTTAGGGTTAGTAGTCAAATGCCTTAGGCACTGTACCACCAGAGCTCTTTTCACAGTCTTCCAGGGGATTCTAAAGCTTGGTAACATTTGAGATTCACAGTCTAGGGGTTGAATGGCATACTCATAGGACAAGGGATCCCATTGTGCAGACCTCCACACCTTGCTTTTTTGTTTTTAAACCCATGAGTACTGGGCTTCCTGGGCCATTTAAGTTGGATTTTTTTTTTCTTCCCAGTGTAACCGTAGATTTAACGTAGTTTGGAACTATAAAACTTTTCATATTTTTAAACCATGAAAATAACAAATGAATTCTGAACAATTTTTTTTGCTTCCTTTTGGTCATGATTCAGTTTTGCAGGCACCCAGTTTGTCGGTTTTTGTCAACATAGTATATTAAAACTTTTGTTACCTAGTGCACTATCTAGTTATAAAGAGAACTAAAGCTGATTAAGTTGGACTCTTAAGCAATTCCCTTCTACCTGCAAACTGTAGACTGTCACCTGGCGTAAGTTTCAAACGCCTTTTCCTCCACCCGCACATGCATCTCTAGTTGTGACTTCTGAGGCCTATACGTCACAGCCTTCCTACTATGTCACAGCCTTCCTACTATGTCACAGTGCCTCCAGCGTTCCAGGCGCAGCCGTACATCCCTTGGGAATGCAAGGCGGAGGGCGAGCTCAGTCAGGATGGGTGACTGGAAGGGCTACATCGGTGCAGTGCTGCGGGACCAGCGCATCGACGACGTGGCCATCGTGGGCCACTCAGACAATCGCTGCGTGTGGGCATCGCGGCCGGGGGGCCTGCTGGCGGCCATCTCGCCGCAGGAGGTGGGCATTCTCACCGGGCCAGACCGGCGTACCTTCCTGCAGACTGGCCTGAGTGTGGCGGGCCGCCGCTGCTGCGTCATCCGAGACCACTTGCTGGCCGAAGACGACGGTGTGCTGGACGCGCGCACCAAGGGCTTGGACGGGCGCGCAGTCTGCGTGGGCCACACGCCACGCTCGCTCCTCGTGCTCATGGGCCGGCGCGGCGTGCACGGGGGCATTCTCAACAAGACAGTGCATGAGCTGATTCGCGGGCTCCGCAAGCAAGGCACCTAGCAGGGGCAGCAAGATGGCAACGCCGCGGAGCTGTAATAAACTAACCAGGGCACGATGGACTCATCTTCCCATTGTATGTGAAGAGTTGCGATGACAAACCGGTTTAGGATTGCCTGGTGGGGTTGGGATTATGAGTTCAGATGCTGCCTGGCCTCATGTGCCCTAGGCCTTGCCCTCCCATCCCTGAGGGCCCTGCAGAGGCGCCTGGGCTGATTTCTGTCCTTAGGCTTCTCCCTTGGGCCCCTGGGGTGCTGCTGCAGAGGAAGAGTCCAAGGATATGGGCCTTCTCCTCACACCCTCTAACCTAGGCCTTACAGCCTTTTCCCACAAAAATGCTCCATCCTCCCTTTGATCTCTCCTGGCATACACACCTGCTAGGTAGGGGCTGTGGAGTCAGGGAGCCCACTTAGAGGCCAGTCTACTTCCCATCCTCTCCATTTGGTGGAAGGAAGCACTAGCAAGTGAGGGGATAAGGCAGGGCTGGAGCTCAGAGAGCTGACCTGGGACTCCCAGGTTCCAGCATTTTCCCCATATGCCTCAAAGGGGGAGGGCCCATCTGGAGGGCCCATTACACCCTAGGTCTGAGATGCTACAGCCATCCTACCACCTTCCTCTCTAAGAGGAGTCCCTGTATTGGAGGCAGGAGCTTTGGAATCCACCACTCCTTGTCCCTTCCCCTGCAGGCCTCAGCTCCAGTGCCCTATGGAGAGAGAGATGAAGAGCTTGTATGGGTTTAGGTGAGGCCCACCAGCCACTCCTCAGAAGGAAGACTGGGCAATCCACTGTAGTGATATCGCCTCAGAAACCCAAGGAGGGGTCACTGTGAGTCAGATCCAACTCAATGGCAGTGAGTTTGGTTTCTTTCTTTTTTTTTTTTTTTAAGGAGCTCTGGTAGCATAGTGCCTAAGGCATTTCACTGCTAACCAGAAGGCTGGTGGTTCAAACCCACCAGCCAATCCTCGGAAGGAAGGTTGGGCAATCTACTTCCGTAGTGATACTGCCTCAGAAACCCAAGGGAGGAGTCGCTATGAGTTGGGTCCGACTTGACGTCAGTGAGTTTGAGTCAACAGATTGAGAGACAGATCAAGGAAAACGCTGGCAAAATTGAGGAAAACACAGACAAAACCCTAGAACAATTTCAAAAGACAATACAAGAACAAAATGACAAAATAAATGAAAAATTAGAAATGATACAAAACCTACAGATAGAAATTGACTCTAAGGCAGTGAGTTTGGTGTTTTGGTTTAATTTATTGCTCAAAGGTGGATGGAAGGGTGTCTGGTCTCTGCCCCCTTGTGCTGAAACCCAGGGCTTGGCCTCTTCCATCTATTACCTTCCTCTCCCCTTCCCCCGATGGCCCTGACACTCCCCCACCCACCCACCCCCAGCTCTGACTTGGTTCCTGGAGTACTGATGTTACCCCTGCATAAGGCCGAGGGTGAGATCGAGGGAAGTAAGCTCAGAGGGCAGGGAGAGACCAGAGGAGGGCTAGCCTGGTGGGGGTTGGGAACAGAGCACTTGCCTTGGGGGGGCCCAGGCCCTAGGGATTTCCAGGGAGTTGATTGTGGATTGGCCTCATTAAGGCAGGATCAGGTGGAGAGCTGGGAAGAGCTTGCAGGACCCAATCCTGCAAGACTAACACTGCACTGGCCAGGTGGGGCTGGCTATTGCAGGGGGTCTTTGAAAAGGGAGAAGGTGCTGTTGAACCCCAAGCCAGGTTTTGCCCTCCCCTTAGAGAGAAAAAGACTTCCAAATGCATCATGACAATTATGTTCAATTCTTTTTATTGGTTTCATCAGGCAATGTTCAGGAAGGGGGTTGTAGCCAATGGTGCAGAAAACCTGAGTGAGGCTAAGAAGAAATGGTTATGGAGGAAGGAAGGCCCAGGGAGGGGGTGAGAATTCAGTCAGTGACTCAGGCACCCATATATATATATGCACAAGCAAACAGCTCCACAGTCACGTAATCAGACCAGCCCTGACTGCTGCCGAGCCCCATTGTGTGTACATGAGGACATATAGTGTAGGCCTCCATTCACCTCTAAGGGGACTCGAAATTATCCCCAGGTGCCTTATGACATAAACCCAGTTTCCTGCAGGTGCAGCTGTGCACATGTACAGGGGAACACACGTGTACACAAATACACTCCTGCACAATGACACAGAGACTCACCCCGAACTTGTCTGCAGGCACACACACACACCCATAAACTCAGATCTTGATGGACCTATAAGGACAGACGCACGCCCAGACTGGCACAGACACGCACACAACACCCCTCTGCTTGTCCACCCTGGGTACTGTGCACAGGCCTCCACTAGAGGCGGGTGGCAGTGTGGTGAGCAGGCAGTGCCAGTCGGGGAGAGGGCGTGGCAGGGGGCAGCTCCTCCAGAAAGACCCTGGCAGGCATGGGGGGTGAGCGGGGCTCAGGCCTGGCATAGCACAGGGTGGCACGGGTGATGAGGCGGTCCAGGGG
>NW_006921953.1:1771774-1792212 GCF_000298275.1 Orycteropus afer afer | reverse complement strand
TTCCTTCCGAGGAGTGGCTGGTGGGTTTGAACCGCCAGCCTTCTGGTTAGCAGTCAAGTGCCTTAGCCACTATGCTACCAGAGCTCCCACTGAAACCCTATGGACCATAAAAAACCAAAACCAAATTCACTGCCATCGAGTTGGATCCAATTCATAGTGACCCCTCCTTGGGTTTCTGAGGCAGTATCTCCACAGAAGTAGTTCTACTCTAACATCGATCTGGTTCCTATAAGTCGGAATCTACTCAAAGGCAATTGGGTTTTGTTTGTTTGTTTTTCGTAGACACTGAGGTCTGGAGGGTGGCACTTTATCTACTTTGTTCACACTGGTTTCCACAGAGCCTGCATAGTGCATGGCACCTAGAAGTCAGCCAAAAATTATTTGTGACATGTTGTAACCCCCTCAGTGAGACCCCAAGCCATAGGTACAGGCCTGTTCCTGCCTCTGGCACCCACCCACCCCACCCCCACCAACGCACCTGGAAGGCACTGGACAGCTTCTCCCTGGGGCTGGCAAGAGCAGCCAGGATGGCAGTGGTGGTGGTGCCGATGTTGGAGCCCAGTGTGAGGGGGTAGGCCCGTTCAATGCTGATCACACCCAGGCCTGGGGAACAGAGGGAGAGGTTACGCTCCCCTCCCCAGCTCCCTTCTTTAGCCCCACCCGCTGGCATGGGCACTCACCAATGAGTGGGGTGATGGCCGAGGTGAACACAGAACTGCTCTGGACAACGAAGGTCATGCCTGCACCCACCACCATGGCAAAGTAGCCCGTGACCCAGGTGAAGGGGGCGGGGAAGTCTGCAATGAAAGCCCATCCCAGCAGGCCTGGTCAGTGGGGGTACTGGGTGAGGGGTAGGAGCCCTTCCTGCGGGGTGCAGGTATTTGGAGGCCAGTTTCCAAGTAGGACCTTGGCAGTTCCACTGTCAACAGCAGAGCCTCCATTTTCCTCTTCAATTTTCGATAAAGGCCCTTCTCAGTCTGGTTCTATCTGCCAAAAACGTCCTCCTCGGCTCCTAGATAGTATCCTCAGGACTCAGTGCAGATGTCACTTCCACTGGAAATCCACCCTGATCCTCTGCCCTTCTCTGTGCTTTCCACAGCCCCACAGAGGCCCCTTCTTGCAGCATTTGCCATGCCAGCCAGTGCCCCAAACACTCAAAATGGAATTTAAAATAGTGTCATTCTGCTGCCCCCAATGTTCCAAGTGCTCCCTGTACCCTTAATAAAGTCCAGGCTCTGAGATGGCCTTTGTGCCCTTTGATGCTCCATTCCCTGTGACCTCAGTGACAACCCCACATCTCTCTGATGCCTCACTCACATACCTGCCAAGCGAGTTCCTGCCCCTGAGCCTTTGCGTGAGCTTTTTCTGCCACCTGGAATGCTCTTCACCCACATCTTAATGACTTCTCTTCATTTTAGGCTCTGCTCCAGCATCACCTCCTCAGAGAGGCCTCTGACAGCCCATGGAATGTTGTCTCTTTCATTCTCTCTTGCATTGCTATGTGTTGCTTTCTCCTTGGCAGCTACCTCTCACTTTCTCTAAATTCATCCAACTCACTCACTTATTCTTGTATTCTTGCTTGCCCAAAGTCTCCAGCTGTGCTGTGAGCCCCTGAGGGCAGTATGCATCTCACTTGGCTCACTTCTATATTCCTAGCACTGCACCATGCTTAGCACACACTAGTCACCTGTTGCCATTGAGTCAACTCCAACTCATGGTGACCCCATGTGTGTCAGAGTAGAACTGCACTCAATGGCTGATTTTTCAGAAGTAGATCACCAGGTTTTTCTTCTCAGGTGCTTCTGGGTAGACTCGAACCTCCAACCTTTCAGTTCGTAGCTGAGTTTGTTAACCATTTGTACCACCCAGGGACTGCTGCTTGGTGCATAATGCCAAGGGCTTAATGAACTCTGTTGATTTGAATCAAACCTTCTCTGAGAATCTTAGAGCCATAGGCTTAAATGGAACTACAGCAAGAGGCAACTATAGATCCTCAGCTGTCACCACCTCAAGGGCTTCAGAAATCACCTGGTCCCACCCCTTCTTTGTTCAGATGGGGAAACAGGCTCAGAAATGGTAGGATTTTGTCCAGATCACACAGCAAGGCAGTGGCAGGACTCAGTGAGATCTGGAAGGGTGCTGTGGCTACCCACTGCCCAGTACTCACCAGTGTTGATAACCTTCTGAATGACCTTGGCCACCTGGCCCTTGAGCAGGGAGTTGAGCATCTTGACGAGGAGGATGAGGCAGGTGCACAGAAGCACCAGGGAGCCTGCCAGCAGAATGAGCCCCACGGCCAGGTCTGGCAGCCTTGTGTCCACAAAGATGTGTTTGCCTGCAGGAGTAGGGTGTCAAGCTGCTGAATACTGACCCTCCCCCAGATCCCAGCCCCCCATCTTTCCCACCCTATTAGACTCTGAGCCTAAAACCCCAAGCTCGGGACCTGGGCCAGTTGACAGTGAACTCTTCCCCAGGCCTTGTCCTTCCCAGAACCAGCAGCCTCCTTCACATGGCAGGCACTTACATTTCTCTGCGGTGGCATTTCCAGTGGGCCAGCTGGTGTTGGCTTCTGCCCTGGGCATGGAGGCGCCAGCCTAGATTAAGAGCAGGTGACTTTAGAGAATTTAGGAAAATGCAGGCCAGGCTTAGGTCTAAGATGGGGGAGGGGCATGGAGCTAGAGATGGGCCTCCTGGCCCTGTGATGGTGGATGGTGCCTTGCTTTCCTCTACAGAAGAACTGTGCGTGAAAATGCCCACCACACAAAGGGCTGGCCATAGTGGGTCCTCTTTGTACACTCCCCATCACTTGCTGGGAGCTCTGGAGCCGTAGTGCCTAAGGCACTTGACTGTTAATCAGAAGGCTGGCAGTTCAAACCCACGAGCCACTCCTCAGAAGGAAGGTTGAGCAATCTGCTTCCGTAGTTCGTGATACTGCCTTGGAAACCCAAGGGGGGGTGTTGCTATGAGTTGGATCCAACTCTACTGCAGTGAGTGAGTCATCATTTGCTGACCTGCACTCCCAGGGCTGGCAGAAAGCCTCTTGATCACCAAATCCAGTAGCATCTTGTCTTTGTTTCCTCCACCTCTCAGAGGCATTAGGAGCCAAGCCCAATTTTTCTCACCTTGTTCCTCTTTTTCTGAAAGTTCTCCCTTACCTCATCTTTTATGACCAAACCCTTTCTTGATCTCCGGGCCCTCCCCAGCTTCCTTGCCCCATCCTCTCCCCTAAAACAGTGTGAGCCCAGGCTCGCTTCTCCTCCTGCTCAGTTCTTTATCCAAAGGGGTCAGGTAGGGGTGAAGGGGTCCAGCCCTCCCATCTCTTCCCTCCTTACCGACTATCAGTGAAATGAATGGGCTCCTTGGAGGCCCCCGCTTCAGAAGGCCCCAGAGCCAGGCAGGTGGCAAATGAGGGCTCAGGCTGGCCAACTGGAGCTGGTGTGCTGAGCCCGTAGGGGCAGCAGCTACTCAGCTCCGAGCCACCATCACAGTCCAGGGACACAGCCAGCATGCCTAATTGTCAATGTTACAGGAGGACCCCAAACAGTGAAGTTTTAGATAAACTCTCCCAATTAGTAAACGTTGGCAACCACTTTGAGGCATAGCTTAGAATTCTCTGAAGGCCAAAGAGAAGCAGCTTAGTCTGGCCTGTATACCACTCATCTGTAGCCTCAGTGGGTTAGCAAGCTATTTTTTAAATGTAGTACTGGGCCCCTTACTTTCCCCCAGGAAGCCAGCAGCCTTCCAGTGGTGGGAAAGAAAAAAGCCTAAGTGGCCTGACTTGGTTACCTGGTTTCCTCTGCAACCTTGCTGTCTCAAAAAGGAGGACTGAGCCTCAAAGAGGGGCAGTTACCTGCCAGGGCCACATTCCCAGCAAGAGCTGCCAGGGCCCCAGGTAAAATTCCAGGGCTGGAACTCCTGTCCTGTCCCTGGCATTCACCACATTCAGTTGCGTCTTGGGGAGTTCCCTAGGTGGTACAAACGGTTAACATGCTCAGCTATT
The DNA here is from genome assembly GCF_000298275.1 of Orycteropus afer afer. Lineage (NCBI taxonomy): Eukaryota > Metazoa > Chordata > Mammalia > Tubulidentata > Orycteropodidae > Orycteropus > Orycteropus afer. Next base: position 1,788,212 of record NW_006921953.1, on the reverse strand, counting down.
AATTAAAAGATTGGTGGTTTGGGTCCTCTCAGAGCTACCTCAGAAGAAAGGCCTGGTGATAAACTCCTGAAAAACCAGCCACTGAAAACCCTATGGAGCCTGGTTCTTCTCTAACACAATGGGGGCACCATACGTTGGAATTGTCTCTATGGCAACTAGTTTTTGGCCTCTTCTTGGGGGCTGGTATCTGGGTGGCACAAATGGTTTGCATTTGGCTACTAACCAGAAGGTTGGTGGTTCGAGTCCACGCATCAGTGCCTTGAAGAAAGGTCTGGCTGGCTATTTCTGTAATGTTACAGCCACTGAAAACTTTGGAGCATTTCTATTCTGACACCCATGGGGTTGACACGTGTCAGAATGGACTCCACAGCAACAGATGGTTGGTGGGGCTGGTATGGGACCTTGCCCCTTATTCTTGTGGGCTTCTACCCTAGACCCCTCTGACCTCCCTTGTACTGAGAGTGAGGCTCATACTGGGTGTTGCCACTTCCCTGTTTACAGCTCCTTTAGGTTTTGTTCTAAATGTATTATTTGAAAAGACTGTGATGACTGGAGATAAGAACTGCTTTGGCATCTGGCTGTAACACCATGGTTTATTTCAGCGGGAAGGGCTCCCTGAAGTGGGCTAATGTGACCCTGGTGCTCCCAGTTCACACTAGGGCACCATCAACCCCTGCATGAATTGCAGGCAGAGAAGAGAGCTCTGATGGATTAGAATGGAAAACCAGGCGGGCAGTGTGAGGGGAACTTCCCTCTTGTACTCCATCTCGGGGAGAGAGCCAGGTGTCTACTGGAGACAGAACTGGGTTCTAATCCTTTCTTGTCCCAATTACCTTAGACAAGTCATGTCACCTCTCAAACCAACAAACTCACAGCCGTCAAATCAATTCCGACTCATAACCCCCATTGGGTTTGTGAGGTGATAAATCTTTACGGAAGTAGATTGCCCCATCTTCCTTCCACAGAGCAGCTGGTGGGTTTGAACCACCAACCTTCTGGTTAGCAGTCAAATGCCTTAGGCACTGTGCCACCAGAGCTCCTTATGTCACCTCTTGGCGCCTGTTTTCTCTAAAGTGGACATAAGAGCTGGTGGAAAGTTTACAGGAGAAAATGTGTGTGAGGCATTCCCTGCAGGGCTCATGACAAGCCTTCAGTAAATTGTGTGTCTAGATAAGGATTAGATCCTATCCCTCTCTGAGGCCATCCAGGATCAGATGGTGGGAAGGTTGTGTGTGTGTGTGTGTGATTGACTTCCTAGGTCAGGATCAGTGTTTTCCCAGAATTCTCTGGGAAATCCCAATTGGGCCAATGTTACGGCTCCTGCAAACTTGTCCCAGGTGGAGATATGCCTGTTGGAGACCCTTCTGGGGGTCCCAAGTCTACAGCCCTGTGGGGCAGATGACCCCTGAGAAGAGTAGATGCCTGCCCCAGCCTGTGCCCCACAGTCCACCCTGAGCTGGGCCCAGGGGTCTCCTGGGGGAGTGGAGGAACTTGCTGAGGTCCTTACTCAGGGCTATGACCTCTGGGGTTTGGAACTTTGACCTTTGACCCTCCACCTGGGTGTGTGACCTCTGGGGTTTGGAACATTGACTTTTGACCTTCCTACCTGGGGTGTGATCACACACCAACCCTTGAAGCCCAGAGAGGAGTGTAGAGGCAGCAGGAGGGACAGAGAGAGGGCCGGCTTGGGGGGTGGGGGTGCTGAGGAGAAGGAACAGATAGGCCCCAGGGTGGAGAAAGAAGATAGATGCTCTAGCCTAGATAAGAGAACTGGAAGGCCCTGGGTCTAGGGCATATCCCAGTGATGAGCTCATCCTGCTTGGATGGGTGGGGGAGGGGTAGATGGAGAAGCTCTGTGAGAAGAGAACAGAGTGAGCCTTGCCCTGCTGTGTGACATTGGATGAAACAGTATACTTCTCTGGGCCTTAATTTCCTCCTCTGCAGCATGGGATCCATAATGCTGCCCACCTCTTCCCAGGGGGTAGTTGCCAAGCATCTTGGAAGAGAGCTGGGATTTAAGTGCCTGCAGAGACACCCCAAATTAAGGAGGCACCTCTGGGAACTGAAAGAGGTGATTAATCTTGCAGAAGAGTGTCAGCTTTAAGAATGCTTCCCCTGGGAAGAAACAAAGGAGATGTAGGCCTGCAAAGCAGTTTCCCCCTGGGAAGAACTCCAAGGTCTTTGTTCTCCAGGAAGCAAAGGAAGAACTCCGTACCAGTACCGCCCTCTGGTGGCTAAGAGTACAAATAAGCAATAGAGCCGCACCCACCATCCCTGGAAGTCATCTGGGGCAGCTTTGGTCACCTCGTGGTTCAGGGCTGATGGGCAGAGCAAGGAAGGGAATAGACGGATGTGGTGGGAAATGAAGCTAGCATCTTGGAGGGACAGCAAGATGGAGACTCAGGAGCATGGACTCTACCAGGGTTTCTGTCCTATCTCAACTGCGTAAACTTAAGTAAGCTCCTGTACCTCTCTGAATCTGTTTCCTCATCTGTTAAATCGGGATGTAATAATCCCTGCTTTCCAGGTTTTGAGTCCTCAAAAGATGCTTGTTTAAATAAGGTTGGTGTGGCTGACAGCCCACAATGTGACCATACAAGACAGTGACACCCAGGTCAATGCCAGGCCCCCTGAGCATTGAGTTAAACCCTGAAACTGCCTCTGGTTTTCATTTTCTGGCAAAGCTCAGACCTCCCAATCCTCCACCTTTTTGGGTAAGGGTGACTGCAGTTTGCTGAAAGCTGGAAAACAAAAGCAAACCAAATTCATTGCCATCCAGTTGATTCTGACTCATAGTGACCACCCTTTGGGTTTCCCAGGCAGTAACCAGAAGTAGATTGCCCAGTCTTCCTTTCCTGGAGTGGCTGGTGGGTTTGAACCGCCAACCTTCTGGTTAGCAGTCAAATGCCTCAGGCACTATGCTACCGAGCTAGAGGCAAGGAATAAAACAAAGAGAGACTCTGTGGCCAAAGGACGAAGGTGAGTCTTCAGGACAGAAGGAGCATGCATGCTACAGGGGAAGAGCAAGCCCATTGCTGCATGAGTCAAGTTCCCAGAGGGCACAGCCCAAAGAGAGGGTGAGAACAGGGGGCTCTGATCCCCCCACCAGCCACTCTCCACACCAAGGAAATCTGACCTGAACACTGCCATGAAGGAAAGGGCTTGCCCATAGAGTGGGGACAAGAAGCTGGTGGCCAGGCAAGTGGCAGCTGTAGTCGTGACACATTGTGAGGGCAGCTCCAGGCAAGTGAACTGAGCAGGTTGCTTCCTGCTGCTAAGCCTTAGTCTCCTCTCACGTGAAATGGGATAATCATGTGAGCCTCACCAGACTGGCATGAGGACTGAATTAGGTGAGCCAGTGCGTGCTGAAAGTCATCTTAGTCATTGAGTCCTGCTGAGCACAGCTGCAGGTGAGGGGCAGGGACCTCAGAGGACGTGACTCACAGCTGATGATCTCCCTTTCATGGCTTGTTTTTTGTGAAGATCAAATCTTATTCACATTTTGCTCTGAAGGAGAGGAGATCTTAGCGATTAGTGACCCAGAGAGATCAGAGAGTGCTCAGAGGGCTGCTGAGAAGATAGCTGTGTTAGAGGGTAACAAAGTTGGGGGGAAAGCGGCACACAGGGGCTTTTTGATGTCAAACTCTGAAGACTCAGAGTGGCTGAGGTGGAGCTGTGGACCACCACAGATGCAAAGGGGCAGTGTAGGGCGAGTGAGAAGGTTTGTTCTGTTCACACTGAGATACGGAGGCAGTGGAAGTTCAGGCTCACATGTTGCTGTGAGCTGAACAGGTTTCGGTGCAGCTTGCAGGCTAAGATGATGTAGGAAGAAAGGTCTGGCAATCTACTTCTGAAAACCAGCCAGTGCAAACCCTGTGGATCACAGCTGTCCAGTCTGCAAGAATGGTGCAGGATCCCAGACCGGGCAGATTTTCATTGATCTTTTGAGTCAGGGCTGACTCTGAGGCAGTTAACAAGTAGAGAGGGTGAAGGGGTTTGAATTCCCTTATATTTTGTTCTAAGGGAATTCAAACCCTTCACCCTCTCTACTTGTTAACTGCTAGAAGCTCTGGTAGCCTAGTGCCTAAGGCACCTGACTACTAACCAGTAGACTGGTGGTTCAAACCCACCAGCCACTCCTCGGAAGGAAGGTTGGGTAATCTACTTCTATAGTGATACTGCCTCAGGAAACCCAAGGAGGGGTTGCTATGAGTCCAACTTGACGGCATATAACAACAACATATCTTGTTCTAAACTGCATTACTTTTTGAGTACAATAATTAAGGAGAAGCAAATGTTCTGGATTATAGTTTTGATGAAGTGTTGTCTTTCCATGGAGAAAGTGTGCTAATTGCCTGCTTCCTTGTTAGTCTGGTGTGATGGGCAGTCCCTGGAGGTATTCTGTGGCAGAGACTGTCCGAACAGGTCTTCTTTTGGGCAGAGGAGGCCAGCGAAGCAGAAACAGTGCAGAGAAGTAAACTTGCGCCCCTGGCGGGCTGAAGGGCCAGAGCCCCGGATGCTGATACCATAACCTGCTGTTGCCTTGTCTCCAAAAGGGCAGTTTTTCAGGCCTCCTTGAGTCAGTTTCCTGTTCTTCCTACCTTCCTGGGTGTCCTTGTAACACTCCACTCCAACATTACCTGGACCCCAAATCGAGGCACAGTAGAGACCCTAACGCTGGCGCCACAGAGGACAAAAGAGAGCCTTGAACTGGGAGACCATCGTTCAGCCATTGGTACTGTGGGCAAGCTCTGGCAAGTTCTTTAACTTTTCTGAACCTATTTCCCTACCTGTGAAACCAGAAGGTAGTTCTCAAACTTGACTGTGGAACAGACCTGGAGGGCTTGTTGAAACATACACTGTTGGGCCCCATCCCCAGAAGTTTTTTTTTTTTTCCTGCTTCAGTAGATCTAAGGACAGTATTATTAGTACTAGCACCAGTTGCTGTCAAATCAGTTCTGAATCATGGTGACCCCAGATGTGTCAGAGTAGAATTATGCTCAATAGGGTTTTCAACGGCTGGTTCTTCAGAAGTAGATAGCCAGGCTTTTCTTCAAAGCCACCTCTGGGTAGACTTAAACCTCCAGTCTTTCTGTTAGTAGCTGAATGTATTAATCGTTTGTACCACCCAGGTCTCCAAGCTTAGGGAAGGGCCCAACAGTTTACATCGCTAATCAGTTCCCTGGTGGTACCAATGTTGTTGAGAACCATTTACCTGCCACCTGTAATTGATGGGCAATGTTGACATAAGGCAGGAGTGAGGCTGTGAGGGGTTGCAATGTCAGATATAGCACGGTATCACAGTAAAGATGTCACCCATTCACCCTCTCCTGGCTAATTGAACTCCAAGGTATGTCTGCGGTGTTCTAAATGGACGATGAAACCAACCATCAGCTATGTGCAGAGGGAGGCTTCTTATTGGGGTACCATGCCTGTGACTCACCTCCAGGGGATCTGAATGGCACCAGATCCGGATGAGACTGTGGTTCCTCAGGGACTCGTCACCAGTGGCAATGTTGGTAATGACAGACTTGTCCAGCTGAGGCAAGATGTGGGTGGGAGGAGTGAGGGCAGGAGACATTCACCCACCACCCACTTACTATCCCCCAGCCCCACCCCAGGCCCCCACCTGGATGATGAGCTTAGTGAAAGGCTCTGTGATGATCTTGAGCAGGTCTGGGGCATCTCGGCCACCACGGATATTGAAGGACGCTACCACGAGCCGAGTGACATGGTGCAGGTAGCCGGTGGCAGCCTCCAGGGGCAGCAAGACCAGCACTGACAGCCAGTTAAAGCAGTCATGCACCGTGGCCCCTGCAAAGGCCCTGGGCAAGGAGGCCACGTGGCAGGGCAGGCGGCCAGAGCCAGGGTGCACTCGCCCTGGGGGCTCCTGACATCCTGGTAAAGGAGGAGAGGTGCCACCCTCCCCCAGCAAGCCCAAGGCCCATCACCTCCCCACCCCCTCACCGCTGGAAGTCAGTTCTGTCCCCTGCCTGCATCAGGGCCACGATGGTGTTGGTGACAGAGGTGCCAATGTTGGAGCCCATGATGATGGGTATGGCAGAGCTTACCTCCAGCACTGGTAGAAGAGGGAGCCTCTTAATTAATTGGGCAGGGCCCCCCGGCCCCCGTTGCCACAACAGCACCTGCCAGATGCACCGTCAACATCCCAGCCCCCAGCAGGCATTCTTGCTGACTCTGCCAGCCCCAGTGTCACAGGTGCATGGGCTGTGTGTTGTATATTTATGTGAACCTGGGCACACATATGATATATATGCACTGCATGTGTACATACATGAACATGTGTGTGAACATACATGTACGTGTGCATATGTATAAACATGTATATGTGCTGTGTGAGTGCACATGTACATGACCATGGTGGTCAGCTCTATGTGTCAAGTTGGTAGGCTTATAGCCAGTGTTTCCATCCAATGCTTATCTTGGTGTTGCTATGAAGGTACTTTGTGGATGTGGGTAATATCTACACTCAGTTGACTACAAGTGAAGGGGATCATCCTCATCCAATCAGATGAAAGCTTGAAGAGCTGAGTGGAGGGGTCCCTGAGGAAGAAGACATTCCTCCATGGGCTGCAGCATTAGCTCCTGTTCCAGAGTTTGCACCTGCCCTTCCTGATGTCCTGCCCTATGGATTTTAGGCTTGCCTAGCCACTACAATTGTGTAAGTCAATTCCTTGCAATAAATCTCTTTAGATAGATAGCTAGACAGATAGACATAGGTATATCATATGTCTATCTATCTATATGGGAGCTCTGGTAGCATAGTGCCTAAGGCACTTGACTGCTAACCAGAAGGCTGGCGGTTCAAACCCACCAGCCACTCCTTGGAAGGAAGGTTGGGCAATCTATCCCTGTAGTGATACTGCCTCGGAAACCCAAGGAGGGGTTGCTATGAGTCAGGTCCAACTCAAAGGCACGTAACAACAACAACAACAACATGTCTATCTATCTATATGGGAGCTCTGGTAGTGTAGAACCTAAGGCACTTGACTACTAACCAGAAGGCTGGTGGTTCAAATCCACCAGCCACTCTTCGGAAAGAAGTTTGGGCAATCTACTTCTGTAGTGATAACTGCCTCATAAACCCAAGGAGAGGTCACTATGAGTTGAGTCTGACCCAACAGCACACAACAACAACAACATCTATCTATATAACCAAACCCACTGCCATGGCTCATAGTGACCTCCATTGGGTTGAGGCAGTCAGTCTTTACAGAAGTAGATTGCCCAGTCTTGCTTGCATGACTGCATGCATATATATACATACACACATCTCCTACTGGTTCTGTTTCTCTGGTAGAACCCTAACTGATACAATGAGTGATTGGGTGAGTGGCCATATAGAAATAAGTCCTATCTGTCACCTTCCTGGCTCAGACTCCTGACCTTTCTTGGGGGACAGAGTGGGAGATGCCAGAGCCTTGCTCTTTGCTCTTGGACCCCTGCCTTCACTCCTGGTCCCATCCCCTATCCCCCCAGCTTCCTGTCCCCACTCCTGCCCCCCAACACCCTGCCCCCACTCCAACAGCCCTCTCTGCCCCCTGACGCCCAGCACCCTGTCCAGCACACACACACAAACTCACACACATTCAGCTTTCCCCAGGCCTTGTGGGATAACTCACAGCCAGAGGAGACCATGCTGACGATGATGGAGGTGGACGTGCTAGAACTCTGCACCAGCACAGTCACCAGGATGCCCACCACCAGCCCTGCTACTGGGTTAGACAGGATGGCGTTATCCTTGAAGATGTCACCAGCCACCTTCCCTGGGGAGTAGGAGCCAGTGTCAACAAAAGCCCTTCAAGAACCCCGCCCCAACCCCTCCACGCAACCCTACCTCCAGCCAGCTGGAATGCTGAGCTGAGCACATCCAGGGAGCAGACAAAGAGGTAGAGGAAGGTGAGCATCAGTGGCACCTTGAGCAGCATGGTGCCAGCCTGGCGCAGCTTCTGGGCCAACCCAGGCTCTGGAGACAGGTGGCCATGAGCACTGTGGGTAGTCAGGGGGCTGGGTCATAATTACCAGAACGCTTGTTGCCTCTGCCCAGCCTACCTGGCTTCTGTTCCTCTTCCAGGGCCAGCTTGGCAGGCAGTGGGTCATGGAGCTCCAGAACCTCCCCATAAGGGCAGCCGTGCTCAGCAAGAGCCACGGGGCCCAGGCTGGGGAAAGCATAGGCAGAAGTCCCTGGGATCCTGTGCAGGACTGGGGAGGGAGGCCAGTCAGGAGCACCAGAGGCCCAAGGGTCCCAGGGAGGCTTGTGGGCAGGTGAAGAGGCAGAGGCATCACCCAGGATGTGGGTGGCTGCGGGCAAGCCAAGCCCATGGGGCAGGGTAGGGGCAGCACTCACCCTGCGGGCTGGGCACATAAGCAAAGGCTGCCCCATGCATCACATGTCCCCTGCGGACAGGGAGTGGGGAGACAGCTGGGCTCCCCAGCCTCTCTCCATAGGACATCATCCTGGATACACACTTGGTGCCTGTGTGAACACTGAGTGACAGCTGTGTGTCCTGGACACACACACACATACATACACACACCCAGACTCCCACAGGAACTCAGGGATTCACATACACAAACACCCACAAATGCCACAGATTTGGGTGTTTGTTCATTCTTTCATAGAGTATTTATTGAGCATCTACTCTAGTCCAACCCTCAGCTGGATGTGGGGTGCAACCAACCAACCAATCAGTTGCTATAAACTCCAAAACTCACTGCCATCGTGTCGATTCAACTCATAGTGGTCTCTCCTTGGGTTTCAGAGGCAGTATCACTATGAAAGTAGATTGCCCAACATTTCTTCCAAGGAGTGGCTGGTGGGTTTGAACCACCAGCCTTCTGGTTAGCAGTCAAATGTTTTAGGCACTATGCCACTGCAGCTCACAGTTGCTACAGAGCCAACTTCAATTCATGGAGACCATATATGCATCAGAGCAGAACTGAGCTCCCTTAGGGTTTTCAGCGGCTGATAGTTTTGGAAGTGTATTGCCAGACCTTTCTTCTGAGGTGCCTCTGGGTGAACTCGAAACTCCAATCTTTTTGTTAGCAGCTGAGTGCATTAACCGTTTGTACCACCCAGATGCGGGGTGCAGTGGGGATTAAAGTCAGACAGAGGTCCTTCCTCAGGAAGCTACAAGGCTAGTGGCAGCATTTGAGCTAAGTTAAATACAGGTATACCTTGTTTTATTGTGCTTCACTTAATAGTGGTTGGCAGATAATGCATTTTTTATCAATTGTAGGGTGGTGGCATCCTGCATCCAGCAAGTCTATTGGCACTATTTTTCCAACAGCATGTGCTCACTTTGTGTCTCTTTGGTTATTGTCACAATTTTCTAAACTTTTTCCTAATGTTATTGCACACTTAAAAGACTACAGTATAGGGTAAACATAACTTTTATATGCACTGGGAAATGAAAAAAATTGTGTGACTCACTTTATTGCGGTGGCCTGGAACTGAATTTGCAATATCTCCGAGGTATGCCTGTAACCCCTCAAATGAACGGAAAATGCAACAGGACAGTGTTATAATGGTAGATAAAGGATGCCACGAGAGTGTCCTGTGTGTCCCGTGGTGGCGGTGGTGACAGTTCTTAAGGGAGGAGAGTCTTCCCTGGGAAAGAGAGTGAGCAAAGATGTAGAGAATCAGAGTTCGCCAGAGGAAGAGGGGTGGAGGTGTGTGGTAAGGCCCCATGTGGGAAGGAGCAGGTTCCATTTCAGAATGGAGAATTGCTGTGTGCTTGAGGGGCAAGGGGACCTGGGGAGGTGGAAGAGGCTGTGGGTGTAGGCCGAGGCCAAGCCAGGTGGGCAGAGTGTTTTGTCTGTCCTGAGAGCAGTGAAAAACCACCCGGTCATTCACAGCCCACAATGGGCACCCAGATCCCAAGTTCCTGGGTTTCTCTCACAAATTAACTTCCTTTCCCATCCACCACCCACCCTAGGGGCGAGAAACAAACTCCGAAGGCCCTTCTTCTGTGATTGAGGCTCACATCTGGACTGGTTTGGTTCTGGAGGGCCACCACCTTGTCCCCAAGTCTAGGAAGCCCCAGGCTTGCTCTGCATTGTCCCAGAGTCCTTCGTTATTGGGGTGGGGCTGTCTCTAGTCTGCCTCAGCATCCTCCATATTGTTCCAGGGGTCCTTGGCTTTTAGGGTCTATTCGAGGCACAGTTGAATTCTAAGCCCTGGGACAGCAGGTGTCATTTTCACTCTGGGGGAGTGAGCCAGGCTGGTTGGGGGCTGCGATGTTGTAGAGGCAGGAATAGGAGGCACCCAGACAGGACAGAGGGTAGACTGGTTGAGGGACTGACTGACGACTTCTGGCTGGGGTGATGGGATGTTTCCTACTAAGAATTGGGGATAGGGTTGGGACGTGGGGGCCCTGGGCTCACCTTGGGCTTCTGTCTTTCAGCTCCTGCTCAGCTGCTCAGGAAAGCCCCAGGGGCTTGAGGAGGAGCTGGGACCCTCCTCTTTATACCCTCGGGTCAAGGGCAAAGTCCCTAGAACCCTAGCTGCCCTCCCACTGTTCCCTGATTAACCTCACCCCCGAGATTCCTCCCAGTTAATTGCTAATCATCAACTCTGCAGGGAGAGACTGTGGTCAGGCCCTCCCTCCCCCACATGGACATGAAGCCTGAACAACCACCAAGTGAAGGGACAGACATATTCTCTCCCCACTCTCCCAGCAGAGACCCTGCCTCCATTCAAGTATTTTGCTCCCAGGGACCCCAGAGACAGTCCCTTCATTCCTGGCCTCACAGGACTCCCCAGGGAGTGGCTCAAACAACCTGTACCCTTGTCCTGCATCTGTGTGTCTATGGGTCTGTTTGTGCATCTGGGTGGAGTCCTGAGGAGAGGGAGTGTATGACTGAGGATGCAACAGGAGATAAACCCAGAAAGGTTTGTTGTAGTGAATCATGGAGGGTCTCTAAACACCTAGTCATGGATCCAGAGTGTGAGCCTCAGAGGCTATGAAGTCACTGACAAGCCAGGGAAGGGTGCGTCGGGGATGTGTCAGAGGAAGAAAGTCCAGAAGCAGAGAGACCAGTTAAGAGGCTGATGATGGGATGGCCCAGGTGAGAGATGGTGAGGTCTGAACCAAGCTGGAAAGAGGAAGGTTGAGGAGGAGAGGACGCATCCAAGGGATGCTTGGGCAGAGTAGAACTGGGTGGTGATGAGATGGAGGGAGGGGGAATATATACCAGTCAATCACTAGATTAACCAAAAAAATCAAACTCACTGCCATCAAGTCAATTCCATCTCATAGTGACCCCCATTGAATTTCCAAGGTGGTAAATCTTCAGGGAAGTAGATTGCTTCATCTTCCTTCCACAAAGCAGCTGGTGGGTTTGAACTGCCAAACTTCTGATTAGCAGTCAAATGCCTTAGGCACTGCACCACCAGTTTGGGAGGCTGACAATGACAAAAGGTGTGTGCAGAAGTTTCTGAAATCCAGAGACAGGTCTTAGGGAGCCTTTGAGAAGCTCCTTCCCCTTTCTTGGGACTATGGGGCCTGAGTTGGGGCCCAGAATCAGAGATGAGAAAGGAGCTTTTGGGAGAGCTTAAGGATTTGATGAGATCCAGCAGTGGTGGGTTCCACTCAAGAGCTAGCTTGGGCAACTGTCTGAGTAACTTGCCTAACATTGTGAAACCATCCATTCATCTGATTATCTATCTACCCATCTACTTGTCCATCTGTTAGTCAGCCAGTGATCTGTATTTATGGATCCATTCTTTCATCCCTTTACCTATCCATCCATTCACCTGGCTGGCTAGCCAACCATATGTATGTCCATCCATTTGCCCATTTGTCTATCCATCCACCCACCCATCTATCCATCCACCTTGCTAGCCAGCCAGCCAGCCACGTGTCTGTCCATCCATTCTTAAGCACATTACTTAAGTTCCTATTCTACACTGAGCTGAGAAGGGCAAAGCCAGCTTCCCTCCTTAACCAAGCAGTGGACTCCTGAGTCAACCAGATGGGATTGTGAGGCAAGTCCTCTCAGAAACTGAGTCCTGGTTTCTTCACCCACAAAATGAGAATCATCGAGGCTTTTCCAGTGAGTTATAAATCTCCATGAGATAAATGACCTGTCTCAGTGCTTAGCAGCAAGTCCCTCAGCATGTTTGTTCTTTCCATGCCCTCATGTTGTTTCCACTGGATCTCCAGGATAGCCTCAGCCAAAGGCATAGCCATTCTCAGCCCTGTCTCAAGTTAACAATCCTCTTGGCTTACCAGCTGCCCATGAACTGCAGTCTTACTAACATCTTAAATGTTTTAGGGTGACACACACTTGATAGACTTTTTCTATCAAGGAAGATGAACATTCCCACACAGTTCCCCCTTTAATCCTGGTTTGATTCCCCACCAGTACACCTCACAGGCAGCCACTGACTCCTCTGTGGATGATTTTTGTGTTGTTGTGATGCTGAACAGATTTCAGTGGAACTTCCAGATGATACACAGACTAGGATGAAAGGCCTAGTGATCTACTTGCACAAACCAGCCAACGAAAACCCTGTGGGTGGTGGTTTGTTCTGCTGTGCATGGATGAGTTGGGGGTCAACTTACAGTACAATAAAAACTAATCAATACTTAATGCACCAAGCGTTGTGGAGTCTGGGCACAGCAGTTGTCCATTGCATAACTGTTCACAATTGAACTTCTTTGGAAGTGGTTAAGACCAGAGAGCAAGTCTGGCCTGGATTTGACTCCCAACCCTGCCACAAAATGGTTGTGTCAGTTCAGGCCACAGAACTCACAGGGGAGAAAGGAGGGAGGGGAGGGTGTTTCTGGGATTGGTTTGGGGCAGAGTGACCATAAATGCAGGTTCCCTTGGCCCAGACCTGGTTTACAACTATTCTCCCAGAGTCCCTTTTCACTCTGAAAAGTGTCCTGGTCTGGACAATAAGCCCCACAGTCATCTTGGTTGTGGAGGATTCTGGGAAATTGAGGTAGAGGGTTAGCCACTTCTAACTGCCTACTGGGAAGATCTCTATTCAATTTATAAAAGAGTAAAAAGGAAAATCCACCACCCGTCTGTTGGTTTGTCACACTGTGGTGGCTTAGATGTTGCTACAAGGCTGGAAGCTATGCCTGTGTTTCAAATACCAGCAGGGTCACCTGTAATAGACAGTCTTCAGCAGAGCTTCCAGGCTAAGAGACACCAAGAAGAAAGACCTGGAACTATATTTCTGAATATTTGCCAGTGGAAGCCTGTGGATGACAGATTATTGTCTGAAACTTTGACTGACTTACTTTGAACACATCATCAGAAGGAACCAATTGCTGGAGAAGGCTATGTTTGGTAAAGTGGAGGCCAGCGAGGAAGGGGGAAACCCTCAGTGAGATAGATTGACACAATGGCTGCGACAATGGATTCAAACATACCAACAGTCATGATGATGGTGCAGGACTGGAGAGAATGACATTTACAACTATCAAGCAAAGAAACAAGGAACTCTGAAAAAAGGAATATAAAAGAGCCCTGACTTAGGGCTGCGGCTCTCTCTTAGTTACTGAGAGGCAGCCCTTATGCTTCTATGATTTTACTCTTTAAATACACTTTTCTTTCCTTTTCCTCTGCCCTGGTTCCTCCCGACACAGGTCACCAACCTTACATGGGCAACTTTTTGCTCTGTTATATGGGATCGCCACAAGTTGAAGCCGACTTGACAACTGCAAAAAGGGAAATAAAAATCACCCTACTTCTTAGACACATCTCTGTTATATTTTGGAGCACTGCTTTTCATCCTTTTCCCTGGGCCTTCTTAACCCAGCTAGGGCTATGAGTTGGATCCAACTCCACGGCACATAACAACAACAACAACAACAACAAAAACTGTTTTATTCTCTGTAAAGATGGCCTCTTGCTCTTTTTCACTGAACATTATAGCATAATCCTTTTCCCATGGGCTTTACACTTGGCACAGGTGTTGTTTTTAATGGGTGCATCACAGTCTGTCATGAACCCTAATTTTCTTCATGAACCCTCTGGTGTCCTCAAACCCCTTCAATCTTGTGGGAGTGACTTGGGTAAGATCAGGGTTCATGTGGGGGTGGGGGGAGTGTGGCTGAACTGGAGAAATGTAGGCATTGCTGTTTTGTGTTAGTATCTTCTTGTCTTAGGTCTCAGAGGCACTGTTAAAATCACAGTAGAGATGAGTAGGGGACTGCCTGGGCTGAAGTACCCTCTGAGTAGCTGGTCCAGAGACTCTGGCCACATGAACTGTTCCTGCCCCTGAGTAGGAGCAGCAGGATCCAAGGGGCTCCTTACAAACTGGGTTCCCTCTCCTTTTTAATAAGGTTATGATTTTCTAAATGTTTGAGAAGTTCATCTTCTGTCCTATTGGGGAACTCGGGGTGTAGTGGGGGAGGCAGATATTGATCAAAGGGGTCACAAGGTTATCATTACAAAATGCTGGGGACTTAGACCAAGTCCCTGGGCAGTGCAAGCGGTACACACTTGGTTGCTAACCAAAGGCTGAAGGTTTGAGGCTACCCAGAGATGCCTTGGAAGAAAGGGCTGGCAATCTACTTCTGAAAAATTAGCCATTGAAAACCCTATGAATTGTTGAATTGGTGTGTGTTCTGCTGTGCATATTCTCAACAACCACAAAATGAATTATTGAAAAAGAGAGAAAGGAAACCCTATGGAGTAGAGATGGTTGAGCAACATGGTGAACATATTTAATGTCACTGAACTTTACTTGTGAAGATTGTTAATGACAAATGGTTTGCTACCTATGTATTTACTTTGTTGTTAGGTGCCGTCAAGTTGCCTCCAACTCATAGTGACCCTATGCACAGCAGAACCAAACACCGCCTAGTCCTGAGCCAGTTCCATGATTCCTGCTATACTCAAGCCCATCTCTGCTGCCACCATGTCAATCCATCTCATTGAAGGCCTTTCTCTCTTTCATCGACCCTCCACCTTACCAAGCATGACATCCTTCTCCAGGGAATGGTCCCTTCTGACAACATGACCAAAGTATGTGAGATGAAGTCTGGCCATTCTCGCCTCCAAGGAGCATTCTGCCTGCACTTCTTTTAGCAGTCCACAGTACTTTCAGCATTCTTTGCCAACACCACAGCTCAAAAGAATCAATTCTTTAGTCTTCCTTATTCATTGTCCAGCTCTCACATGCATATGAGGTGATTGAAAATACCATGGTTTGTGTCAGGCGCACCTTAGTCCTCAAGGAGAC
Source organism: Orycteropus afer afer (assembly GCF_000298275.1). NCBI lineage: Eukaryota > Metazoa > Chordata > Mammalia > Tubulidentata > Orycteropodidae > Orycteropus > Orycteropus afer. Next base: position 1,772,986 of record NW_006921953.1, on the reverse strand, counting down.
ATCTTTGCTCTTCATCACTTGAAAGAGGTCCATTGCAGTCAATTTGCCTGGTGCTATATGTCACCTGATGTCCTGACTATTGCTTCCATTGGCGTCAATTGTAGAACCAAGTAATGTGAAGTCTTTGACAATTTCAATCTTTTCTCCCTTTTATCATAATGTCGCTTATAGGACCAGTTGTGAGGACTTTTGTTTTCTTTATATTGAGGTGGAATCCATACGGCAGATTGTAGTCTACAATCTTCATCAGTAAGAGCCTCAAGTCATCCTCACTTTCAGCAAACAAAGTTGTGTCATCAGCATATCACAGGTTGTTAAAGATTCTTCCTCCAATCCTAATGGCACGTTCTTTTTCATATTGTCCAGCTTCTCAGATTATTTGCTCATCATACAGATTGAATAAGTATAGTGAAAGGATACAACCCTGACACACTCCCTGCTCAATTTTAAACCATGTAGTGTTCCCTTTTTCTGTTCAAATGACAGCCTCCTGGTCTACATACCGGTTCCTCATGAGTACAATTAAGTGTTCTGGAATTCCTATACTTCTCAGTGTTATCCACAATTTGTTATGATCCACACAATCAAATGCTTTTACATAGTCAATAAAACACAAGTAAACATCTTTCTGGTTTTCTTTGCTTTGAGCCAAGAGCATCTGACATCAGCAATGATATCCCTCGTTCCACGTCCTCTTCTGAATCCAGCTTGGGTTTCTGGAAGTTCTCTGTCAATATACTGCTGCAACCATTTTTGAATTATCTTCATTAAGATTTTACTTGCATGCTTTATTAATGATATGGTTCAATAATTGCCACATTCTGTGGGATCATCCTTCTTTGGAATGGGTACAAATATGGATCTCTTCCAGTCAGTTGGCCAGGTAGCTGTCTTTCAAATTTCTTGGCATAACTGAGTGAGTGCCTCTAGCAGGGCATCTGTATGTTGAAACATCTCAATGGGTATTCCATCAATTCCTGGAGCCTTGTTCTTTGCCAATTCTTTCAGTGCAGCTTTGACTTCTTCCTTCAATACCACCGGTTCTTGAACATATGCCACCTCCTGAAGTGGATGAAGATCGACCAGTGCTTTTTGGTACAGTGACTCTGTGTTTTCCTTCCATCTTCTTTTGATGCTTCCTGCATCATTCAATATTTTGCCCATAGAATCTTTCAGTATTGCAACTCGAGGCTTAAATTTTTTCCTCAGTTC
>NW_006921953.1:1713470-1758102 GCF_000298275.1 Orycteropus afer afer | reverse complement strand
TGCTATTCATAAGGTTTTCCCTGGCCAATTCTTTGAGAAGTGGATGGCCTCTTCCTTCTTCCTAGTCTTTCTCAGGCTGCAAGCCGGGCTGATACCTGTGCAATAGGTGCACCCCACTGGGTTTGAAACACCAGTGGCACAGCCTCAAGACTCACAGCAACATGTCACCACCAGTAGGACAAACTGACAGACAAGTTTGTTTCCCTTAGCTGTTGGGAACCCCTCCAACCACCCTTATCTGGATCCCTGCAGCTAACTCCTTGATCTGTTCCAGTCCCCTTTGCCTTTTCTGTCCTCTCCCTGCTTCCTGCCTCACTGCTTGTGGGGGGTGGTCTGGGTTCCCTCTCATCACCTGGTTCCCTGTGGTTGACTCCTCGATCTGTTCCTATCCCCTTTGCCTTTTCTATCCTCTCCCTGCCTTCCCACCTCGCTCCTTGTGGGGTGTGGCCTGGGTTCCCTCTCTTCACCTGGGTCCCTGTGGCTGCCTCCTTGATCTGTTCCAGTCCCTTTTGCCTTCTCTGTCCTCTCCCTGCTTCTTGCCTCACTGCCTGTTCTTACATCCCTGGAATCCTAATGAGAATGCTATCACTTTAAAATCCAAAATGGTTGCCGCTTGTAAACATTCAAAATGGTTGCGCCCTCAGTCACTTTAAATATCCAAAATGGCCGCCACTTGTAAACATTCAAAATGGTTGCGCCCTCAGTCACTTTAAATATCCAAAATGGCCACCACTTGTAAACATTCAAAATGGCTGTGCCCTCAGTCACTTTAAATATCCAAAATGGCTGCCACATGTAAACAATCAAAATGGCTGTGCCCTCTGGACTAACAAGAAGGTCAGCGAAAAAAAACAAGAAAACCTGCAATATCTGGGGATAGGGCAATAAGAAAAAAGGCAGAGAAGGAGAATAATGAAGAAAAAAATGGTAAAAATGCAAAAAGAAAAACAAGGAATGGGGTTAACCATGAGAAAAAGAAGAAGAAAAAAAAATTTTGCAACCAGGAACAGGGAAAAGAAAAAAGCTGAAAACTAGGAGCTGGGAGGGGAAGAATAAAGAATAATAGTAAAGAGGACAAAAGTATTAATAATAGTAGTAGTTTTAAAACAGACATAAGCAAGCAAACTAAAAAACCAGAAAAAAGAAAGAGAAAAAAAATTAAAAGAAAAAGAAAAAAAAAATCGGAGGAGGGCAGAGCAGGGCATCCAGGCTCCGTCCAAGCACACAGAGTGGGATGGAGTTCCTGTGGGACTAGAAGGTAGGTGGGAGTGGGGAATGGCCGAACCTCCATTCACCAAGCGGGTGTGTGGTACAAGGGGAATGTGGCACCTTTTTAGTCGTCCAGGTCTGGAGTGTCTTTGGGGTTACTCGGATATCTCCTCTTTCCCATTTACAGCCTTGGAAACTCTATGGGGGTCACTATGAGTCAGAATCGACTTGATGGCAGTGAGTTTGGGTTTTTTTTTTTTTTTTTTTTTGGAAGAGTGGCAGAAAAGGTGGCTATACTTCCACTCCAAAGCGTCTCAGCCCCACTATTCTTCTCAATATTTTCCCTGTCCACTACCTACTTCCTCCCAGGTCCAGAGCAGCCTGTGTGTCCCTTTGATCGGTGACTCCTGTCCTATCTGTGCACTTGGGCTCAGCACCCACAGGAGCCATTTCCTGTGTGCTCACCTGCTTGTGGCTTCCCCCAGACCTCAAGGCCTGGAGCCTGGGTGGTAGGCAGAGTCTCATACTGCAAAGACTCTCAGGGAAAGAAGCTGTGCTGGAGGGAAGACGCCAAGTTCAGCAGTCTGTGCAGACTGGGTGTGAAGTGGCTCGGGGAGCAGCTGGAGCATGAGTCTGAAGCACACAGTGTGCTCCTGCCCAGACCCAGGCCTCATCCTCCTCAGACTCCGCAAGCAGCATGTCACCTGTCAATGCAAGCCCGGAGCCCAGCAGGCATCTTCGACACTTCCTTCCTCTCCACCTCCTCATCTTCAACTCATCACCCAGGCCTCCAGTTTTACTGCCTCAGGAGCTCCCTGTCCTTCCATTGTTCGGCATCTCTGTCATCACCTCCCTGGACAAAGCCACCGTCATCTCTCACTTGGATTATTGCAATCATTTCACTCTCTGCTTCTGCCTTTGCTTCTCCCTAACCCACTCTCCAAAAAGTGCAGCCAGCCATATTCTTAAGATGAAAATCTGACAATGTCACCCTCCTCTCTTTTAAAAGCTGCTCTTTTGTTCTTAGAAGTTCCCACTATTTGAAGAGAAGCATGTGAGACCCTGCTACCCCATGCTGGCGACTCAGAGGCCAGCCCAAGCCTCATGTTTGTTCCTCTGCCCTGCACCCCCAGCAGCACCTGTTTCTGCATGGCTTCTCTTTGTTCTCCTTTAGCAGGGCTGCACTTGGCTTAGGCTCTTGGGCAATCAAGGTCATTGCTCTGGTCCTTCTGGGTGGGATTGCACCACCCTTGGAAGGAGAGGCTGTCCGCAGGCCAGAAAGGTCCAGGCATAATGACTAGGACCCCATCACAGACTGGAAGGAACAGTGTGGTTGGTTCTTGCCTGCTTTGCCAGCCCCATGCCATGCTAGTAAAGGTGCTCATCAGGGAGAGGATGTGCAGTGAGGGAGAAGGGGCCTGGGGCCGAGCCCAGAGGAGTATCCACATTAAAGGAGAATGGAAGAAGGCAGTCATACCCGTGCAGTTGATTTGATTCTGACCTGTGACAACTGTATGTGTCAGAGTAGAACTGGTCCATGGGGTTTTCTTGGCTGTGATCTTTACAAAAGCAGTTTGCCAGGCCTTTCTTCTGTGGAGCTATTGGGTGTACCTGAACCTCCAATCTTTAGGTTAGTAGTTGGTCACAAACCATTTGTGTTACCCAGGGACCTGGCAGAGGAAGAAGGACTAATAAAGGAAACAAAGAGGAGCTGCCAGGGATCAGGATGAGCAGAAAAGTCAACGCTCCCCGTTATGGATTGAATTGTGTCTGCTCCAGATATGAGTTGGGGTCCTAACTCCTATGAGTTTTGGTGGCATCGTGGTTAAGAACTGGGCTGCTAGCTGAAAGATTGTCAGTTCGAACCCACTAGCTGCTCTGTGAGAGAAAGATGTGGCAGTCACAAATTCCATAAATATTAAGGCCTAGGGAACACTAAGGAACAGTTCTACTCTGTCTGATAGGGTCACGAGTTGAAATCAATCTTATGGCAAGTTTTGTTTTATATATATATTTTAACTTTTTGTTGTGAGTTGGGTGAGAGTTTACAGAGCAAATTCACTTTCCATTCAACAGTTCATACACATTTTGTTTCGTGACATTGATTGTAATCCCCACAAGGCAACAGCTCCCTCACCACTTCCTGCCTGTGGTTGCCTTGTCCCTGTCTCCTTCTTTCGGGCCTTCTGAGCTTTCTCCCTACACAAATGTTCACCTTCTCCTCTCTATTGGTTGGGGCTTGGTTTTTTAAATACTTGTGGATGCAGTCCTGTTTGGGAATAGGGCTCTTTGTTATATCAGTGTAGGGTGTGTCTTAAACCTAATCCCTGCTGCTATAAAAAGAGCAGTTAAACACAGACAGAGGAGTCCTTGGGTGGTGAAAAGAGTAAAGTGGTTCAAGCCCAGCCAGAGGCACCTTGGAAGGGGAGCCTGGTAATCTGCTTCTAAAAGGTCACAGCCTTGAAAACCCATGGAACACACTTCTACTCTGACACCCAGGGGATTGCTACGAGTCAGCAGCTACCAACAACAGCCACAGAAGCAAGCCGAAATGGGGGGAAGATAGATGCCATGTGAAGATACCAAAGAGCAAAGGACTGCTGGAAGACAAAGAACTCCCCCAAAGCCTACCAGAGAGCCTTCCCTAGAGCCCTGATTTGGACTTCTAGCCTCCTGACAGTGAGAAAATAAACTTCTGTTCTTCAAAACCACCCACTTGTGGTATTTCTGATACAGCAGCTCTGAGATATCCTAGAAGCTGGATGGACAACAGTTTGAGAAACATTCTGGTCAGCTGGGTCAAATGCTGCTGAGATATCAAGTAATCCGAGGAGAGAGTGGATTTAGCAACAAGGGGCCATTGGTGACCTTGGAGAGCCATTTTGGGGCCGTGCTGGGGAAGGAGTCAGCTTCCAGTGGTTTGGAGAAGGAACAGGTGAGGAAATGGAAAAAACATGGACAACTAGAACGTGAGAGACTGACACAAAACGAATTTCGTCACACCAATGAAAGCAATCTCCCCAGGAGCAGCATGACTGCTGAAGGAAGGGAGAGAACTATCTGAAGAATGTGTGCCCAGGAACCAGCAAGCTGTAGAAGCTGGCACCACCAGCTGTTCCTGCCATTCTCAGTTAATATCCACTCACTCCTTGCACACAGTTTGCTGCATGTGAGTTTTCTGCTGGACCTAAAGTTGGAGGACAATCAAGGGAGGAAGAACCCAACATTCAAGAGCATTCTGTCCATGAACTGGATTTTTTTGGGGGGAACTGACTAAAGACCAGTGTAATCTCACGGCAGGTTCTCTAAGAGCATAGCTTGAGCACTCTTGTTTCTTCCCACAAACATGTTCATTTATTCAACAAGCCTATCAACCCCACTACGAACCTTTAGGAGCCCTGGTGGTACAGTGGTTAAGTGCTTGGCTGATAATCACAAGGTTGTCAATTTGAATTCACCAGCCACTGCATGGGAGAAAGTTGAGGCAGTCTGCTTCTGTAAAGACTAGCAACCATGGAGACCTGATGGGGCAGTTCTACCCTGTCCTATAGGGTTACTATGAGTCAGAATCAACTCAACAGGGACGGGATGAGCCTGCATGGAGTCCCCGAGTAGTGCAAAAGGTGAATGTACGTGGCTGCTAACTGAAAGGTTGGAGGATCAAGTCCACCCAGAGGTGCTTTGGAAGAAAGGGCTGGCAAACCACTTCTGAAAAATCAGCCATTGAAAACCCTATGGTGCACAGTTTTCTCTGACACACCTGAGATCACCATGAATTGGAATCAACTTGATGGCAACTGGAAATGAGCACACAAAGTGCTATACATTAGAATATGGCAGTGAACCAGTGTCATCACTAGGGGACTTTGGGGGTACAGACCACACCAGGTAACACTGTCAGAGGGGGTGACACCAAAATGACTGACTATATAAAATTTTTGTCCACTGTTTCAGCATAAATTTATTTTATTTTTAAAATTTTTAATGCATTTTATTGAAATATAATTATGTGCAGTGAAATACACAAAACTAAAGTGACATGGGTCAATGAATTTTTTTTTTTTTTTGCAGCGTTCCCTCCACTCCCCTTCCACTCCTGGCAACCAACAAAGAAAGTTTCCCTCCACATATAAACCTTTCCTTGACCCTTCACAACAACGAACTGATACTATATTTGTCCTTCTGTGATTGACTTATTTCACTCAGCATAATGTTCTCTAAGTTCATCCATATTATGTGGTGTTTCACACACTCTACATTATTCTTTAGTGCTGCATAGCATTCCATTATGTGTATGTATCATAGTTTGGTCAACCATCTTCTGCTATAAATCTTAGAGATAAGTCCCTTGCCAGATATGTAATGATCGGCAAAGATGAATTTGTTGCTGTCATTTTTGTTATGTGCTTTTTCATGGTGTCGATTTCTTTGTTCCATCTAATTTCCTATGCTGAGCTTGTTTTGTTTATGAATCGTGTTATCACTTCCTTCATTGCTATTGTTTTAGTATTTGCTGAATTTTTATGCTGGTCCTCTTTTTTGATGTGAAGGTTTATCATTTTTCTTTGAGGTTACCCTGTGATTTATAGTTTTCTTCCCACGTTTAGAACAGTCCGTTCTATCTTGTAGTTGTCTGACTACCCTACCATCTAGAAGTTCTGTAATGACAGTTTTTTCCCTCTTTTTGATTTGTAGTTGTCCTCATCTGTCAATTGATGTCTCTGGTTCCCTGTTTACAATCTTGTAGGCTTATTTACTTTGGATACTTCCATAGCTGGGTTGGTTTCTGGGTTATGTCATCATGTGTGTTAATGGTCAGTTGTTGGCTGTTGTGGCTTCCCTTTATCATCTCTTGTAAGGTTAGTCTGGTTTTAACAAATTTCTGCTTATCTGGAAATATCCTAATTTCACCATTGTATTTGAGGGACAATTTTGCTGGGGACATAATTTTTGGTTGGAAACTTTTCTCTTTCAGAGTTTTATATATACCATCCCATTGTCTTCTCGCCTGCATGGTTTCTGTTGAGAGATCCGAGCTTAGTCTTATTGGTTGCCTCTTGTAGGTAACTTTTCATTTTTCCTGTGCTGCTCTCATGATTCTTTCTTTGTCTTTGGTTTTGGTAAGTATGATGATATGTCTGGGTTATTTTCTTTTGGGGGGTCTATCCTGTTTGGGGTTCATTGGATGTCCTGAATGGATATATTCTCATCTTTCATCATACCAGGAAAATTCTCTTCCATCAAATCTTTGACAGTTTTCTCTGTGGTTTTATTTGTCTCTTCTTGTTCTGGAATTCCGATTACATGTAGGTTATTCCTTTTGATGGTATCCCACATGAACCTTAGGGTTTCTTCATTTTGTTTAATCTTTTTTTTCTGATTTATCCCTTTCCAAAGAAGTGGTCAGGTATTTGCCTTCAATCTCCCTAATTCTGTCTTCCATTGATTCAATTCTGCTCCTTTTCCCATTCAATATCTTATCTATTTCTGAAAATTTAGTATTGATCTTCTGGATTTCTGTGTGTAGATTTTGTATCATTTCTAATTTTTCATTTATTTTGTCATTTTGTTCTTGTATTGTCTTTCAAAATTGTTCTAGGGTTTTCTCTGTGTTTTCCTTGATCTGGCTCTCAATTCATTGAAGATACCTAAATATAATTCTTTTGAATTCCTTATCAGGGAGTTCCAATGCTGAATCTTCCTCAGGCATGTGTTTTGGGTCTGTATCCTGGTCCCTTGTTTCTCCTGCTTTATCTTGCTTCTTTGTGTGGACTGTGATGATTGTCTCTGAGGCATTGTGACATTTTTTTGTGTTTATATTTAACTAATGATTGTATGTTGGAGTGACTTGCACACAATTTTTGTTTTCTTTGTATGTTATCTACACAACCAGAGCACTGTGCTCCTCTATTCACTAGTTGACAGCACTAGTGCACTCACCACCTGTCTCCTTTCCTGTTTCAGCCTCTCATATGTCCCTGCTGACCTTGGGAAACAGAGCCTATTCTTAGGTCCTTGGAATCCCAATGAGAATGCTGTCACTTTAAAATCCAAAATGGTTGCCACTTGTAAAGATTCAAAATGGCTGCACCCTCGGTCACTTTAAATATCCAAAATGGCTACCGGTTGTAAACAATCAAAATGGCTTCACCCTCCAGACAGTGGAAACTCAACAGCTCAGGTTGTCTCATTCCTTGGTGTTTCCCTTCCTAGGCATAGGCCACCAGCGCAGTCATCCCTGCAGCCCTTGGTGACCAGGGCCAATCTTTAGGTCAATTCTTAGGTCCCAACCCCACTTGGAAATATTCAGGCTGTTGGTCCCATCAGAGTAGCTGATAGTCCGCTGCTTCGACCATCTGTTCTCACTGTTTTCGTTCGGGTTTTTCCACTAGTTGATGCCTAATCCACTTCTGTATAGTTCAAAGCTCAGGGCTCCAGGATTATCTTCTGTATCCCTGTCTACTGGTCTTCCTGTTCTTTGTTGGAAAGGGTCTGTGTTGCTTGTCTGCCTATTCCTCCATCTTACCGGAAGTCAAATTTATTATATTTTATAAACATACTTAGTTATAATACTTATACTGTACTTAGTTATAATAAGAAAACATTTTTTTTTGTAAGCCCAGTTTACATGCCTCAATATACCTACAAGGCTAAAAGTCTACACTAATTTACTTTTTGACCCTTTCAATCATGGCTGTGGGTTTGGGTGGCAACACTATCCAGTCCGAGGTGTTATTATTACCCAAATACAAGATGCTTCAAATCACATGGTTTTGACTATTGTTTTCATTGCTACTGGCCTCCATGAGGGAGGGTGTGACACCACAAGTAACCATACTGGGTGACACTAGCTTTAGTGATACCCCTGCAGTGAACATTTTAACCCTGCCCGATAGCACACACACACACACACACAGTCACAAGTAGGTGCCACACACACCAGGGATCCATCCCTCTGTCTGTGGTCACCAATGGGCTGGGTGAACATGGTAGGGGGCCATGTGCTGCCACCCTTTGGAGAACAGGGCTATCCTTCCTTGGACCCTTCTGACTTTGTCCTGGACTTTAATCCAGCACAGAGTGGAAAGGGCCCTGAGACATTGTCCAAACCAAGCTCCATTTTCTGGATGGGAAGCCCTAAATAGATCCCATGGGCCCAAGGCAGGGTCAGGTAACCTGAGGATGCCCTATCCCTGTTTGGGGGATAAGTGTCCTGCATAATTATTAAACCCTGTGTCCCAGGCACTAGTCACTCATTTACTGAGGAGGCCAAAGTCTGTGGCCAAAAGAGCTGAGGCTGCTTTGAGCTTTTCTCAGAAATCCCATCTTCCCTTCTCCGCATGGTTCCAGCCCCAGGCCCTGCATGCAGGCATCAAGGACCAAGTGGAGAGGGAGGCTGCTGACAACATGCTACCACATGATTCCAGACCTGAGATTCTGAGATCTGGCTTTAGACTTCCGGCCCTGGGCTCTGTATTTCTGGGCCTGGATGTAGATCTCTAGGTTCTAGGATCCACATGCTAGATCTGGCCTCAGCTGGAAGCTCTAGACTCTTTGGATTCAAAGTGCTTAGCCTGATACTCCAGGTTCTGGGCTCCAGGCTCTGAGTTCTAGTCTCCCAGCTCCAGTTTCAGGCTTCAAATGTCAAGCTGAAGGGTTTGGATCTGGGCTGTAGGTTCTGGATCTAAATTCCAGTGTGCAGGCTCTAGGCTCCAGGCTCCAATTCCAGATTCCAGATTTCAAGCTCTGGACTTCAGGCTCTTGGCTCCAGGTTCTGGGTTCTGGGCTACACTTCTAGGCTTCAGATTTCAGGTCTGAATTCTGGGTTCTGGCCTCTGAGCTCTAATTCAATATTCCAGGCTCCGGCTTCTAGATCTGAGCTCTGAGTTCCTTCAGCTTCACAGCAATAGGGGGAGAACAAGGTGGCCTCCCTGGCTAATGGGATTACCTCTGCTGACCCATCTGCATCCTCAGCTGGCCTGGAGGTGAGACGCTGCTTTTAGGGTGGTTCTCCCAGCCTTTCTGCTGCTGTTCTACCCTCAAGCCAGTTCTCTGGAGACAGATGCTAAGAAGGTCCCAAAGCACCCACCACCCAAACCCTGCAGGATTTACAGGATACATGCACACATTCATGATCCCAACTCTTCCTGGACCCCACCAGGACTACCTCAGACATGAATGGCATCCCTGGGACTCACACCCAGCCTGGGCTGCATCTGAGTCAGTTGATGAAATATAATCAACTATGTGTGTCCCTCTCCCTGTCCATTTGTTTCTCTGTGGAAGCTGAATTCCAGCCTCTACACCCCTTGGAAGCCAGAGTCACCTGACTACGAGGCCAGGCCCCCTGCAGGGTGCACCTTGTGCTCACCCTTGTGGATAGGGATGGCTGCTTCCCCCAGCCCCCAGGCACAACTGGCCCACAGCTTTGTCAGCACTTTCAGCCAGGGTTCCAGGTCTGCCACCAGTGGCTGGTGTCCCACCCTGGCCATGAGCAGAGGTCGCTATGTGCCTTGCAGCTTGTCCTATGACCATCCTGTACCATCCCCTTTCCCAGCTCCAGGGGCATCAAGGGGCTGGGTTGGGAAACAGGAGACATGTGGCAAGATTCTCTCTTGAAGGCTTTGGACTAGTCAGGCTTGTGTTTCATGGCATTCTTGAGGAAGTCACAGCCACAGTATTAGCCTCAGTGTCCTCTGTGAAAGACGAGTGTCGGGGAGGGTGCACAGTGATCACAGACATTCTCTCCCTCATGCTGAGCACTGGGTGCACAGGGGAAGCCCCCCCACCCCTGCCCCTGACACACACACCCCATGCCCAGGGCTTCCCCAACCTGGTCAGGTGAGAGAAAGCAGGTCTACTACCATTTCCTAACCACCCAGCCCCCTTGACCCTGCCCCGTGTCTGAACCTCTTTCCTGGCATGGAGCCTGGGCAGGCTGGGATGGTATGGGCCCAGGGTCTTGAGTGACACTGGGAGTGCAGAAACTGGAAGGAGGAAACCATGTTTCCCTTGGCCCAGGGCTACTTCAGGAGGTGTGTTGGGGGAGGGGCAAGATCTGTAGAGACTGGGAAGGTCATTACTATTGTGATTTTTAATTGCATCCTTTTAAAATATTAAAGGCTGAAGTCTTCTTTCACAACTACCCCCAATCCAAGTCCCCTTCTCCATCTCTTAGAAATAATCACTATTGTCAATTTGGTGTGCATCCTTCTAGAACATTCTTTCTCCTTTCTGCACAGTTTTAAGGGCTCATCTGTGTGTTTTATATAAAGGTATCGTGCCATATGCATTGTTCTGCTTTATTTTTACTGAACCATAACATCTTGGAGAACTCTTCTAATCAGTCATACTGTCGTCCCCAATTCTTTATCCACAGTGTGGTATTGCTGAGCATAGAGATGTCACATTGTGTCTTGTTCTTTTGTTCTCTCCGACACTGCTTCCCCCCCCCCGCCCTGTCCACATGTGGCTGTTCATCAGTTTTTGGGTTATAGACAATGCTGTAGGGATGGGCTTCCTTGCTCCTGGGAGGAAATAACTCTCTAGGGCCACTGCTGGGGTCACATACTGTGTGTTTTTAATTTTAACAGAAACTCCCAAACTGCCCCCCAGAGCAGCCATAGCAATATACCTCTCACGAGAGGGCCCTGGTTCCCCATCAGGGGTTTCTGCACCATCCATGTCCTCCCTGTGTGACCTGGAGTCACAGCCCTAAGGCTAGGCAGCTCCTGTGACAATTCCTGGCAGGATCCTGGGCTGATCATGTCTCTTCCTGAAGCCTTGGTTTTATCCCTACCAAGCTGTTTTGTGGTGAGGACAATGAGATAAAGGACGGAGCATGTCTAACTTGGGGATTTGAGTAAAAATGAGCTGCATCCCCTGCAGGCCCATGATGCCTTCCCCCATGGGGCAGAGGACTCCTGGGAGTAACAAGTATCACTGCTGGATCTGCAGAGGTGCAGGGTTGGGCGAAGGATGGGTCTGACCTGCAAGACCTACCAACTTTGGGGAGACATCCCATCTCTCACCTCTATATCCTGGGGTGCATGGAAGGGTGTCTCTTCCCACAGGGGAGAAGCCCCAGGTCCCAGGAAGTGTGATGGAGTTTCTGCAGCTGGTGGGGGCCAGAACATAGGCCTCTTTCCCTAGTCCTACCCTTGGTCACAACTCTAGTGCTAAACAGTCCCCTGACCAGGACCCACACCGTCTTGCTGACTCTGCATCCTTTATTGAGATTGTCTGAGGCTATTTTGTCAGCCCTCTAGGCTCTTGGGCAAGGAACTCTGGTAGCACAGTGCCTAAGGCATCTGACTGCTAACCAGAAAGTTGGCAGTTCAAACCCACCAGCCATTCTGCAGAAGCAAGACTGGGCAATCTACTTCCATAAAGATTTACCACCTCAGAAACCCAGTGAGTGTCACTATGAGTCAGAATCGACTGGATGGCAGTGGGTTTTTTTTTTTTTTTTTGGTTTTCTAGGCCAAGGGATACGACAGTGAATAAGATGGACAAGGTTTCTCCTCCCAGGGCACTCACATTCTACTGTCAGCAAATGAGTGTAAAATAAGTCAACAAGATAAACAGAGGGTGATCAATGGTGTGCAGGAAGAAAACAGGACAGAATGATAGAGAACCAGGGTGGGGTGTGCTTTCTACAGGGTGACCCGGAAATCTCCTCTGAGATGCTGCAAATGAGATCTTCAAGTAAGCAGGGTTTTTATGGTTTCAGAAGTCCCTGGGTAGTTCAGTCAATTCATTTGGCTGCTAACTGAAATGTTGGAGGTTCAGTTCCACTGAGAGGTGCTTCAGAAGAAAAGCCTGGCAATCTATGTCCAAAAAAACCCAGCCATTGAGAAGCCTAGGGAGCACAGTTCTCCTTTGACACCGTGAGTCACCATAGGTCACCATGAGTCGGAGTCTGTAGCAACTGGTGGTTTTTGTGGTCACAGATCTTTGAACTCTGACTCAAAGTAACAAGTGCATACACATAGCCACACAAAGAACGTATTGGCTTGCTTAATGAAAAAATCTAGGGATTGTTGAATGGCTGAATGTAGGTGTTCAAACAATTTTGTCCGAAATCTCCTTCCATCTCTTGGTTTTCCTTTCCCATGTTAGCCTCATTCATATTGAGGTTCTGTCAGTGCAGGGCTTCCTACAAACTCACCATCCCCAGGAGATGGCAGAAAATTACCAGGTTTGGGATTCTGCTTGGGACAACTTGGGTCAGAGGACCATTCATCCCTGAACCAAATTGTGGCCAGAGAGAGGGAGTACTCGGATCGGCCAGGCTGGCTCATAAGCCCATTCTAGCAGCCAGGGAAACCTAGCCAAAGAAAATGGGCCCAGGCCAGTGGAGGGCTGAAGCTCCCTAAGGCAGGCTTGGGTTCTATTCTAGAGAAAGGGAAGGTGGGCTAGCAAAACCTACTGTTCCCTCCCCTGGATTTCAGGCATGAGAGGGAACCAACTATAGTATACTATATGGGGTTGGGGGGTATGGGCATTCCTGGCAGAGGGACCAGCAGGTGCAAAGACCTAGAGTGGGAAGAGAGCTCGACCTGCTTGAGGCATCAGGAGATCCCCTCACCCTTACGTGTCTTCTCAGGTGCCCACGCCTCTTTGCTGTCTCTGCTACAGTTCCTACCTCTCTGGACTGGGGCTACACGAGTCTGGCTTCCCTCCCCACAGGCTGGGGCCCTCCTTCTGGGAGGTCTTCCCTGCTTCTCTTCCCTGTGGGGGTCTGAGCTTGCTTTGCTGCCTGGGGCAGGGAAGACCTCCCATCCAAAACAGGCAAGGATCAGAATCTTCCCCCTGGCCCTGCCAACAGTCAGAGTCTCCCACACAGGGCTTCCAATGCATGCAAAAGGGCCCCCGGTGAAGCCTGAAACGCTCAGTTCCCAACTACAGGTCCACACAGAAGCAGAGGACAGTGGTCAGAATGATGTACACAGATGCACGGAGCTGCCGAACAGCACCCTGCCTGGCAGAGGCAGCTCCCCAGAGGGTTCTCTCCTCCCTCGCTCTCTTTCCCCTTTGCTGTCTGTCTCTCTTTCTCTCACACGCACACACACTCTCTGTCTCTTACACACACACACACACACACCATACTCTGTGCAGTCAGGAACAGAGCTTGTGACAACAGGAAGTCAGAAGGCACATCCTAAAGTCCCCAAGAGCTTCCTGGCACTGACCTGGTGACAAAAGCAGTGTGGTTTGGGGTGGGTGGGGAAGGTACACAGAAGACTGACACACAAGGAACACACCTCATTGCATAATAATAATAATAATAATTATAATTATAATAACAGTATCATACAACCAGGACATACCCAGCTGCCCCAAAGCCAATTGCAAAATCCATATGTATAGTCCCAATCTGTGTTGGTGGAGGGAGAGACCTCTTCACCTGCACCCCCAGGCCTGACACATACCTGCTCCCAGAGGAGGGGTCGGGCCCTCCTCCACCTCACCCCCCACTGAGCCCTGGCAAAGGGTAGGGAGGTTGGCACTGCCAACGCCACCCCTCTGGGTTGGGCCCACCTACCCCCAGGGGCCTGGCTACAAGGGAAGAGTGAGTGAGTCTGTGAGGGGTCAGGTGGTAGTAGCTGTGGGGTGTGGCTCCCCTGAGCTCCCTCTCCACCCCTTCCCCACTCTTCCATGGGGCCTGCCCATGGAAGAAGGGGCCAGGGACACTACGGCACAGACAGGGCATGCAGAGCGGACCCATGGCATGCTTGGCCCGCAGGCACCATGCAGCCAGCCTGGACTGTTGGGCAGTTGTCAGAGGGCTGAGTCAGCAGTGGAGTCCAAGTGGCCGCTCTGGGGTTGGGCTGATTCAGTCTGTGGTGGGGCTTCTTGGTTGCCGGACCCTTGGGTGGGCAGCTGCAGAAATTCTGGAATCACCAGGTCCTCTTTGCGCAGAAGGCCCCTCTGGTCATGGGCCCCACTGCTCTGCACCCGGTTCAGCAGCTCTACCAGGCCTGGGGGGCAGTCACAGAGTCAGGGGCCACCAGAGTCTTACTAACCTCACTGTGCTCACAGCCTCCCAGACCCCAGTACCAATGGCCCCAGCTGCCAGTCCAGCCCCTGGTTTCTGTCCCTTGCCTCAGTTCAAGTCTGTCTAATGGCATCCTCAAGGGCCCTTAACACCAATGTCCTGGCCCCTCTGGTCTCCAGCCCCCACTATCCCCAATATACCTTCAATGTCACAAGTCTGCCGCTTCCTAGTGGCACCACCAGGCAGCTCGGCCAGCGAGTTGGGGGGTAGTGGACAGGAGTGGGCAGTCTTATCCTGGGTCCTGGGCGGGTCCCCCTGCAAGAAAGTGTTAGAGCCACAGCCAAGAGAGGAGTAGCAGTTGATGGAAGGAAGAGGGCAGGACATCCTACCCCGGACTCACCTGGCTGCGGTTGGGGGATAGGTCCCTGGTTTCGGGGATCTTAGTACCTGTGGCAGAGAACACCACCTTTAGGTTCACTTCCTGCCTGGTGCTGCTTGCTCCTGGGTCTGCACCATTCCTAGGGACCAAGAGCCTCTGGGGGGCCAATGTCCCCTACCTGGGAGTGTGTCCAAAACCAGTCTTTGGGCGGCCACGGAACTAACTAGCTTCTCCAGATCCAGCGGTTGCTTCTCGCCTGGCTGCGGGGACAAGTCAGCAGACCGCAGGGTAGGCAGCCGGGCTCCCTACCGCCCCATTCCAGCCCGCAACAGCGCCACTTACCCGGTGCAGCGACACCTGCTGCGGGCTCAAGCCATACTTCGCCAGGATGGGCTGCAGCGCCTCCTGCAGCCGCTTAGTGGGCTTGGCGGAGATTCGCACGACACGCTCCTGAGCAGTGAACTCCAGCCTGCGCGGGATCCCCGGGCTGCGGAAGGGCCGAAAGCCGGCCCCGCCTCTCCCCCAACCGACCCGAGGCGACTAGAGAAGGCGAAACCTGAACTGGGGGTGGGTGGGACTACTTGGGGAGTGACTATAGCCCAGAGGCGCGGTTATCACAGCGGGTAGGGCCTGATGGAGAGACTAGTAACCCAGTCTGGAGACTCGCGGGACTGAGCCGTCACGCTTCAGGGCGGGCACTCACTCGAAAGTGATCCTGTTCTCCAGCCGCACTTCCTGGTCTGCCAGCACGGTGCAGTCCTGATCCAGGACCAAGGCCTTCTGCGGACGCCAAGCAGGGTCACAGTCCCTCCCTACCCTGACCCATCCCCAGGGTCTGAGGGAGCCATTGTTACTTTCTGACGTGGCCGCTATTGGGGATCCCTAAAGGTCGGATGGAGAGCGGTAGGGGTGCAGATGGGGCAAGGCCGGGCTGGCATAGAAGCCTGAGGCCTTGGAAGAAGGGTGGCAAAAAAGCTGGACAGAGCTTGGGAGAGGAATAGTTATGGGAAACATGGGGCAGGGAGGGGTACATGAAAGGGTCCTGGGGCTGCTTCAGTAAGGGGCAGCTTCTGTCCTGGATAATGGGGACTGCCCCTTCTGGGCTAGGACTGACTATACCTCCAGGACAACTGCCCCCTTGACTGTCCCTCAGGCATCTGAACTCCAACCAGTCCACCCAGGCCTTGCCCCTTTTTTTGACACCTGTCCACTCCTCTCCATCCTCCCACACCCCTTACTAAGGACACATCTTGTTTCCTCACTGTAAAATGGGGTACCAAAGCCCATTTTCAAGACTGCTGTGAGGCAAAAAACAAAACAAAACAAAACCCTCATTGTCACTGAGTCATTTCCAACTCATGGCAATCAGAGGTGCTTCAGAGCAGAACTGCACTCTGTAGGGTGAGAAATATCTGTTACCTTATGGAAGTAGATTACCAGGACTTTCTTCCACAGCATAACTGGGTGAATTCAAACCACCAACCTTTTTGGTTGGGAGCTCTGGTAGCTTAGTGCCTAAGGCACTTGACTACTAACCAGAAGGCTGGTGGTTCAAACCCACCAGCCACTCCTTGGAAGGAAGGTTGGGCAATCTACTTCTGTAGTGATACTGCCTCAGAAACCCAAGGAGGGGTCGCTATGAGTTGGGTCCCACTCAACGGCACATAACAACAACCTTTTAGTTAGTAGCCAAGTACACACCGTTTAAATCACAGAGGGACGCAAATCATGTGGCACAGTGCCTGGCAGATAGTAGGTGCATAAACAATAACTTGTGATTTCCACTCTCAAAGGCCCCTTGTGCCTGCACCAGTCCACAGGGTGGGAGGAGGCTAGGCCAGCCTCTCCCAGGTACTAGGCCTGTGATGTGCTTCAGGGACAGGTGGAGTGTGGGTGTGAAGTTATATTTAACTGGACATGAAGGCCCATCTGGGCTGCTGGTGGCTGCCCTGGCGGCCTAAAGTGGGCAGAGCTCCTCCTCATTGCTGCCCTCACACCTTCATGCTCCAGGCCTCTAACATGTCCTGCATTTACCCACCTCCAGGCCTTCTCTTCTCCTGTGCCCTCTGCCTGGAATGCCCTGCCCCCACATGACTGCCAGGCAAACTCTTCCCCATCCTCACCAACTCCTGCCTCTTCCAAGAAGCCTTCCCAGACCAGCCAGAAATATCTGCCTTGCCCCAAGAAATTTTCTCTGGAGGCTTGACTTCTTGGACCTAATGACATCTTTTCTGATTCACCTCCAGCCTGTGGGCTTGGAGGACAAAGTCCAGGTTCTGGTACCTCTGCCCACATACCTAGTAGGGCCTTAGGACTTGTTTCCTGGGTGAATGAAATCCCGACAGGAGCCCCTGGAATGTAGCTTCTTCCTTTGAATACCCTTCACTGGATGGTTTTGTTTAAAGTGATTTTTTCCCCCTAGACTCGTCTTTAATACTTAATGCTAGTTTGCACTTAGTGAAAGCTTTTCATGGGTTAGATGAGGTTGGGTATCCCTGGTGGAGGAGGAGGTGAGGATGTCCATCAAACGGCCATCTCAGAGATGGGTCTGTGGAGATGGCAGGAGAATTCTGGGAGTGATGGGGGTCCTTTACCTCCCTGAAACTATCCCAGTGAAGAGGAAGATAAAAGAAGTTGGATCTAGGATGAGTATGAGGTTGGGGTCAGGATTTTCCTGGGGGTGAGGGTGGATGTCTGAGTTTAAGTGAAGAGTTGGTGCCAGGGTTGTTGGAGTTAGGCATGGAGATGGGAGGCTAAAGTTAGGAAGGGGGTGATGCTAAGGAATGGGATGGGAGTTAGGGTTGCTCCAGGATGTTAGGAATGGAGTTGGAGTTGGGATCATGGCTGGGTAGAGACAGGAATGGGGTTAGGGTCAGGATCAGGAAGGTGGACAGAGCTGGGGGCCAGGCCAGGTTCGCACCTGATCTTTGCCCACTAGGTAGACCTTGATGTCAGGTAGAGAGAGGCCTCGTTTCTCACAGATGCCTG
The DNA here is from genome assembly GCF_000298275.1 of Orycteropus afer afer. Lineage (NCBI taxonomy): Eukaryota > Metazoa > Chordata > Mammalia > Tubulidentata > Orycteropodidae > Orycteropus > Orycteropus afer. Next base: position 1,740,526 of record NW_006921953.1, on the reverse strand, counting down.
CCAGCATGTCACGGATGGTGAGGCCAGGTCGGGCCAGGGCCAAGGAGGCAGTGCCATCAGGCAAGTACACGCAGCAATACTTCCCTGGTCGGCTTTCACTCTCACCCTCTGCACTCCCAAGGCTCTTCCGATGGCTCTGGTTCTGAGCAGGAGTGGGAAGGGGGCGTTATGTGTACACATGCAAGGAGTTGCAGACAGTTACACAGAGACAGGTATGTTCACTGGGGCATACATGGACACCCAAGGGCACCCTGGCCCACCTGCAGGCAGGAAAAGATACAGCGTGCTACAGGAACACCCAAGAATGTAAGTACACCCAGTACACCTGGGCATATGGGCACCCAGGGACAGGTCCACCCTCTGAGCACACATACATGCTGTATGGGGTACAGCATGTACCCCATAACTGGGGTAGATAAGTACACCAATGGGGACTTACAAATAACCAACACCAGCAGACAGAAGATGTGTGTCCATAATATGCATAGGACCCAATGTGGTGAGGACAGGAAGATGGCTGAGGAATTGGGCTCACAGGGCAAGCCAGGAGATGCAAGTGGGGACCAGGTCTGGGAACGATGGCCCATGAAATGGGGCCTGAGCAAAGGCCCTAGCTCGTTACCTTGTCTCCCCCAGCAGTCGGCTCACCTCAGATTTGCTGCTGACGAAGGCTAGGAAACCGAGGTCCAGACTGGCGGAGGAGTTTAGGGACCCCTGAGACTCTCTGCGCAAGTGTGTAGCCCCACCTGCCAGCTCTGGGGGAAGGGGAACAATGAACAGACCAATCCCTCCTCCCTCCACCCCTCAGTCTAGGCTTCTCCTGCTCTGGGCCAAGAGTGAGCCATCTCTCCGGGATCTTGTTTGACACGTTCTAGTAGGGGTCCAAATGGTTTGGGTCCCTGGAAACGTCACTACCTTGGGAGCTTCCCAAAGTTCTGGGGTCTAGCCTGGAAACCAAACCACCCTGGGAAACATGGTGGTCACAGACACCAGCACTTCGGTTTTTTTTTTTTTTTTTTTCAGTCAGTGGGGCACTTAGGAGGGTTGGGCCTTCCCAAGGCTTGCCCAACACCCATTACTCCTCCTCCAGCCAGCTCTACTCTTTGTCGCCCACTCCTGCTCTCACCCTTGCGGAAGGATTTGCGGAGAGGGCGTCCCCCGGGGCCCTCAGCAGGTGGCTGCTGCCCCAACTCCTCCACACCTAGCGGCAGCGACTTCCCGGGCTTCAGCTTTGGCTTCTGAGGGTACAAGGAAGGCGCTGGAATGGGAATGGCTCCTATCCCGCATGCAGAACATGGGTACACCCCCGCAGATCTGCACTAAGGGCGTCTCTTCGTGCAGATGATCTGCAAGGCCCCCTGCCTCCCACGGCCCCTCCTTCAGTACCTTCCTCGTGGCATCAGGGCTGCCGAGGCGTGAGGAGCCAGGTGCCTGTAGAGGGCGCCCCTCAGCCTCGGCCAGGAGGCACTCGCGGTATAGCGGGGATTTGACGAAGCGCGCGTAGCTGTCGAACTTCATCAAGTTGAAGATCTAAAAGCAGGAGTCAGAACCGTGAGTCCGTGCTCTGCGCACCGCCCGCGGCCTAGGCCCTGTTCTCGGTGTGGACTCCGCCCCCCCCCCGACCTAGGGAGGGAGCCCCTAGCCACCTCCCCAAACACCGCATTTCCTTTAGTCCATCTCCACAGTCCAGGACCCGCCTCTGCCCTTGGCTTCCCAGGCGTCTCAGCTAGACGCCCCCCCCACCCCCCTACCCCCCGCCCCGCCAGCTCCTTGTCCGCCGCAACTCTTGGTAAGGCCCTGGGACCCAGGCCCTGCCCTGCATTAGGATCTATAAACCAAAGCCAAACTCGCAGCCGAGGAGTAGGTTCCGACTCATGGAGACCCTACAGAGGACAGAGAACTGCCCCACGGCGTTTCTAAGGCTGAGAGGCTGGTGGGTTCCAACCCTAGATCTTTCAGTTAACAGCGGAGTGCTCCTTTCTAAGCCAAACTCACAACTATCGAGCAGATTCCGACTCATAGCGACCCCTAATGGGTTTCCGAGGCTGTAAATCTTGACGGAAATAGATTGGGGCAGCCTTTCTTTCACAGAGTGGCCGGTGGGTTTGAACCGCCACCCTTCTGGTTAGCAGTCAAATGCCTTAGGCACTGCGCCACCTGAACTCCTTTACCAAAAACCAAAACCAAACTCACTGCGGTCGAATGGGATCCGACTCAGAGAGACCCACCAACCCCTCCTTGAGTTTCCGAGCCTGCTTTTCTAGCATCCAAATCTTTCCCCTTGCGCTCATGCTCCGCCCCTGGATCTGACCCCGCCTCTGCTAACTAGTATTCCACTCCCCTTCCAAGGCCACGGGAGCTCTGGTGCCGTAATGCCTAAGTCATTTGACTGCTAACTGGAAGGCTGGCGGTTCAAACCCACCAGCCACTCCTCGGAAGGAAGGTTGGGCAATCTACTTCTCTAGTGATACCGCCTCGGAAACCCAAGTAGGGTTCGCTATGAGTCGGTCCAACTCCAAGACAGTGGTCGCGTTGCGCTTGGTTACAAGGCCACGCTCTTCTGTCCCAGGCTCCGCCCCCTGGGCTTACCCACCTGTAGTTGCGGCGCCCGGAACATGTCTGGCCGAGGCTGAGCCAGCACTTCTTCGCCGAGCCAGGCCTGCCGGTCGATATTCACGGGATTCAGCGCTTGGCTGGACAGGAACTCCTGGTAGATGTTGCGGGCCTCCTGAGCTAACTGGGGACGAGGGGCAGGAGGAGAAGGTCAGGGGCAGGGGCACGACCTAAAGCCTGGTCCCCATCCTAAGGTTCCAGTTTCCCTTCCTCCCCACCTGTTGGGTGTCGCTGGCCGGGATCTGTTGGAAGCGCTCGCAAGCTTTCCAGAAAGTTACGTTCTCGGCGCTGAACTCTTTCTTCAGAAACTCCTGGTGGGGGGTGGGGTCGTAAAGGGGAAGCATGTGTAGACACAGAGACCCAGTCAGGGAATGTGGTCAGAGATTGGGACAGAGACAGGGCTAAAAGACCGAGCCAGACAGACAGGACCAGACAAATGGCAACAGAATCCGAGGAGCAGAGATAGTAAGTGAGAAGCAGAAACAAGAATAGAGGGAAGGAAGAAGAAATGTTCTCCACTGGGAGAAAAGGAAGAACGCCAAAGAAAGGCTAGCTGAGGGCAGGACAGAGGACTCCCCTTAACCAGCCTGAAGCAGCTTCATCCATGCCCTCTCCCTGTCCCCTCCTTCCCACCCCAACCCAGGACTTACAGTGAAGTAAGCTAGACCCAGAGGATCCTGCAGCAGCCTCTCGAAGGACAAAGCCCAGCTGGCCACAGGCTGTTCCTCGGTGGGGAAGGGGCTGCTGGGGCCACTGGGGAGGCTGTGGATGCTGAGGGAGCTGCCACGGCCTTGGTCCTGGGGCCCAGCCACACTGCTCAGCTCTGCAAGGGGATGGATAAGTGGGAGTGAACCTTGGGCCACCCCTGCCCATCCCATCCACTCTCCAGACACAGTCCCCGGGACAGAAAGCACACAGCAGGTGTGTCCCTGAACAGATCCCTACCTCTACCCCCACCCAGGCTTCCCCTATGCCCTGTCACTTACCTCCATCTGAGACAGCCAGAACCTAAAAGAGACCCAAAGTAGAAAGTCAGAGCATAGACCAGTGAGGTTTCAGCACCCACAAGCTGGACCTGTATTCTCTGCTGCATGGAGGGCCACCCTGGGCATCCCAGCCACACCTCTACTTGGTTAAGGTTTAACTCAGATGGCCTCTGGCTCCTGTTCATATCACATGCCAAACATTGCTGGGACGGAGGCCAGGTACCTGACAGTCATCCTTGCCTCACTCCTTTCCCAGGGCCTTCTGTGTGGACCCAGCTGTATAGCATGATGGGTAGGAGCATAGACTTTTAATCCTGTCTCTGCCACTTACTTGTTATATGACTTTGGGTGAGTTCCTTAACTCCATATATAAATAAGAGATGATGGTAAACATAGTAACTCACTTCCTGGGTTCGTTGTAAGGACCAAATGAATTTACTATAGGACAGTGGCCCATACATGGTAAGTGCTATATCACTGTTGCTGTTGTCTTTGAGGAAGCAGAGGTGTCTCTATAGGCATTGATCTTATTGCAACTGTTTCCTCTTAGGTCTCAGGGTGTCCCACAGGTCACACCCCACCTTGGGTGGAGCATAGGATGCTATACTAGTATAAAGCAGTTGAGCCTGAACTAGAATGACTTGGAGGACCCCACCTGCAGAGATTCAGGTTCAGTACATCGAGGATGGGGCCTGAGGCTCATTTCTAACAAGCTCCAGGGTGATGCTGATGCTGTTAGTCCATGGACCACACTGTGAGCAGCATTGTACAGGCCGACTCCATCTTCCTTTCCCCTCCACCTCCCAAAGCACAATTCAGACATCTTTGGGAATCCCCCCTTAGTGAAACAGAAAAACCCTCCTCTCAAAATGACTCTTGCAGTGGTCTCTCTGGGTCTCTTCCTACCTTTCTAGCAGCATTTCAGCTTCCCCATCATCCTCCCAGAGAGCTTCTACCCCTCCCTGGCTCTGTCTTGAGCCCTTTCTCCCACCCACATATCCCCAACTCTAGACATACATAGCTAACTTTTTTATGGGACTACAGAAGGTCCCATAAGCCCTTCAAACTCAGCTATTCCTCCAACGGAACTGACTTCTGCACCCACAAAGGCAGAGTGCCAAACCTACTTCCCTACATCCTTTCTTCCCATCACCTGAGATCTCAACACCAGGGCTTGAGTCATCCCCAATTCCTCCCTCCCTCTTACTTCCCACATTTTTCACTTGGGCTTATCTCAGGGTGCTTTCTACCACCTGTCCCTTTTTTTCAGCCTCATTGGAAATAGGCCTGCAAATCTCTCCTTCCTTAGGAAGCCACTCCCAGCTCTCCTTGCTGAAATCTCTGCTCCCTTCTCCCACAGCACCCTGGGAGCACCCCACTTACAGAGCAACCATCTGTGGGCAGGTTCTAACCTGCAGACATGTAGGATATTAGAGCCACTGGGTGGTGAAATAGTTAATGCATTTGGCTGCTAACCAAAAGGTTGCAAGTTTGAGTCCACCCAAGGGCACCTCGGAAGGAAGGCCTGGCAATCTACTTCCAAAAAAGCAACCACTGAAAACCCTATGGAACACAGTTCTACACAGTTCTATTTTGACACACGTGTGTTTGCCATGAGTCTCATCAGCTTGACAGCAACTGGTATAAATATTTTGGCCCTAAGATTTTTTTTTTTTTAAAGTTTAAAAGGGTTTCTCACATTTAAATATCAGGAGATCTTACATAAAACTCCTGCTTTCCGTCTCCTCTTTAAAAATGTGATGTTCCAGCAACCCTGAACTTCTTTCCAGAAGTTGGTTGGCACTAAGCAGCATCCCCTCTTCCCATTGGCCTCTGGGGCCTATTTGACACATTTGTTATTTGTACAGACAGTGGTAGACAAGGACTGTCTCAGACTGCCTGAGCTCAAATTTGAGCTGTGTGATCTCAGACAAGGTACTTAACCTCTCTGTGCTTCAATTTCCTCCTCTATAAAGTTGGGCAAACAATGGTATTGACTTCAAAGGGTTGCTGTGGGGATTAAATGAGTTAAATGCATATAAACATCTTATAACATTATTGTTATGTAGTAAATGCTCAAGGAATGTTATTATTATTGTTGTTATTGTGTTAGTATTGGTGCCTGACTCAGACATCTGGGTTGGCAACCCCTGCCACAGAAGACAGAGCACAAGTTTTGGGATCTTCAGGATCTGGATTAAAATCTCAACCTTGTATTTTAAAAATTCTTTTAATTTAAAAATTATATTTTTCAATTGGATTTTTAAATTTCTTTTATAGCCTTGGACTCTCCTCTGAGCCGTGTCTCCCACCTAGAGCATGGGGAAAAGTCACCAAGGAGGAGAAAAGTTTGTGCAGTAGGTGGCTTGGCACAGAACCAGTTCCCCAGTGCACCATTCCTTGTCCAGGCAGGTGGCCCTCATTCTCTCTGCCTCTCCCCCATCAGAACCGCTTCACTAGCGGCATCTCCCTGAATGTGGGCCACAGCTACAGGAGACTCCTCCAAGGTTGTGCAGGAGGGACGGAGTTGAAGCCTTTCCTAATCCATCCCAAGGTTCCTTTCCAGCCTGCTCACTCCCTTTTCAGCAGCAGGGCACCACCATTCATCCCTGTGGATTACCTCCCTGTGCCACTCCCCTGGATGCTCTGCCACTATGCTCCCAACTCCAGGGATGTGGTACCCTGCCCCCTGCCCCCAACCCCCAGAATCTTCCTGCTGCCCCCTTCCATGACTGCCTGGTCCTGCCCTCCACCCACATCTTCTCTGCCTTGCTCAGAGCCCTCCATGGCTCCTGGCATAGGGCAGGGGTCTCTGAGAAAGGCACCTGGGCATTGAAGACAGCCCACACACCTACTTTCTTTGGCCCACAAAGGTTTTGATTTTTACATTATGTTTAATAGACTGTCTGTGTCTTCAGGTGAGGCCCCACTCCTGCCCTGGAAGGCCTGGGAGTTGCCAGTTTTGCAACCTGAAGCCCCACCTGGGCCTGACTCATGCACCCCTTCAACCTCACCAGTCTTCCTCCCCCTCACCTACACCCTACACTTCAGCAAACTTTTCTATTCCCCCCATACCCCTACACATTCCAGCTTCCTGCTTTGCTCTTTGCTCTGCCTGGATATCTATTCCTGCTCCCCCCACCAGACTGCCCTCCAGTCTCTGCCTGTTGAAGTTAGTCATCCCCAACACCAGTCTTCTGGGGACCTCCCTTCCCACCATGCTGGTGGCCACCCTCTTTGCCCTGCCAGTCTGGTAACTCCTACAGGGCAAGCCTGATTTGCAGGAGGGGACTCATCAGAAGCGCTTTTCCAGGAGACACCCTTCTTGCTCTGGGGCTCCCAAGCAGGCTTCAGGGCTCTGAGCCCTTCCTCTACCTTCCAGGAGGCCCTGGCACCCCCTTCACCAGGGAGGCCCAACCTCTGAACACCCAGCAGACTGAGCGGCCCCACCTTCTGCTACCTGCAGAGCTCTCAGAATTCCTCTTGCCCCACTAGTTGCTGGTTATACAGCTGGGGCTGAAACAGAGCAGGGACAGACATCTAGAGGTGAGAGGAAATGGGGATGGAGTCCAGTTCTAGCTCTGCCACTTGGAGGCAAGTAACTTCCCTCCTCTGAGTGTCAGTTTTCCCCCTGGTAGCATGGAGCTTAGCATTTCCAACCTCTTTGTATGGTGGTGAAGCTGAATGTGGCCCATATATGAAAGCACCCAGCATGCAACAGTCAGGGCAACACCGTGAGCAGAGTGGGATACAGAAGACTGTGGGCCAGGCTTTGATCTGCTAGAGAGGCTGCCAGGTCTGGGGAAGTATTGCTGAGCAGGGAAGGCCTCACCCAGCCCAGGCTGCTTGAGGAGAAGTGGTGAATGGGAGAAAAGGGGAAGGAAGGTGAGGGAGGGTGTGGTAGGCGGTGACACCCCAACCCATGGTCAGGCATCAATTTTCCATACTTTTTTTCGGGGGGGGGGGCAGGAATGGGCTGTGTGGAAGCTGCTGGTATCTGAGAATACTAAAGTGAGTATGGGGCCCCAAATTTCCTGGGCTCCAGCTGTGACAGGCACCCTCTGGCAGCAAACACCTATGTTGTCATTCCATCATTACATTCTTATACTGTGTGGCAGACATTACCCCCATTTTACAGATGACCAAATCGAAGCCCAAAGAAGTCATGCAGCTGGGAAGTGGCAGAACAGTGACTAGAGCCCAAGTTTGCCTGACTGAAGTCTGAGCTCTTACCTTACCCAGGATGCCTTCCCTTGTGGACAGGAGACTTAACAGGGAGAGTCTGGAGGCCACAGGGCCTCAGCCCTTGAGGCACATGTGGGCAAGGTCAATGGAGGTGAAGGGCTCAGGGGCTCCCATTGAACTCTGCCCTTGGGGATAGGGTCAGATATCAAAGGGAGGGCCAAGTTACTGAACATCTTCTGTGCTGGCCACTCTGGATCATTATCACATTTTATCTTCACTTGGGGAAACAGGCTCCAAGACCTCCCCTGGGGTTGCCTGGCCCCATCAGCCTGTACTAACCCTGTGGAGCTGACACCCAGCCTGGGCCTTTAGGAAGGCCACCTTGCACATGAGTACCTGGCCCAGAGGGGTCCACTGGTCTCCTTACAATTGTCCTCATTCAGGTAAGGAAGGCAAACAGGCTCCCTGAGAGTGACAGGCATGATAACTGCCACCTCTCCAGGCTTAACTCCAGCCCCTCTCCCTGCTTCCACATCCTGTGTCTGCCACAGCCAGGTCATGCCATTTCTTCTGCTGTGTGGCATGTCCTTTAAGGACCATCTTTTGCAGAGAAGTTGGTTCTCCCTCCTTAGGCGCCCATAAGCTTTGTCTATACCTAACCTGTGGCTCATACTCAAACCTAAATTTTATCTATTTTTTTGCACCTGTGTCTTTTGAGTCTTGCTAGACTCAGGGCTGCTGGAAAGCAGGGTCCAGGTCCCAAGTGCCTGAGACTTGAGTGTCTTGGACAGGCTGGCACAGAGTAGGTGCCGAGGAGGGTCTGTTGAATGAATGCATGAATGAACAAACAAATGAAGTGGCAGTTGGAGCTGTATGGAGACATCTCTGGGAAGGGAGCTAGGAGCCATCTCTAAGTGACAGGTTTCATTGCAACTGCCTGACAAGCTGAGTGTCAGAAAGATGGGCTGACAAATGGAGATGCCTTAGCAGGGATGATGGCAGTGGAGGAAGGTGGCAGGTGGAGGGGGAGGACCCTAGCCAGGCAATGCAGGAGGTGGAAGAGCACTGAATAGGAGTCAGCTCAGCTAGGTTCAAATACAGGACCCCCGCTTGATGGTGACTTTGGGCATGTCATTTATTCCACTGAGCCTCCCCTGGAGGTCACTTCTGGAAGGAGTGAGATACTTGGCCCCCAGGTACCTCTCTGTTCACATCCCTGCCATCAAGGTCAGGCTGAGACACCTAGCCACCTACCCCATCCCAGCCAGGCAGTGCCCCAGAGGGCTGCCTGGTGACCAGCAAGCAGCCTTTCTGTGACCCTCAATATTGCAAAAGATGACACAGAGAGTTCAGAATGGGCCCAGGAAAGGGCAAAGATAAACCTGTGTGTAAAGCTTACTGGGAGAAGCCAGGGTGTCTGTGGGCTTGACAGGCAGGGGTCAGAGGTTGGGGTGTCCTCCCAACTCTGAATGACCCTGGGTTGATGCAGGAGGGGTAGGGGATGGGTCTGTCTCTGGGCACCCCAGCTGCCCTGCAATTCTGAACACCAATCTAGCCGCCCCTTCCTCAAGAGATGGGTGGGCCTGAGTCTGTTCCATTGCGGATGCATGGAGTGGACATGCAGGGAGGGTCGAGCTAAAAGTCATGGCTCTGAGGGTGGGAGTCCAAGGAAGATGGGTTCTCTGGGAGTTTTCAGAGTCAGGTTGGTGGGAGAGACAGTGAAAAGAGGGCTGGGCCAGCTTTGAAGGGTTTGACTCCCTCCCACCTAGCCAGCCTGGGGCTGAGGATTAAGAGATGCTGGAAGAAGGTGAGATGGAGACAGGTCTTGGAAATTAGGAGGCAGGGGTGGGGGTGAGGGGTGGTTTAGCTTGTTCGTGAGGCAGGAGGTTATGAAGAAGTGCTGAGAATGTAGGGGGCATTGGACTGACATCAATGGATCTCCCATAGTGGGTTGTGCTCATCATCTCACTTAATCATCTCAAGAAGTCTTTATGATCTGTTTCAATCTCCCCATTTTTCAGATGAGGAAACTGAGGCTCAGATAATAGCTTTCCCTATCCCACCCCCAGTAAGGAACAGTAGAGTCTAGACTAGAACCCAGGTCTTCCTGGATTCAGTGGGACCAGGTAGGGGGCCAGGCCACTAGCTGGCTTTCTTGGGGTTGTCAGGAGGAGTCGGAGCTCTGCCCAGTGGACTGGGGGCTTAGGGAAGGTAGGAAGCCCAGTGCTGCCCACCCTGTCTGCTGAATGAAGGAAGAAGCTGGACTCTCCAAAGGTGGCCCTGACCACAGGGCCAAGCAGCCAGGAAGAGGGAGCAGAAGGAGGGCAGTGCAGCCAGGACTGTCCCAGTGCCCAGCTCCACCTTCTTCCTGGAAGGACTGAACAGGTAGAAGCTGCACTAACCATGTCACTCCCCCGCCAACCCAGCCTCATCCTGCTGACCAGGCTACCTAAGGACTGCAGAGGTAGCGCATATGGAGCAGGTCTGGCTACAAGGCAGTGACCCAACAAGGGCTGACCCTTCCCTATCTGTCCTGGCCTTGGGCACTAGAGACCTGGAGGGAGGAAGGTTGAGGCTAAGTGAGGTGTGAGGGCTTGAGCCACTCCCGGGTGGGCAGAGGGCAAGGAGCCTATCATCTCTCTGCTGCCCGAGGACACAGAGAGCTGAGATAGTGCCAAAAATAGCAGGTAAGGGAGCAGTGGGGGCTAGACCAGAAGCTGTGCCTACTCTGCCCTGGCCTCATCCCCAGGGTCCTCCAAGTCCTCAGCCAAACCATCTGGGAGGGTCCTGGGGAAAGGGCATCAGTCCCACTGCCTGCTGTTTTCTATTTCTAACTTCTCTTGTTTGCTGGCAGCAGCAGGCTCTTGTTGAGCACTGCCGGGTGTGCCTCTGGGGTTCTGCCCTGGGTGTGCCCACCCATCCCTTTGGCCCTGGCCCAGAGCCCACACTCACCATGCGCCCGTTGGGGACGCCCAGGTGCTTGGGCTTCCCTGGCATGCTGCTGCTGATCACAGGTCCCTGCCGCAAGGGACGCCCACCATGGGGACAGTGGGCAGAGCTGGCCAGAGCTTGCAGGGCGGGCGGGCGGGCGGCGGAGAGAGCCCGGCTCCGCTCCTGCGGGCCCTCACATCCTGAAACACCAGCTCACTACCTCTTTTCTCTGCCACAGGAAGTGTCTCTATAGAAACCAAACCACAGAAAGAAGCAAGGTCTAAGAGAGCGAATGCCTCTTCCTACACACACACACACACACACACACGCACACACACACACACACATACACGTTCACGCACTCACACATGCCGCCAACGCACCCTTGGCAGCACCCCACACAGGCATCGACACACAGCAAGGACTTGGCGTGCTCAGCAAGGAGCCAGCCTAGTCTGGCTCAACTCAGGGAGCTACAAGGTCATGGTTGGACACACAGAAATGCACACTCACACACCCAGGCATCTTCATACACCCTGGCAAGGGTCCTTGTGGATACTTGTGCCTGTGCACTGGGACCTGCTAGGCATCCATGTACTTCAGTCAGCACACACTTACCTCATACCTACTGTGTGCTAAGCCTGTGCATACTCAAGGACACCCACAGGCTGTCCTCCCATGCACATGTCCAACTGTGCACACAGACATGCATATACCTACCATAAGAGCTCATATATTACTCTAAGTACAGGTTTACTTAAAAAAGCAAACCAAACTCACTGCCATTGAGTTGGATCCAACTCATAGCGACCCCTCGTTGGGTTTCTGAGGCAGTATCACTATGGAAGTAGATTGCCCAATCTTTCTTCCAAGGAATGGCTGCTGGGTTTGAACCACCAGCCTTCTGGTTAGAAGTCAAATGCCTTAGGCACTACGTTACCAGATCTCCTATGGGTTTACTTAGAGCCTTCAATTACCTACCACTATGGGAGCTCTGGTAGCATAGTGGCTAAGGCACTTGACTGCTAACCAGAAGGCTGGCGGTTCAAACCCACCAGCCACTCCTCGGAAAGAAGGTTGGGCAATCCTACTTCCGTAGTGATACTGCCTCGGAAACCCAAGGAGGGGTCGCTATGAGTCGGGGCCGACTCGACGGCAAACAACAACAACAATGGTCTGGATAGGAGCTCTGGAATTGATGTTTCATCAGTTAGAAACATCAGCTTTGGAGCATTGTATTTGAGCCATTATTGGGCTCAAATTGAGCATCAGCGTCTGTTTTTTACAGCAGCTAGCACTACCCTAGTTGACATGCTCTTCTCTCAGCCCTGAGTCACTTTTTTCCAGAAATTCCGCTTCAGGACTTGGTATAGGTATGGGGTGGTGGTGGAGTATCGGGTCTGGAATACTGCCAGTGGTGGTGGTAATAAGGTGTTTGTGATTCTGTCAGTGTGCCTGCTGGGAGGGTGGGTAGGATGTAGGATGTGTGCTCTGAGTGGAGACTACATGTCTACTGTGCCATGGATCCAGACCTGGGCTTTATAGGGGACTTCACAGTTTGTGGAAAACTGAGTATTACAAACGGGTAATGCACTTGGCTGCTAACTGAAAGGTTGGTGGTTCCAATCTACCTAGAGGTGCCTCAGAAGAAAGTCCTGGTGATCACCTATTGAAAACCCTATGGGGCACAGTTCTATTTAGACAGACATGGGGTTGCCATGAGTCAGAGTCAGCAGCAGCTGATTTACTATTTACAGTTTACAGGGTCTTCTCCCAACATCGCCTCCTTTGATCCTCATAACCACTTTATGAGTGGTGCTCATTAGTACCATTTCATAGAACAGAAAACTGAGGTTCAGAGAGAAGTGAGTTGCCCAAGGTTACACATCAAATTAGAGGTTTGCTGAGCTGTGAATGTTATGTTCTTGGGGTGCCAGGATCTGGCCACCACCAGTCTAAGTCTTGCCCAGGTTCCAACAGCCCATCTTTCTCTCCCCAGAGGCCCAATCACAGGCTGTATCTGGGAACCTCTCTAAGTCCATCCTCTCCTGCTACTGCAGGAGTACCTTTCCCCACCTCTCCATCATGGATGTCAATTCCAGCTCTGACCACATCTTCACCCCAGGGACCCCAGCTGACCCTGAGACTTCCCATCTCTTGACACTTAATCTAGTTTCCTCCACTCTTAAGACAGTGGTAGAGTGACTCTACCCCACAGAAGAGTGTTCTCAACTTCTCTCTCCCTGGTTCTCCATGTTGTTGTTGTTATGTGCTGTTGAGTTGGACCCAACTCATAGCGACCCCTCCTTGGGTTTCCGAGGCGGTATCACTAGGGAAGTAGATTGCTCAACCTTTCTCCGAGGAGTGGTTGGTGGGTTTGAACCGCCAGCCTTCTGGTTAGCAGTCAAGTGCCTTAGGCACTATGCTACCAGAGCTCCTTAGTTCTCCATAGGAATCATTTATTGGTGTCCAATCTGTCTAGGAATTGTCCTGATCCTCCTTCCCTGTGGAGTCCTCCCTTACTCAGATCTTACCCTCTATATCTGGTGATGATAATCTCCAATTCACTCTCCCTAGCTCTGTTACCTGCCTCCTATCTCTTCTCCACACACACCCAGAGAAACTCATATTTGTTGCTCTCATGCTTAAATCCATCGCATCACCCTCTGAAAAAAGGCCATGTGCCTTAGCTAAGAATTTAAGGTTCTTTGAGTTGTGGCCTCAGCCAAATTCTCAGCCACCCCCCCCCCCACCTCAGCCATTCCAATCTACTTGTATCTTATGCATTCCTCTGCCTTTGCATTTCCTGTTCTCTCTATTGAGAATGCCTTTCCCCTTCTGGTAAACTCCTACTCATCCCTTATGACTCAATCCCAAGTTCTAGAACAAACATTTATTCCTTCAACAATTACTTATTAATCACCACCTATGTGCCAGACACTGTTCTAGATGCTGGGGATTTAGTAACTTGTTGACTTCGAGTAGGCTCCAACTCATAGCAACACTACAGGACAGAGTAGAACTGTTCCACAGGGTTTCCAAGGCAGTAATCTTTATGGAAGCAGATTGCCACATCTTTCTGCCAAAGGGCCAACCTTGTGGTTATTAGCTGAGTGCTTAGCCACTGTGCCACCAGGGCTCCAGGGATTTAGTCAAAACCAAAAACCAAACTCACTGCCATTGAGTGGATTCAGACTTATAGTGACCTCCTTTGGGTTTCTCAGGTGGTAAATCTTTACTGAAGTAGATTGCCTCCTTCCAAGGAGTGGCTGGTGGGTTTGAACCGCCAGCCTTCTGGTTAGTAGTCAAGCGCCTTAGGCACTACGCTACCAGAGCTCATATCTATATCTATATCTATATCTATATCTATGTCTATATCTATATCTATACCATACCAAACCTACTGCCACTGAGTTGCTTCCAGCTCATAGTGAGCCTACAGGGCAGAGTAGAGCTGCCTATAAGGTTTCCAAAGCTGTAAATCTTTATCTTTTGTGGAGTGGCTGGTGAGTCTGAACTGCAGATAATTTTGGTTAGCAGTCAAATGTGTTAACCACTATACACCAGAGTTCTTTATAAAATAAGTTAATAAAAATATTACCCAGAAAAGATGTCTGAGCACCAAAACCTCAAAAAGTTCACTCATTCAGTAGTGACTGGGATTTTAAAACCTTCCAAGCAGTCATCTAGATGCAACGATGGGTCTCTTCTCGTCCAGAGTAAAAAAGAATGAAGAAAACCAGATCCAGGGGAACAATTAGTCCTAGCAACTGGTACACCATGCGATCTGCAGCCTATACGACTATGAGACTAGAAGAACTACATGGTGCCTGGCTACCACTGTCAACCACTCAGAGGGGGATCTATGTAGGATATTCTGGATAGAGAGAGAGAAGAATATGGAACAAAACTCAAAATCATTAAAAAAAAAAAAAAAAAAAAAGGTGGGGTGGTGGTGAACACCAGGTTTAACTGGTCTGATAGAGCCTGGTGGAACCACTGAGACTATGGCCCCTAGCTGCCCTTCAGGTTTGGAATTGAACCCACACCTGTGGCTTCCAGACAAACAAAAGACAGGCATATGAGCTGAACATTTACATTAGGTAGATACACTCCTTGGAGAGAACAATCATGGGAGAAAGAAGGGCTGTCTATGCACAGGTAGACAGCTCAGGGGACAGGAGTGCATGGAGGGATGGACAGAGGGAAGAGGTAACTATGGGGAGGAAGTGGGAGGGGAGTTGTTGCATTGGGGTAATTTGTAGTCAATGTCATGAGACAAAGTGTATGTGCACTGCTGTATGGGAAGTGAATTCACTCTGTAAATTTTCACCCAAATCACACACACACACACACAAAGTTCACTCATTCAAAAAGCTGTTTCCTAAAATTAAGGAGGAACCAACTGACCATCCCACTGTATGACTTATAATAAACCAAAAACAAACACAATGCCATGGAGTAGGACCAACTCATGGCGATCCTTCCTTGGGTTTCCCAGGCGGTATCACTATGGAAGTAGACTGCCCAACCTTCCTTCCGAGGAGTGGCTGGTGGGTTTGAATCACCATCCTTCTGGTTAGCAGTCAAATGCCAGCACTACCCCACGAGACCTCCCTGACTTATAACAGGGGTCGTTAATTTAATTGCTTAGAGGAGCCAGGTGGAGATCAGCTGGGAGGCGTTTGGAGTGGGAGCAGCCCCATTCAGCTCTAACCCATTGTTCTCTTGTGGCAAGGGAGCCTAATGTTTTTAGATCTTCTGATTTTAAATAAGAAACTAGAACTATGGATTTGTAATGTTAATTTAAATCTACTTTACAAATAATGATGATTTAGCTGCTTATTTAAATAGCATTAGCAGGAAAACAGCTCTTCTCGGCTGTAGGCCACCAGTTTTCCGCCTCTGGTCTATAGTTTTCTCAGACCTCTCAGGGATGCTTCTTGCTGGAGCAAAGTGATCATTTGGATCTGGGTGGCCCGAACCATCAGTGGGGTCTCAGGGCAGGATCTGGGTCTGCTACTCCCGCTTCAACTCGACAGGGTCTGAGGAAGTGGGAGTAGTGGATCCACTCAACTGGGAATCCTGAAATCTCCAAAGACGTCAATCTAGGGCAGGTGAGTGAAGCCAGTGGCCGTAAAAAGCTCTTTCAGGACCACTGAGAGAATCCAAGTCTGCGCGGGGATTGGAACCCAGACCTCCGCCTTCATTAGAGTTTCTTTTTCGTCCGAACTGTGAAAAGCAGTTCCAGAGATCCGGTATCTCAGGCCAGCGACTTGAGGGTGTTGCTTGGCTCGCCCGTCCTGCTCACGCGAGCGGCACGCAAAAACAACAAGTTCCAGCATGCTCCACTTCACAGATGACTCTCGGGATGCCCGCTGGCTCAAACCCTCCTTCAGCTTCCCATTGGCTCACAAGCCTAACGTGCTGTTCCGTGATTGGTTGTGGCTCTTGTCTCTCGTTAAAACCCATTGCGAAGGCTGGTCGAAATGTGCCTCTGAACAACCAAAGAGATGGAAAACCACTTGATCAGGGTGACAAGTTGCTCAGCCAATAGAGCCGCCGTCCCATCTACGGCGTGTTCTTGCTTTTTAACTCCATGGCGACACCAGGGTTGGTGGGCTTCCATCCGGAGGCCATTATATAGGACACCGGAAGGAGGAAGTGCCAGGGCGGAAGTGGCGGAGAGAAGAGAATGGCGGCGGAAGGCTGGATTTGGCGCTGGGGCTGGGGCCGGCGGTGCCTGGGGAGGCCTGGGCTTCCCGGCCCCGGCCCTGGCCCCACACCTTTCCTTCTTGTTTTTCTTCTGTTGTTGGGGCGGGTGGTCTCAGATATAACTGATGGCAACAGTGAACACCTCAAGCGGGAGCATTCGCTTATCAAACCCTACCAAGGTGAGGCCCGGAGCGGGTCTGAGTAAAGGATGAGGGCGAGGCTGGACAGGGTTACTGGGGTGCCCTTTCTGTGGATTTCCTGCCTCTAGGAAGGCCAGTCTTGGCATAGCCTCTTACACATATGTCTATGCCCGGCTATCTGTCTACAGGAGTCGGCTCCAGCTCCATGCCCCTCTGGGACTTCCAGGGCAGCACTATGCTCACGAGCCAGTACGTACGTCTGACCCCTGACGAACGCAGCAAAGAGGGTTCTATCTGGAATCACCAGGTGAGTGGTTCAAGGGAATAGACTTGCCGTTCAGAAAACTACTACTCTCTGCCCCAGCAGCGGAGACTTGATCTCGTTTGGAAGGCATGTCTGCCTCCTTCACCATCTTGGTCACACCCACAAATAATAATAGATAATGGATATTGAGTAATTACTATGTGCCAGGAGCTGTGTTTGACACTTTATACTTGTCTCACCCTTTTCAAAAGCCTTATGAAGTGAATGATGCCATCTCTATTTCACTAAAAAGCTAATGCTCAGAGGTGAACATGCATTACTCAGAGTCACACAGCCAGTTAAGTAGTGGAGCTGTCTGGCTGTGTAAACTGAATCCTCTCAATAGTGTTAAGAATGGAATGAATTGTATTTTTATTGTGTATTTGCTTTGTGTTAGGCACTGACCTTGACATGCTTTATTGCATTTATTCTCAAAAAGTTGTTTGAAATACATGGTTATTGTGATATTTTACAAAGATAATATGGCTAGGAAATGGCATAAATCATATTTAAACTCTGATCTGTCTGATCTCCAAGCCCAGCAGCACACTGGGCCTCCTACCCCTGGTCACTGGGGAAACCTCATAGAAATAACTTGTAGGCTCAAGTAATTGAGGGTCTTGTCATCAGTGATATGGAAGGGCTGGACTTGTGGTTAGTTCTGCTTTTACAGTCGTATTACCATCCTATAGTTTCATTGACTTTTGTGCCAGAAGTCAGGGAGCCTGAAGTGTCTGACCAAAATCAGCTGCCTCTTAGAGTCCTAGATTAGGAAAGGAGTAGAAGGGAGGTAACTTTATGCTAGATCTCAGCTTGGAGAGGAACGTGCTTCTGCCACAGCCTGCCTAATGCCAGCTCCTCCCACAGCTTAAGCTATTGCCCTGTGTCCGAGTTTTCTCTATCACCTTGTTCCCTGGTCTTTCTGATCAACTTCCCCACTGAGTTCTGGGAGGCAACATAAGCCTACACTATCCTTGTGTTACCTCATCTGCCTGTCTTCTCAGCGCCTCCTCTCATTCCTGTCCTGCGCCTCCACACTGCTGCTAGGGGCATCTGGGGTTACTTTGTTCAGTTTTCTCTCTGATCCTCAGAGCCTGGAGTCTCTGGGAAGGGACTAACATACGTTATGTCTGCACAATCTGGTCCCTAATGCCTTCATGTCTGCAGTCATTCTTTTGGTTAATTTTGTTCCAACCTGTCTGCCTGCCTTCTTGCCTCAGGGCCTTTGCACTTGTTGTTCCCTATGTCTGGGACACTGCCTACTGGCTCTTCATGCCTGCCTAGTTCTTCACATCTGTTAAGTCTCAGCTTGAGTGCCTCCCACTCAGTACTTCATTAGCCTTTTTATGTCCCTCAAGTCACATTCTGTCACATTATTTTGTCTTAGGACTTTCAGATGGTTTTTAAAAACGGTAACATAGCCTATGTTTTTCATGGAAATGAGTTCAGTATAGCATAAAGTTAAATTAAAAAAAAAAATACATATAGTGCAGGAACTGTTAAAACTTGGGTGCAACCACAAGAAACAAATGCAAGACAGTGGTTTAAATTATGGTTGTAGATAGTAGTTGGCATTGTCAGTGGCTTGGAGGTGTCACGGGGCTCAGAGGATTCTATACATTACTTTCATAAAGTTTTCACAGCCTGAAATAGAATTGTCTTATCTTCCTTGCTGCACCCTCCCCCAAGCTCCAGGGACCTTTCCTGTTTGACCCTGCTGATATTCTCAGAAGTCTTGGAGTGTGTTTCGGTTACCTAGTACTGCTCTGATAGGAATATATTGCATATGGAATGCTTGAAAAAACAGTTTATTCTCTTACAGTTTGGAGGCTTAAGTCTGAGTTCAGTGTGCCAGGCTCTAGGGGCTGGGTGAAAGCCCCTCAACCTTGGGCTTCAGCTCTGCCTCCTGCTCCTGGCCCACTGGAGCTAGAGACTTTTCTTTACTCAGACAGCTGCTGGCTGCTGAGACTGACAAGCCCAAGGTTGACAAGTAAAAAAGGCACAGACCTGATGTTACCAAACTACATGGCAGGCCATTAATTCAAGTCCATTAAAAGTCTCAAGGTCGGCAGAACATGGCAGGCTGCTGAACAATGACATGGCTACATGCAGAGTCCAAGCATGCCATGAGCTAAAGACCATTCCCAAAGCTGTTTCTTATATATGGGAAGCAGACCACATACCCAAAGCAGCCTCTCAGCTGCATACCATGGAGTTAATTACCAGTCTCACCATGAGGAATAACTACATTCTGCTGCCCAGCCACTTAACTAGGCCCAGCCAAGTTGACACACAAACTTAACTACCACAGAGTGCTTCCTATAATTCCTGACAGAAATTTCTTGGCACTCTTAGAAAGAATTTTCTGCCTAATATTTTCCCCAAACCACCTCTTTCCTGGGTTGGGAAGATGTCTTTTGAACTTTTCTACTCTTTGTCCCTTTTACTCACTCCATCTGGAAGAGACACTAAATTAGCAAACTTTCAGCACTTGCTGTCTTCTGGGCAGAGATAAGCTATAGCTCCTGCATGTGGGGATAGAGCCATCCATGTGAAGGAGTGACATATGCACAGAGGTGACTGGCACTCCAGGTACCTGATGGTTGGAGCACAGGACCCAGGGTGAGATTGGAGGGGCCCCATCATAAGGGGATCTTATGTGGAGGCTGTAACAGTAAATAGTTTTTAAACATTTTTTGTTGATACACCATCTTATATCACCTTGCAGTTTTTAAAAGTTGGTATCTAAAATTGCTTATCTGAAGTTTAAATATTTGCAAAGGATGTAGTTTTTAGCATATTTGAAATGCTGACATTTTAAAATAAAACTGTTAAGCACTTAGCACTCATAAATGTATTCAGTAGATTCTAACTATTGCATCTCGATGTCTGTTCTTCTAAGCTGTGTGAATGTACCCAAACTGTATATCAGTCCTTTTTATTGAACTTGTATTTTCATTTCACTTCTCATACAGAATTTTATTTAATGAAGTATCTTTAATGCTTGAAAAATCTCTTACTGGTTAGCTGGTCATTTGTTTGCTGTAAAATAAGTGTATGCAAAAATGACAAGGTGACCACATGTTCTGACCTCCTCTAACCCCACAAGAGGAAGGCAGAATCACCATCAATAGCCCAAGGTCTATTACTGCAAGGCCAGACATGCTGCCTGCCTCCAGCCCTTTCACCAACCATTCTTCCCAAAGCACCCACCACCTCTCTCCTGGGTTTGATAATTCATTGCAGTGGCTACACAGAACTCACAGATTATGGGGTTTATTAGGGAAGCACCAGGTTACAATTCAAGTTCAGGAAAAACACTCAGTCTCTCTCCCAGCAATGCGTGTCTCTTATGGCTCTTTCCCAGCAGCGGGCGTCCCTTTTAGGTGCACGTCTTCCTCAACCAGCAGTCAGAGAGAGACTTCTTCTGCCTCTAGGAGGCCTCCTTTTGAGCCTGGCAGAGTGGCCAAACTAACTAATCATAACATCAGAATTCTAAGCACCTGAGAGAGAGCAGGAACCTCCCAGAACATTGCTTTGTGCTGCGCCCCACAGAAATACCCCAGGTGGATAACTTTTACAATCAGGAGCTCCTCAGTTGCTCACGCAAATTCCACCACAGAGTTTACAAAGACGTATGGCTAGAAAAGCCACACTAAGTAATTTACTACACTGCAGTGTAATAATTTAAACTTTATAATTTTCTCAGGACTTTGAAATTAGTGCTAATATTTTCTTCTGGATTGAGTTTCCAAGTTGATAAAAAGTAAATGTATTACATGTCACATTTTGAATAATTAAATATATGAAAGTAACAGTTTGTTCAATTGTATCTCAGTGAGCTGGCTGCTCTACCCATCCCTTCTCCCAGGTATCTGGATGAATATTATTGTCAAAGTGAGACAAGGTTCAGAACCACTTCTACTTTCCGTTTCTATAGGTAAGAATGCTGAGAAACTGTGTTCACTTACACAAGGAAGTAGAGATGAAGGGAGTTTTGTCATAGCAAGGCCACTCAATAGTTTGAACTGCTTTAGGTTTATAAATCCCAAATTACATGGTGATCTTTTGTCAAAAATGGATTAGATTAGCTGATAAGTGGATTCGATCTGCCTTCATTTTGTTGAAAGCAGAGACGGGAAGCCACCTGTCTGTACAGTGGTCTGTTAGTGCCAGGTGAGTCAGATTCATTTGCCCTGGGTTGGGCCAGGTGGTTGGGATTCCTGAGAGTCCTGTGAGTCTGCTATGAGGCCAGGTGAGAACCACAGCCATGCTCACGCCTTCCCCCATAACAAGGCAGCTTCCAGAACTCTTCCAGCATGTACCCCAGCTGCTTAAAGTCCTTCTGAGGCTTTATGTTGTCAGTGTCATAGTATTTCTGTCCTGTAAACCGCAGGCTTCTATCAGGAGCATGTGGAGACTTTCCAGGGCCTGGGAGTCTTAGAGGATTCTGTATCCAGATCCTTATCTTCCCTTTGTGGTGTTTCCTGAAACTAATCTCCCTGTAGACACACCTGTGGAGGTGATGTAGGCTACCCTCTACCACCTCTCCTTCATGGTGCTTCCCCTACTCAACGGCATACTTCTCACCACTTGGGACCTTCCTTCAGTGCATTGTCCCCATGTGCCGAGGACTCCCGGGCACCAAAGAGACCATTTGAAATCTGGTTTGGTTTCTGGGCTGATATTTATATGTGGGAGATGTGTGATTTTATTTTTGTTTTAAATTTTCAAGTATAGTTGTGTGCCATATAATGTCTGTTTGGCCTGCACCCAACTGTATATATGTCTGTGGTCCCATAAAGTTATAGTAGAGTTCAGAAATCCTGATCCCAGAATGGGATGTAGGGAACACCACAGCTTCCTGCATGCAGCATGTGTATCTCATATCTGTTGTATACAGAGCGATTGCACTGCCAGGCATACATATATAATACATGTACAGTACATATATAACCTATAATACATAGCCTTGATAGTCATAATAAATGCCTGGATTATGGTTTATGTATATACTGTACTGTACTTTCTATCCAAAACATTTACAGTGCATGCTTTGATTTGTAGATAGCAGCATCCAATCTTAACATATTTTGTATCTCTTGAGCATTGTAGCATTATCTCTCTGTAATTTTCTTTAGAAAATTTTACCATAAAGTGTATCATGGCCCCTAAATGCAGCAAAGCCGGTACCAGTGATAGCAGCAAGAGACGAAGGAAAAAATGGTGATTTGGAAGTGAAACAAGAGGTTATTAAACAACATGAAAGTGGAAAATCAGAGAATGCTGTTACTTTGATTTAGGCATGTTGCACTCCAGACTGTTAAAGGATCAGCTCAGTGAAGGCTACAAGGCTAACGAAAATGGAACAGAGCCCTGTATCAGATATAGAGAAATTGTTAATGATGTGGTTTGAGGACCAAACACAAAAGCGAATTCCTCTCAGAACACTGAAGATCACTGCTGAGGCACGAAGCTTGTTTGAGATGCTTAAAGAAAAAGCAGGAGCAGACTATGATAACAGTGTTCACATAATGTCCTATTTCACAGGATGTTTCATGGATGTTAAGTGACACATGACTGTATATGAGGGCTTTTCTTGTTATCCTCCTTTAAATTTGTGTCAAGCTTTACTGCATTGTAGTCAAGGAGCACGCTCTGTGGTTTCAGTTATCAGGTCTGTGAACACTTGTGAGTGGTGCCTTAAATGGTCTTGTTTAGGAAATGTTCCCTGTGTGCTTGTGAAGAATGTGGACTCCTTGAGCACAGTGTCCTCTTGGTCAAGGTTGCTGACTGGGTTTGAATCTTCTATATCCTTCCAGATAATTCTGTCTGCTCCTTTTTAGTAGTTATTAAGAGAGGTGTGTTGAAATTTGGTCTTGGATTTCTCTCTCATCTTTTTATTTTTGTCAGTTTCTGCTTTGTATATTTTGAAGCTATATTACCTATTGCCTTCAAGTTGATGCTGACTCCAAGTGTGACCCTCTAGGACAGAGTAGAACTGCCCCCATTGAGTTTCCAAGGATACAGATCTTTCTGGAAGCAGACTGTCTCATCTTTCTACCGCAGAACTGATGGGTTCAAACCACTGGCCATTCAGTTAGCAGCCGAGTGCTTAACCACTGTGACACCAGGGCTCCTTGAGGCTATATTAGGTACATACAAAAACTTAACATCTGCCTAGTAACTTGAGTCTCATGTCATTAGCAAATGCCCCCTTTAAACTTTATTAGTATAGCTACAGCAGCTTGCTTTTGGTTAGTGTTCACGTAATAAACTTTTTTCTTTCCTTTTACTTTCTTTTTCCTGCTTTGTATTTTAGAGTTGTGTCTTATTAACAATATAATTAGGAGACTTTAACCTTTTATTTTGAGATAGTAGATACACATGTGATTGTTAAATAATACACAGAGATCCTGT
This sequence comes from Orycteropus afer afer, assembly GCF_000298275.1. NCBI lineage: Eukaryota > Metazoa > Chordata > Mammalia > Tubulidentata > Orycteropodidae > Orycteropus > Orycteropus afer. The sequence goes on along the minus strand of NW_006921953.1, from coordinate 1,717,232 downwards.
GTAGATTTTTTTTATCCAGCATGTAGTCCTTTTACACTTGATGAAATGCCTGATACTTTGGGTTTAAATTCCACTAGTTACTTTCTAATCGTGCTCCCTACTCTCTGTTCTTTTTTCTCTCCTATCTTCACTTCTTTTGGGTTGATCAGTGTTTATATTATTTTTCCTCTTCTGTTAGCTTGAAAGTTTTTGGCTCTTTTTCTTTTCTTGTGGTTGCCCTTGAGTTTAAAACATGCATCCACATTATATCAAAGTCTGATGATAACGTGCACTTACACCTTCTTCTTGGACAATGCAAATATCTTCGTTGTTGTTGATAGCAACCCTGTGCACAACAGAACGAAACACTGCTCAGTCTTGTGCTGTCCAGTAATATAAGAGACGGTGTTTCACTGCTGTTCATTAACTGTGTACCCCACTGTTGCCGTTTCTTTTAATTCTTTCTATTTTAGATCACACAAAGCATTGTAGTTTTATGCAGCCAAACATTTATTTAGACTTTTGCCTTCATATTTACTGTATTTGCCACTCTGTATTCCTTCCTGAGGCTCTGGCTTTACATCTGGATCATTTTCCTTCTCTGAAGAGTGAAAGACAATGTCACTCTGCTGCTGATGGAGACTTTTAATGGTTTGGTTTGTGTGAAGTCTCTTAGTTTCACCTTTATTCTTGAAGGATACATTTGCTAAGTATAGAATCTTAGGCTGGCTCCTATTTTCTTTCAACTCCAAATATATCCGTCTATTGTCTTCTTGCTTCCAGTGTTTCAGTTGAGAAGGCAGGCATTAGGCCAATTATTGCTCCTTTGAAGGTAATCTGTGCCCCGCCCCCCAGCTGATTTTAAGATTCTGTTTTCCTTGTTCCGTCCATGTCCACTCCATTCCTCTTTTCCTCCCTCTCGCTTTCCTTTTTTAATTTTATTGTGGTAAATATATATGTTACAAAACATTTGCCATTTCAGCATTTTTTACATGTATATTAATCATGTTCATCTTTGTCAGCCACTATCCTCTTCCAAATTTTTCCCTCACCCTTAACAGAAGCTGGGTGTTCTCTGAGCAATGAGGCCTTGCTGTGCAGTGAATTGGTCGGCATGACCCTTTTAGCGACGTATTTATGACTTCCACCAGATGATTGGGCAGGACTATGCACATGTTAGGTGCTTGTGGCCCACCACCTTGATTGGATAGCTTGCTAATAATGTAAATAAGGTGCTAGGCACCCTTGTGGGGGCGGGACCATGCAAATAAAGTGTATGGAACCCTAACATGGGGATTGGTCAGTTCTGCCATCCCTTTAGGCTTAAAATGAGCCATCCCAGAGGCAGAAAGAGGAATCTCAACTACCATCAAGAGAGAAGAACCTCATCCAAAGGACCCCAGGTTCCTGTGCTGAATCTCCTCCACCCAGGAAACTGAGAGCTAGGACACTGGTGAGATGCATCAGGAGGTGGAGGAAGAGAAACCAAGAAGCAGTGGCAGAGAAATGGTGGGAACAGAACCAAGAGACTGGCATGAGACAGAGCAGTGGGCATGTTGGCCCAGGAAGCGAGAAAGCTGAGTACTTCAAGCAAGAGGCTTGCTGGCAGAATGGGATGCCTCTAAGCATTTATCCTGGGAGCTAGGTTTATTGAGAAAGCTAAATGCCTTCGGGCTGAGGCTTACTGGTGGAGTAGGATGCCTCTAGGCATTTATCAGCAGAGCTTTGTAACATTTGCCAGAGCAGGATTGAGGCCTGGCCAGGGGGCGAGGACCAGAGAGTGACCTGCCTTTTGGCATGACTGAGAGGAAGCTGTCTTGATTGAATAACTCTATCCTGGGTTGTTTCTGGTCCTGAATTGTGAAGAACCCCATAATCATGAGTATTGTTTAAGTTCTGTGTGGCCATTGCAATGAATTATCGAATCCAGCAGAAAAGTAGAGAGTGCCATGGGAGTTACAGTTGGTGTTAGAATTAGTAAAAAGGTTGGAGGGTGGAGGCGTGTCTGACCTCTGCCTCACAGGTATCAGCCTTGGGCTGTTGTTCTTGATCCTCCTTCCCTGCTGTGAAGTTAGAGGAGGTCTGATGCTACTGCCTCACCATTTTTACACTCTTCCTTTCCCTGTCACTCCCAGCCCTGGTAACTACTGGGAAACTTTGGTTTCTATGCATTTGCTTGTTCTGGATATACCATCTATGTGTGATCACACGATAGTTGTCCTTTTGTGACTGATTTCTTTCACTGTGCATGTTTTTAAGGTTCATCTGTGCTGTAGCATGTTAGTGTTTGCAGGTCCTTCGTTCCTTTTTAATGTGTTTAGGTATGTTTTTCTTTTTACTCACCCCGTTTGGTTCATAGGACTTTTAAAATATGGCATAATGTCTTTGAATCAGTTTTAGTAACTTCTCAGACATCTCTTTAAGAATTCTTTTGTCATTTTCTCTCACTTCTTGTTCTTATTCTGGAATTCAGAGAGTAACTATCTTACACTTTCTCACTCTTCTATTACCCACATTTCTGTGTCTTCTAGTCATTTGTTCTCTGCGCTTCTTTCTGGATATTTTCATCTGACCAACTTTTAGTTCACTAATTAATTCTCTCCCACCAGTCACTCCGGGGAAGGAAGACTGGGCAGTCTACTTCCGTAAAGATTTACTGCTATGTCCTGGTGCATATACAGCCTTTCTATTCTCCCATGATTGCTCTCTCCAAGGACTATATCTACCTAGTATACATGTTCAGCTCATATGCTTGTCTTTTGTTTGGCTGGAAGCCACAGGAGTGGGTTCAATTTCCAGACCTGACGGGCAGCTAGGGGCCATAGTCTCAGTGGTTCCATCAGGCTTCATCAGACCAGCAAACCTGGTCTCTTTTTTTTTCAAATGATTTTGAGTTTTGTTCCACATTGTTCTCCTACTCTACCCATGATCTCCTATGTAGTTTATCCAACATCTTAAACTAGTTATTTTAAAGTACAAATGTGGAGTTTCTGTAGGCCTATTTTCTTACTTCTTTCTGATTTTTCTTCATATCTTTGTATACCTGTTGTTTTTAACTGTGATGAAAATGTACACACCAAAACATTTGCCAGTATAACAGTTTCTACATTTATAATGTAGTGATGTTGATTACAATTTTCATGTGCCTGGTTATTTTTTATTGTGTGCCAGACGTATTTGCAAAATTGGTAGAAAAATTGGAGGCCTGGGTGAGTTATCTCAGTCTGTTTTCAGGGATTGAGAGGATTCAGAGCAGAGCTGCTGTCCAGAAAGTTACACATGAAAACTTAGGTGCAGTTTTTGTGGTTCCAACCCAAAGTAAGGTTAGTTCAGCAGGACTTCCGTTCCCCTTAGCAGGATCTGGGCTCAGATTCCTTATCTATTTATCCTTGAGAGCCAGTTCTCCTCACCTCTTGCTTGCCCCCTCTGGAATCCGCAAATTCTCCCGGAGTCAGTGAACTGTTAAGACTGAAGGCACTAGTGGGACTGTAAAATGGTACAACTATTGTGGAAAGCAGTATGGCGATTCCTTCATAAGTTGGAATTAGAAATACCACTTGACCCAGCCATCCCATTACTAGGTATATACCCTAAAGAAGTGAGAGCCATGACTAGAACAGATATATATGCACACCCATGTTCATCGCAGCACTATTTACAATAGCCGAAACATGGAAACAACCTAGATGTCCATCAACTGAGGAATGGATAACCAAACTATGATACATACACACAATGGAATACTATGCAACGCTAAAGAATAACGTAGAATCTGCAAAACAC
>NW_006921953.1:1698584-1712266 GCF_000298275.1 Orycteropus afer afer | reverse complement strand
GGTAAACTGTGGTCAATGACGTGAGACAAAGTATATGTGAACTGTTGTATAGAAAGTGAATTTGCTCTGTAAATCTTCACCCAAATCACAATTAAAAAAAAAAAAAAAAAAAAGACTGAAGGCACTGAGGTTTTACACCCCTTGTAAGCTGTTGATTGCTTGTGTCTGCTGGCTCTGCACTCTCAGGACCGGGCTTGGGTCTCAGCATCTGGGTTCCTGGTGCCCACGAGGCCCAGACCAGAGCAGACCCAGTGAGGTCAGTGAATCCATGAGTGCATCAGTCCATCGCCCAGGTTAGGGAGAATGCTTTTTTTCCCATTTGAATTTTTTTCTGATAGAAATAATGTGTTCCTTGTACAAAATTCAAACATTGCAGACATAGATGTCCCCCTCCAAAAGTCACTCATCATTAATGTGGGTTCATGCATCGTAAGGTTTTTTTTTTTGTCTACATACATATGAATTTGAATTTTTTTCATGGCATCAGTAACATTTTGCAACTTATGTTGCCTCTTTCAGTACCTTTGATACATTTTTTAGAGCTTTATTAAATTTTAAATAACATCTTTGAGGTATAATTTACATGTGATAAACTGTACCCATTTAGTGAATATAATTTGTTGAGGTTTTTTTCTTTTTTCTTTTTAAATTCTCTATTTTACCCTTTCTCCATTCTCTGGCATTCATTAATTTTCTGTCTGGAATTGAACCCACACCTGTGGTTTCCAGCCAAACAAAGTACAGGCATGTGAGTTGAACATTTACCTCAAGTAGACACACGCCCTGGAGAGAACAATCATGGGAGAAGGAAGGGCTGCTTATGCACAGGGAGATAGCTCAGGGGGCTATCTTTTTTAAGTTCCTCATATAAGTGGAATCATGGAATCTGTATGTAGTCTTTTGTGTTTGGCATATTTCACTCAGCATAATGTTTTCTAGATTCAGCCATGTCATAGTATTTGCCAATACTTCATTCCTTTTTCCTTTTTATGGCTGAATTATATTCCATTGTGTGGATACATCACATTTTGTTTCTCCATTTGTTGATGGACACTTGGGTTATTTCCACCTTTTGGCTGTTATGAATAATGTTATCTTTGATGTCTTTATGTGTAAGTACTTATCGATCTGCCTCATTCTGCTAAAGCTGCAACACCCAAATCGCACTCCAGAAAACTAGACCACTTACAGTCCTACCAGTTGTTTGAGAGGGTTTATTTCTCTACATCTTTGTCCACATTGGATATTAATGATCTTTTTTGATCCTCTAGTGCTGCTCCAACAGACATACCACAGATGGGTGGCTTTAACAAAGAGGGATTTATTCTCCTACAGTTTAGGAGTCCATGTTCAAAGTGCCAGCTCTAGGGACTGGGTGAAGGCCCCTCGACCTTGGGCTTCAGCTCTGCCTATTGCTCTTGGCCCACTGGACCTGAAGGCTTCTCTTAACTTGGACAGCTGCTGGCTGCTGAGGCTGACAAACCCAAGGTTGACAAGTAAAATGGCACAGTCCTGAGATTATCAAACAACAGGGCAGGCCACTAGTTCAAGTACAGAAACAGTTCCAAGATTGGCAGGGCCAGCATGGCAGGCTGCTGAATGTAGACTCAGCTAAATGCAGGTTCCAAGCATGCCAAAAAAAAAGCTCAAGACTTTTCTTAAGGCTTCTCCTTACATAGTGGGAGCAAACCACATCCCTAAGGCAGCTACTCAGCTGCTCACAGTAGATTCCACCATGGAGTTGATTACCAGTCTCGTCATGGGTAGTAACTACATCCAGCTGCCCAGCCACTCAATCCCAGGCCCAGCCAAGTTGACACATAACACCCCCTTATAGATCCCCAATGTCTTACTTTAATTTGCATCTCTATTGGGTTTTTGTTTGACTGTTGCATATCCATTTACAGACTTTTCCCAAGTGGGTTTTTGTCAGAGTATTTGTCAACACCTGAGTTTTCATGTGCAACTTCCTGGTGGGCAAGGCCAGATGTCCCCTTGCTGTTGGCTGTGCCCAGCTCTGCTCTGGTGTTCATGGCTCTAGGAGCACCTGTCCTCTCCTGTATCACGGTAGCCAAGAGTCCCCAGTCCCTGCCTGGCACTGTTCCCATGCATGGGTGGGGGTGTGTAAGAGGAAGGGAGTGAAATAGTGAAGGGCTTGGAATTGGGAGTCAGGCAGATCTGAGTTCAAGTCCCAGCCCAGCTCTAATGGATTCAGCCTGATGGTCCCTCATTTTGGCAGGCAGGTCAGAAGTAAGGAGAATGGAAGAAGCTGGTGCCTTTATAATAAAGGCCTGAGGGTCGGGCAGGTGGCTTTATAGACAAGGCTGAAATTTCAGATCAAACATATTTGGATGGAACCAAGACCATCCACTTCTCTGCTGTGGGTTATGTGACCTTGGAGAAGTCATTTTCCTCTGAATTTATTTTGTTTTCTGTGAAATATGGCTCAGAACAGGTAGTAACCCTCTCAACAGATCACAGGGCAAGAGCAGTGAGGGTGGAGAGGACACAGGGCTAATGGGATGGCATGTACTGAGGAGAGTCAAAGTGTGGCCAACAGCCAGCCCAGGAGAGGGCTGAGGGCCTAGTGTTTAGAGTTGGGGCTTCTGGCAGCATGGAGCAGGTGTGCCTTCCCCTCTTGACCTGGAAGCTACCTTCCAGTAGCCCTGACCCTGCCTGCCAAGTACACTCAGGGTTTGTTGGTCAGAGCCACCCATGACCCTCCTACCTGGCTCTGTTTGAATGGGCTCCCAGTCTCAGTGGAGGAAGCTGGGCTGGGGCCAGGGTCACCTCCACTTGAAGGAAGGCCATAGGGCACTCTGAACAGCTCTCTGCTCTTCCCACAGCCCTGCTTCCTCAAGGATTGGGAGATGCATGTACACTTCAAAGTCCATGGTGCAGGGAAGAAGAATCTTCATGGGGACGGCATTGCCTTGTGGTATACCCGGGATCGCCTTGTGCCAGGTGGGGCCTTGCTGAACAGGTAGACCCTGTAGGTGGGGAGGGTGGAGTGGGGTGGGTTGTACTTGGTTTCTGTGTAGGGTCTTCCATTCAGTGCCACCTTCCATTCAGGACACCGGGGCTTCTCTCAGATAAAACCTGGGCTCTAAGGTTGGCTCTGGAAGGAGTGTCTCTTAGTGAAGAGGAATAGCTGATCCTGCGGCTTACCTCTGTACCCGCAAACGTGCTCCTGGCATCCCCAGCTGAGTTCTGCCATTAGCCGTGTCCTGGCCTCAGACCACTGCTAGTTGCTGTTGAGTCATTTCCAACTCATGGTGACCTCATGTGTGCCAGAGTAGAACTGTGCTCCATGGCATTTTTAATGGCTGATTTTTCAGAAGTAGATCACCAGGCCTTTCGTCTGAGGAGGCTGTGGATGGACTTGAACTCCCAGCTGTTTGGTTAAGAGCCTAGGGTGTTAATCTTACATGCCACCCAGGAATTCCGGGGTATGCTAGCGCTTTTAAATCTTTGGCCTGGTCCTTACCCCACAGTTTACGCTGCGTGTGTATGGTATGGGAAGGAGATGGAGAGTAATGAACTCAGATCGCACATGTAGTGAGAACTTGGCTTAGAGCAAACCAGTAGGCTCTTGGCCTGTATACTAGCTAAGAATTTATTATTATTATTATTTGATAGTTTACAGAGCACATTCTTCTTCCATTCATCAGTTCATAGGCATTTTGTTTCATGACATTGATTATAATCCCCATAATGTAACAGCTCTCTTCTATTTCCTCCCTGTGGTTACCTTTTCCCTGTGTCCTTTCCTATGCATTCCTGCCTTCTGAGCTTTCTCCCTGTGCAAATACTGCCCTTCTGATCTTCCATGGTTGATCGGTCTAAGGAGTGTACCTACCTGGTGTGAATATTCACTTTATACACCTGTCTGGAAGTCATGGGAGGGAATTCCAGGCCCAAAGGGTGACTAGGGGCCATAATCTTGAGGGTTTCAACAGTGTCTGTCACACCAGTAAGCCTGCTCTTTATGATTTTGAGTTTTATTCCACATTTTTCTCCCACTCTGTCTAGGGCTAGAGATGGGTTTTTACCATTCTACTACTTTAAAGGCTTATTTAAAATAAAGGCAAAACCAAGGAAGACTGTGTGACAGACTATATGTAGCCCACAAAGTCTAAAACATTTCTTCTCTGGGCTATTGCTGTTACAGAAAAAATTTGCTGACTCCTGGTTTAGAAGCTGGGGCATCCTCTTTCAGGGTCCTTCCTGAATGTCCACCTGCTTTTCATGGGCTGAGTTTGCCCTGGTCCCTTGACGCTCGTCTTGGAGCACATGGCTTCAGATTGGAGTCTTCTTGGCTTTGCCCCTTAAGCCTCCCTCTTCTGGTTAAGTGACCAGTGGATTGACCTTTTTCCCTATCCAGATGCCATTACTTTACCATTCAGGTACTCATGGGATAACTCCTATTTATTGTAGTGCCTCAGGCACTTGACTGCTAACCAGAAGGCTGGCAGTTCAAGCCCACCAGCCACTCCTCAGAAGGGAGGTTGGGAAATCTACTTCTGTAGTGATACTGTCTCGGAAACCCAAGGAGGAGTCATTATGAGACAGGGCCGACTCGTCAGCACATAACAACAACAACAACATCCCAGTATGAGACCATTTCCTTACCATTCCAGGGCCTGTGTTTGGAAGCAAAGACAACTTCCATGGCTTAGCCATCTTCCTGGACACATATCCCAATGATGAAACCACTGAGGTAGGCCACCGCTTTTCCTGTAGAGCAGGAGAGGAAGGCCTGGGTAATTGTCTGGGGGCAGGAAAACTGGGACTTCTCCTGGCAGCTTTTAGATCCTGGGGAGGTAGATGCCCCACTGGTTCCTCAGGCCAGGCTGGTTGTGGAGTAACCAGTGTCTCGGTCCCAGCGTGTGTTCCCGTACATCTCGGTGATGGTGAACAATGGCTCCCTGTCCTACGACCACAGCAAGGATGGGCGGTGGACAGAGCTGGCAGGCTGCACAGCCGACTTCCGCAACCGAGATCATGACACCTTCCTGGCTGTGCGCTACTCCCGGGGCCGCCTGACGGTGAGCAGGCTGATGGGAGGGGTACAGGCTCTGCCCATGTGCAGGGGCTGGGGAGGTGGGGGCCTGGGCTGTGGATGTGCTTGACCTGCCAGCTGCTGCAGGTGATGACTGACCTGGAGGACAAGAACGAGTGGAAGAACTGCATCGACATCACTGGAGTGCGTCTGCCCACCGGCTACTACTTTGGAGCCTCGGCTGGCACTGGTGACCTCTCTGGTGAGTAGTGCTAGGTTGAGCGAGGAGTTCCTTCTGTCTTCATCTTTTCTGGTCTAGCAGGAGCTTGAGAACTTTTTTTCACTTAGCTTCTACAAGCACCAGTGTTCTTTCTTGCCTTACTGTTGTCTAAACCTTGGAGTGCCCTAGGGCTTAGCTTAGTCCTTGAATGAACTGTGGTGATCTTTTCCTATCTTTACCAAAAACCAAACTCACTGCCGTCGAGTCAGTTCCAACTCAGAGCAACCCCTCCTCGGGTTTGCCCAGTCTTCCTTCCAATGAGTGGCTGGTGGGTTTGAACCACCAGCCTTCTGGTTAGGAGTCAGATGCCTTAGGCACTATGCCATCAGAGCTTTCTCTAGGAGATATTTTTTTAAGGAAAAAAAAAAGCAAACTATTTGCTGTCAGGTGACTGCTGACTTTTGGTGACCTCAGCTGTGTCAGAGTAGTCAGTGGCTGTGACCTTTTGAATATAGGTCGCCATGCTTTTCTTTTAAGGTACCTCTGAGTCATTGTGAACCTCTAGCTTTCAGTTAGCAGCTGAGTGGTTAACTGTTTGCACCATCCAGGAGCTCTGTCTTTAGGAGATGAAAACCAAAAATCCAAACTCATTGCCATTGAGTTGATTGCTACTCTAGCAACCCCCCTTGGGTTTTGGAGGTAGTAAATCTTCATGGAAGTAGACTGCCACATCCTCCTTCTATGGAGCAGCTGGTGGGTTTGAACCACTGACCTAGTTAGCAGCCAAATGCCTTATCCACCAGAGCTCCTTGTCTTTAGGAGATAGGAGGTTTTAAATCTATGTGCTGTAGACTCTCAAGTCTGTATCTCTGGCCCAGACCTATATAGGCACTAGCCTACTCGATATCTCTGCTTGGATGTCTAAGCCATCTCAGGTTTAAATCTACCAGTGAAGATACAATCTTGTCCGCCAAGATGTAAGTTTCACCACCATCTTTCTAGTGGTTTGGGCCAAATAATCTTGATGTCACTCTGGACTCTTTTTTTTTTTCTTCTCTCTCTCAGGTCACCGCTAATCCAATGACAAGTTCTTGGCTCTGTCTTAGTGGTATATCAGGCCCCTCCTCCCTCGCCCACCCCGTGCCACCTCCCAGGTCCAACCACACTGTCTCCCACTCTCCCGTCTCTCTCTCTTCCACTCTGCTTTCCCTCAAGCCCCCCAGTCTGCCCAGCACAAGAGCAGTGTTAAAACTCAAGCAGACCTCATCACCCTTCTGCTCACAACTCTGCGGGGCTTCCTGTCTCTCTCAGAGGAGAAGTCCCAGGCCCTGCATGCACCCTGTGTGCTTGGACCCCACACTCACACCCTCGGTTCCCTCTGCATGGGCAGCACTCACTGCATTCCTTGTGTCCATGTGCCTCCCTGCTGTACCACCTCTGTAGGCTTTTGCACTTGCTGTCACACCCTCATCTCCCCACATCTTTGCTCACATGTCATTCTCTCAGGGGACTTCCTTGACTTCCTTCTTTAAACTGCATCCACACACCCCCTCCCCCTATCCCTACATACTCCCCATCAGCTTTCCTGGCTTTATTTTTCTTCACAGTACTTACCATCTTTGAATCTACCACATAATTTATTTTTGTAGCTTTATTATTTATTTTATTGGCTGTGCCCTGCCTTCCCCTGCCCCACCTCCCAAAAAATCTTAAGCTCCACAAAGTCAAGGGTTCGCGTATGGCTACAAGCCTGTGGCCTGTGAGAGAGCCCAGCCCTAGTGGCTGCTCAGGAAGCCTGGGCTGCTGCCAGCCTGTGCAGGCCTCACTGGCTCACAGGCCTGAGTGGTTCTGCATGGTGGCCTTTGGCTGTGGTTCTCCATCCTCTCCCTCAGGCCTTCAGAAGGTACCAGGCTCAGGGCTGACTCCTGCTGACTGAATGGGAACGGGACAAGCCAGGTCCATCCTCAGGATGGGCCTTCCCTGAGCCTCTTACCACAGAACTGTCTGGGTCCACCTGATCCTAAGGATGTCCTTGGTTTAGGAGTTTTGTATTTAATAATTTTTAATATGGACACTTATCTACCCCAGAAGGAGAGAGTGGTGTGATATAACCCCTGTTCCTGTTGCCAGCTTCCTAATGACCAGCTCGTGCCAGCCTTGCTTTGTCTGTGGTTCTGCCCTCACTCTTCGTTGTCCATCCCCACCACTCATTATTCTGAATTCCCTCTGGTAGTATTACGGCATGTGTCTTCTGAGGTTCTTGGGAACAGGATCAGATCTGTGTGGCAGGCTGGCTCTCAGAGGCTGGTTGAGGAGCCCAGTGGAGGGGACTTAAGGGGCCCTGAGAAAAGTGGTGTTTAACGTTAATTAGGTCCTGGTGAGCTGCTCCTTCAGTGGCAGTCAGCCGTTGAAAGCCCTGTGGAGCACGGTGCTCCTCTGACTTCAGTAGGGTCTCCTTGAGCTGGAGGCAGCATGACAGTACGTGGTGGGGCGGTGGTAACGTTGACTGGAGGGTGGTCAGATAGCAGGTATCTGACGTGTAGTCATCTGATGTATCCTTCCTAGGGAGGTAGGGGTATATTTCCCTTTTACAAAAATGAGAACACTGAGAATTTGAGAGGTGAAGGGATTTACCCAAGATCACACATTTAGGAAGTGGCAGAACTGAAATGTGAACTTGACTCTGACTTTCCCCCCATGTCCACTTACAGCTTTTCTTGGGATTGGGTGCATTTGACTATCAGATACCATTCAGCTCTGGCCCCACTGTGGCTGCCAAACCTTTGTTCTTTAGGTTCTCCCTTCTCCAGGCTGCAGCTGTTCCTTTTTTAAGTAAGGCCTTTCTTCAGGTTCTAGTCAGTCAGCTTAGTTTATAGCTAAACTCTGGCTGGCCTGGACCCATGTCTTGGCTCTGGGCCTCTACTTTCTCATCTGTAAAATGGGTGATAAGTTCATAGGAAGTTTCCCCTTTTGAGCCAGAGGTTCTTTCCTGCCCATGCTGATTGAGCTGGGCCTTTCCCAAGTTTCAGGTATAATTTCTGACCATGCACTCGTCGGTATCCCAGGCACTGGTCTCTGTGACAGGAACTTCTGTCACCGCTGCCCTTGGGAGGATCAGACTCTTCCACCAGTCATTGAACAGTGTTGCTGGTTCTTAACTGATTCCTGTTTACTTCCTCATTTATTCATCATGATAACTAGCTAAAATGGAGATTGTCATTGTGATTGCCATTGAGTCGAGCCTAGCTTAAGACCACCCTATATGTACAGACAAGGAGCTCTGGTGATATAGTGCCTAAGACATTTGACTGCTAACCAGAAGGTTGGTGGTTCAAACCCACCAGCTACTCTGTGGAAGAAATATTGGGCAATCTACTTCTGGAAAGATTTGCCACCTCAGAAGCCCAAAGGGGGTTGCTGTGAGTGGCATTGATTAGATGGCAGTTGTTTTTAAATATGTACAGACTAGAATGCTTCACAGGGTTTTCAAGGCTGTGGCCTCTTAGAAGCAGTTCACCAGGCCTTTCTTCCATGGTGCCTCTAGGTGGGTTTGAACTGTCAACCCTTCAGCTAGTAGTCAAGTGCTGTTACTACTCTTATTTTACAGGTGAGGAAACTGAGCCTCAGGGAAGGGGGCTGACTTGGGATTTAGACCCAGATCATTTTGATTTTAAAGCCCTTGCTATTTTTTCCCCACTCTGCCCCTCCCAAGTTTCTTATTGCCAAGTCCTGGAGGTGGTCCAGCCCCGGGGTCCTGTCTCACGTTCCCTAAGGACAGCCAGTCCTGTGGCTGGGGCAACAGCTTCTCCTTGGGTAGGGGTCTGGGCTGCGTGTGCAAGGCTGGCCCCAGGTTCATGCCAGGCTCCCTCGGCCCTCCAGACAATCATGACATCATCTCCATGAAGCTGTTCCAGCTGATGGTAGAGCACACCCCTGACGAGGAGAATATTGACTGGACCAAGATTGAGCCCAGTGTCAATTTCCTCAAGTCTCCCAAAGGTATGTGTGTGTGTCACCCTCTCCCCAACTAGAAGGGGCACATGGGATGTGTTTCAGGGCTGAGGTGCTCACAGGACTAGTGCTCATGGTCCAGTGTTGTCCTGCCCGGTCTGAGGGCTCATTGGTCAGCCCTGCCCCTAGAGAGTGGCTCTGGCTGGCCCTGTTCTGAGCTCCCAGTCAGGTCTGCACTGGTGAGGTTTTGAGTAAATGAATGTGACAAAAGGAAGTCTATCCATGAGGACATCTTTGCTGTGTGATTTCTGTTGAGGCAAACAGTGAATCAGCAGGTATCTGGGCCCCTGGCAGTGCTTTTCCTGTACTGGCTGCAGCGACACCAGCGTAGTATGTGTCAGTCATGTGCTGGGCCCTCTGATACCACATGTGCATCATCTCATCATATGACCCCAGGTGAGTACTTCTCCTCTTAGGGAGGAGGGACTGGAGTGATCTCAAGTTTCCTCCACTAGAAAGAGGCAAAGGCAGGACTTGAACTTAGGCCTCTGCAATCTCAAAGCCTGGGATCTTCCCATGACATTGATTAGCCCCACTCCATTCTCACAGCAGATGCTGTGGTGAAGAGATGATTTTCCTGTGTGGAGAGTCAACCCCAAAATCAGACACGTGCCTGTGGGGCAGGCACACAGGCCTTGTTAGAGTGAGAGTACACTGGGGCTTCAACCCCACCTGCGGCCACTGTACAGAGTAAGCCCGGGGTGGACAGGTCCTTCTGATTTTTAGAAGCCAGAAGAATCCAGAGTTTTATGAGACATCTCGCTTTTTCAAGGTTCAAATTGTTTTTCAACCTTTTAGGATCCAAATACATCAGGGTATGGACCACCCTTTTATAACCTTTGGGGTTTCTGGCTGCAGAGTGGAGACATCATCTCTCATTGTCAGACTTGTGGTCCGTCCATTCCTTCAGCAGACATTTCCCAAGCTTCTACCCCCATGAGCCATGTGCTGGGTGCTGGAGACTCAGGCTCAGTCTAGTGACTGAGGCAGAGCAGAGGATAAAGGGGCTGAAGGAGCCCAGAGCCAAGAGCCTGCTGGAAAGGCCCATTGCCAGGGATGTCCTGGTTCAGTGAGGGACACTGCTGTAGCTGTGCAAGGCAGGGAGATGCTGGCCTGAGACACCAGGTGGGTTGGCAGCTTATCCAGAGTCCAGCTGTGAAAGCAAGAGTGATGCAGAGAGGATTGTATGTGGCCTTCCAGGCGAGGAGGACAGTGCAGACGAAGCCGAGAGGAAGGCTGGAGGAGGCCAGAGCTTGGAGAAGGGAGGTGGGTGGAGGACCAGGCACAGGCTGTGCAGGAAGACAGCACTGAGTTCAGACCCTGCTCCTAGGTGCTTAGCTTTATGAACTTGGGAGGCCCATTTTCTCTCTCAGCTCTTGTCTGCAAAGAGATCACTGTGTCCCCTTCCCAGGGTCACTAATACCCCATGAGATGCCTGTGTGACAGGGCTGGCACCAGGGAAGCTGCAACTGCAAGGCTTAGGCGTTTGCCTTCCCACTGCCTAAGGGCAGGGCCTGTCATGGTGGCAATGTGGCCAGAGCAGGAGGACAGGGGTGGGGGACCTGGGGCCTGGGAGACCTTCAGGAGGCCACCTAGAGCATTCAGGTGTGAGTGGTCAGCCTTCAGTCAACGTCGTGTTTCTGCAGACGTGCACCTCAAGCCACTGAAGGAGAGAAGGGGAGAGGCAACAAGCATGGGGGTACTTGTAAGAGCAGCTTCCTGCCCCCCTCCCTCCTTCAGACTCAGACTTCCAGACAGCCTAGAAGTCTGGTTTCAACCAGCTTCTTGCAGCTGAAGCTCTAGGCCTCCACTCTGGGAATCTTTATCCCAGTAGGATTGTCTCTTCCATACTCCCCTGCCTCTTCATGCTGTGGACTGAGAGCTGTATAGAGGCAAGTTAACCCAGTTCTCCTGTCCCTAGTGGTAGCTCTGAGCAAGACGCATGAAGGGCACATGTCTGTGTGGTGTGTGTGCATGGTCCTACCCAAGTATGGCACCCACAGCACATGTCCTGGTCCCTGCTCCTGTACGTGTACCATCCGCCCGTGAGGGCAGCGGCTATACCTGCTTTGCTGTTTCAAGCTGCTCCTTCTCTTCTCCCTCAGACAATGTGGACGACCCCACGGGGAACTTCCGTGGTGGGCCCCTGACGGGATGGAGGGTGTTCCTGCTGCTGCTGTGTGCGCTCCTGGGCATCATCGTCTGTGCTGTGGTGGGGGCTGTGGTGTTTCAGAAGCGGCAGGAGCGGAACAAGCGTTTCTACTGAGCAAGCGTGTGGGATGCTTGGCTGCGGACGGGCCTGGCCTTGGGCCTCAGGCACTAATGTGAACTTTTTTTTACTTGGATTTTAAAAGAAAAACAAGACCACCTTATTTCTTAATTGTTTCAAAGAAATAATTAAAATATTTTCTTACATTTTGCTTCTTGCCCAGCCAGGACAGGTGGCAGGGCTGGGGAGTAAGGATTTGGGGTCCCCGTAGCTGGGGGGAGGGCCCGTCTCCCCATTGCTGGCATCTCAGGAACAGAGAAGGCTGGCATCTACTGGAGCTGGATGAGACCCTGCAGGCCCCATGGGACTGTCATGGGGGCCTCCTTGGGATGCAAGCCCTGATCCTGTTTGTGGTGAGGTTGCGCGGCGGCATTGGAGACCTGAGTTCAGGAACCTGGGCTTTTCTTTTCACCTCTGAGCTTCTTTTCAAGGCAGCCGTGGAGCTGGGGCTGGAGGAGCACTCAGTGGGGCCGAGTGTGACTGTTTGCTAAATAAAGTGAATTAACCAACCTCAGCGTCTAACTGTCCTATGGGCTCGCCTTTCTTTTTCTAATAACACCCAGCTGGCCACTGGGAGCATTTGGCCTTGTCCCACTTTGGGCTGCACGCAGCCCCCAAGATAGGTACTGTGGGAGGCCTGATTTACAGGTGAGGACACTATGGCTCTCAGGTGAAGCAGAATGTGCCCAGTGTCACACAGCAATGATGCAGTGAAGACTGGAGCCCAGACAGCCTAACCTGTGCCATAGGCAGTCCCTGTGTGGTCTCCAAGTGCTTTAGTCCCCTGGGTGAGAGGACTCTGCGTGGGAGGTGTAGGGTACCACACAGAGGGCCAGACCTTAGTCCAGGTCTCAAGCCCAGGATGCGAGGGGAAAAGTGACAGGGAGCTCTGGGGGGTGCTGGCTCAGGAGGTGCTGGCTCAGGGGGTGCTGGGATGAGCTGCATGGGGCTGGGGAACAGGAGCAAAGACAAGAGTCAGTAGTGATGTTTGAGTTGCCTTGGGGGACGAAGATGGTACCAGCAGTGGGAGAAAGCCAGCAGCTGATACAGGGTGGCCGTGATTGGTAGCATCCAGTCCTGTCATTGTCAGTCTAGACCTACCCAGGCTTGGATTGGGTCTCTGTCCGTCCTTGGGTACCTCACTGAGTTGATGGTAGCAGGTCTTCAGTATCTACTTCTCATTCACTGTTAGATAACACAAGTCTCTGATCGCAACAGCAAAACCAAAACCTTACCTTTTCCTTTTGCAGAAGGCTTCTTTGTAATTAATGTCAAGTAGAGTGTCATTTCAAAATACCAAATAGTATACAAGTATGAGTAACTTACTGTCCACGATGCATTCTGTGAAATAGGATGTTACGTGATTTGGACATTGTACCAACACCATATTATGTACAGGAGGGAGGTGCACAGGTCGGTCCCTGGGGCTCCAAGACCCTAGCCACTGCGGCTTCGCAGCGGGACTCAATGAAAACTTTGACTTACATACCACCGGTCTGCATGGTTGCAACCGCAGGAGCAACACTCACTCCCAGCCACCTCCTGGCTTGCTGCCAGGGGCTTGCTTCCTTCCTTTTTCCCTCCCCGTCTGTCTTCTCTGTCTCTGGCAAAGGACTTTAAACTTTTCCAGCCCTGCCCAGCCCTTTTCCATCTCCCCTCCTCCCACCACCACCACCACTGCAGCCCCAGAGGCTGCCTCAGACCTGGGTAGGAGCTGAACCTCACAGGCTGAGTTTGCTGCAGGACATCCCTGGGTGACTCCAGCGGTGTCTGGGCATGAGGTCCTCACCTGAGGCTGATGGCACCCCCACTCCCTGCGGCCCCAGGGCCAGCGGAGGCAGAACCTAAAGAGCTAGATCTCTCTGTACTCAGCAAAGTACTTTTGCTAGTCCATTCTCCTACCAAACAACAACAACAACAACAAAAAAAAACACTGCGGTGGAGTCGGACCCGACTCAGCAACCCCTCCTTGGGTTTCCGAGGCAGTATCACTATGAAGTAGATTGCCTAACCTTCCTTCTGAGGAGTGGTTGATGGGTTTGAACCACCAGCCTTCTGGTTAGCAGTCAAGTGCCTTAGGCACTGTGCCACCAGAGCTCCCATTCTCCCACCAGCATTTCTGAATTCTATTATAACCTTATAGGAGCTCTGGTAGCGTTAGTGCCTAAGGCACTTGACTG
>NW_006921953.1:1697041-1698484 GCF_000298275.1 Orycteropus afer afer | reverse complement strand
TCAGAAGGAAGGTTGGGCAATCTACTTCTGTAGTGATACTGCCTCGGAAACCCAAGGAGGGGTCACTATGAGTCGGGTGCAACTCGACAGCAAATAACATTAACAATTATAACCTTATGGGACCCAGTGTATATCAGACGTTGCTGGAAGGATGTTAAGCAGTGCACACCTGTACGTAAAGTGACACATAAACATTAGTTTCTCCCCTCAACTTTTCCATCTTACCCTCCAAAGTTATTTTTCTACTCCTAGCTCTTAATGTGCTTCTTGATGTTTGACCTAATCCTGTCAAATCAGGTTAGATTTCAAAAGATTGTGCACAAGCCACAGTGACTGAGGTTTAAGCTTGTGTTTCCATTATGTGGGTCTGTGAGCCTTATGAGCAAACATGGTCCTCCTTACTGTAATGTTTTATTGACCACTTTCCCTCTATTTCTTTATTTGAAGAAATACCTAAGGTTGATGCTTACTATCTGTGCCAGGCATTGTTCTGTGTGATTGATGTGTGTTAACTCATTTAGCTCAACATATATCCACGTGGATACTTGGAATGCCCTAGAATGGGCAGCCCCCACCTCCTCAGCCCCCCTTCAGTGCTGAGGCCCAGAGTCTGGAACTTTCCGAGGCTGTGGCAACCCCTTCCTCAGTTTTGGGCTCTCACTAGGACTTCCCTGGATTCCTAAATTGTTAAGCAAATTGGACTTTGGACCCTGTGGTTCCCAACCTTGGCTGCACATTAACATCACTTGGGAACTAGAAAGAGCTGCCTCATCCTGGATTCTGGGGCAGGCAGGCAGGGGAGCCTGGCCAATGGTATTTCCCAGAGCTTCTCAGGCAGTTCTGATGGACAGCCTGGCTGGGGAGCCAGAGGTGTTAGACTGAGGACTGGTTTGGGCTGAGATGGAAGTGGTCATACTAGTCTGTCCTTCGTGGGCAGGGTGATGCCCCTTTTCACCAGGACACAGTGTTTGGATCCAGTCAGTGGTTTCAAAGTTCACACCTAGAGGTGCTCCTTTGGGAGGGCAGATGTGTGTTCTTACATTTGCATTTTCACACAGGATCATAATGCACCCACTTTTTTTTTTGCCATGGGTGTTTGAAAATGGAACTATTTCATCATTCAAAAGTTAAATATAAATGTATATCCGTGTACCTGCTAAACATTGTAAGAAAACCTTGCCACACACATGGATCCTGTGTACCTTCTCTAAACTTTTTATGAGTTTCTTAAAACATTTTACCACAAAGTTAAGTATCCCTAAATACAGTGGTGTTTTGCATTTTTAAAAACTATGTAAACAGGAGTTCTGGTAATATGGCAGAATAGGCAGAAAGACTGCACAGACCCTCTTCAACAAGAAAAAGGGAACCATTTAACACAGATACAGAAGATAATCCTGGACCCCTGAACCTTGAAGGGAAGGATATAGAAATGGACTAAAC
>NW_006921953.1:1670991-1681009 GCF_000298275.1 Orycteropus afer afer | reverse complement strand
CATAACGTGGATGAACTTGAAGGACATTATGCTGAGTGAAATAAGTCAATCACAGAAGGACAAATATTGTATTAGTCTGTTATTGTAAAAGTCAAGGAAAGGTTTATCTATGGAAGGAAATTTTCTTTGTTGGTTACCAGGGATGGGAGGGGAAAGGAGGGAGCACTGTTAGATAGGTGGAGATAAGTACTGATTTGGGTGAAGAGAAGGGCAATGTACCAAATGTGAGTGATCAACATGGTGGCATTAAGGAAGAGGAAGACATAGAGAGGTACATTGGAGTAGCAGATCACAAAGATGAACCCTTTTCCACATATAGTACTGTGTTGTCAGTGAAGGTAAACATGGGTATACAGGTGGACAGGCTGAACTAGTAGGTATGTCTATGAAGCGGGGAGTGTACCCAAGACCATGTATGGGGTTGGCACACAATGGTTCTGCAAGTGTGTTTGTATGTTCTGTAAGAATTCCCAGGTGTATAGTAGAGTTGACAAGGGACAAGGTTGTAATCACTTCTTGGTCATAGCCAGCTACCCAGAGGGACTGAGTAGTTGAACCTGTGGGCTTGGGACCATAGTCTCAGGGGACATCAAGATCAATTGGCATAATGTACTGCTCCAAACATTGTTCCAGTTTCTACTTTGGCAAGTAGTGACTGGGATCTTAAAAGCTTGCAAGTGGCCATCTAGATGCAACAAGGATCTCTCCTCATCCAGAGCAAAGAACAATGAAGAAAACCAACGATTCATAGAAACAATTAGTCCAAGCAACTGGTACACCATGTGATCCTCAGCCTGTGAGACCAGAAGAACTAGATGGTGCCTGGCTACCACTGTCAACCTACTTGGAGGGGGATCTATGTAGGAGATCCTGGATACAGAGGAAGAACAATGTGAAACAAAACTCAAAATCATTTGGGGGTAAAAAAAAAAGCAGGGGGGGGAGCAGGTTTGCTGGTCTGATAGAGCCTGGTGGAACCACTGAGACTACGGTCCCTAGCTGCTCTTCAGGTCTGGAATTGAACCCACACCTATGGCTTCCAGCCAAACAAAAGACCAGGCATAAGAGTTGCACATGTACCTGAGGTAGACACACTCCTTGGAGAGAACAATCATGGGAGAAAGAAGGGCTATTTATGCACAAGGAGACAGCTCAGGGGGCAGGAGTGTATGGAGGGATGGATACAGGAAAGAGGTAACTATGGGGAGGAAGTGGGAGGGGAGCTGTTGCATTGTGGTAAATTGTAGTCAATGTCATGAGACAACGTGTGTGTAAACTGCTGTATGGAAAGTGAATTTGCTCTGTAAACTTTCACCCAAATCACAATTAAAAAAAAACAAACAAACTATGGAAACAGTATGAGGATGTATTCCTTCTAAAACTCAACATTGTGCATCTTTGGATTCCCTGGATGACTCAAGATGAATCTTTCTGTTGTGTTTTATTGTGTAATTGTGCCTCAGTTTACCTGCTCTGTTCCTGATGGCCATTCAAGTGCTACCAGTTTTTTTGCTCTTAACACAGAATGTGCTGCTGTAAGCATTCTTGAACGAGGCTTTACCAGCATGCTGGAATTGCTGAGTTGTAACCTAGCCATACGTGTCCTCAGTTTTATTAGGTGTTGCCAAACTGCTCTCCAAAACCAGTTGTATCAGCTCTATACCACACGGTGAGTGAGATGCTCTGTCACCTCACTTCTTAACACAAGATATTGTCAGAGATTTAATTTTTGACAGTCTGATGGATGTAAAACTTGGAATTTGCCTTTCTGCAATAGTCGGATTGAGGATCTTTCTTATTGGTCATTTGTATTTTTCTGTGATTGTTTACATTTTGCCCCTTTTTCTCACTGATCAATAGGTGCTCTTATGTCCTTGGTCATATGCATTGCAGAGACCTCCCATTATGGCTTGTCTTCTGACTTTTCTAATGTCATTTGATGTCCAATCTATGGTCTATTGTCAGATTTATTCATCTTTTCTAAAGATACTTATTTTTTCCCTAAAACTGTTACATTTTTCTTTTCAAAGTTAGCATTTAATCTCCTTGAAATTAATTTTGGTGTTCACTCCAGTGTGGATAACTAGTTGTCCCAGCACAATTTATTGAAGAATCCATCGTCTTGCCCATGAGCCACAGCACCACTTGAGGACAGCACTGAGTTGGCCTAGGCAGCACTCAGTGCTATGACTGCTTCTTTGGCAAAGAAGAAAGAAGAAAACCAAAGGCACATGGAAACAACTAGTCTAGCAGACTAGTGGACCATGTGAACCTCAGCCTATATGACCATGAGACCAGAAGAACTAGATGGTGCCCAGCTGCCACTGTTAACCACTGGGAAGGGGATCAGTGCAGGAGATCCTGGATGAGAGTGGGAGAACAGTGTGGAACAAAACTCAAAATCACACACACACACACACACAGAGAAAAGTCCAGGTTTACTGTTCTGATAGAGCCTGGTGAGACCCTGAGACTATGGCCCCTAGTTACCTTGAGGTGAAGTCCTGTGGCTTCCAGCCAAACAACAGACAGGCATATAGGGTGAACATTTACAGCAGGTAGATAGACTCCTTAGAACTATCAATCATGGGAGAACAGAAGGGCAGTATTTGCACAGGGAGATAGTTCAGGGGGCAGGAATGTAAAGGAAAGAAGGATACAGGGAAGAGGTAACTATAGGAAAGAAGTGGAAAGAGAGCTGTTACATTGTGGGGATTGCAGTCAATGTCATGAAACAAAATGTGTATGACTGCTATATGGAAAATGAATTTTTGCTCTGTAAACTTTCACCCAAATCAATAAAAATTAAAAAAAATAAATAAAACAAAACAAAAAACCAGACTGCTCTTTGCTGTCCTCCTTCTCTTTGGTGGCCAAAGGGCTAAACATTCAGCTGGACTTCCCAGCTCCTTCTCAGCAAGGGTGGCCATGTGACTCCTGTGGCTGATGAGACCCAGAAGTATCTGCCTAGGAGGCTGTGGGACCACTTTTGATTTTCCAACACAAAACTTGTCAGATGACAGCTAGGATGGCTGTTTGCCCGTCCCCAGCTTCTTGCCTGGCATGTGGAGGTGACCCCTTGGAGGTGCAGAAACCACCTGTGATCATGAGGGAGAAGAGAGCTCACGGAGCTCAGGGGAAGGTGGGTTCTTCGTGACGTCTGAGGTGCTGCCCCAGCCTGCTGCCCAACATTAGACATTTATGTGAGAAAAATAAAAAATAAACCCTGCTTATTTAAAAGACTGAGTCCATATTTTGTATTTGCTGCAGAAAACAGCCCTAACTGCCCCCCTCCATGTATGTGTAACAAAATGACTTTTTTTTTTATGTGGGCGGTTCTCTTGGACCCCACTTAAGTCTCACCTGCCCACTGCCAAGCACTGTTTAGGCATGCATGCCCCTGGTTTTATCAGACTTCATTTCAATTTTCAATTTTAATTCTGTCATTGACGAATGGCTAATTAATTAATTCAAAAAGTTTGTAAAACTCCTTTTCTGAGCTCAGGCAACAGAGGTTCATTTCCTGCCTTCATGGAGTTAAGAGGTCTGGCAGAGAGAAGACAGGTTGTATGGGGCAGGGTCCAGTCTGGAAAACCTGTACCGCACTAGATACTTCAAACAGCAGGGTTTTAATGGAATTGCTTGCAGGGTGTGGGAAGGCTGCAGGAGCAAAATGGGGCCACTGAGAACCCAGAAACTAAAGGTGGAAGCAGATGTCACCCAGTGGAAACAAAAAGAAGAGGGCATGTTACCAGAATCTGGGAGCTTGATGGTGTACCCTGGGGTTGTGGCTGACTTCTGAGAAGGCCCAGTGGGTACTTGGACTTCCCAGGGAGCCACAACTCTGCAGGTGTTCAGATGACCCAGGGGCATGGCCACGGGCTGAGGGCGCAGCTGGTGCTGTCATTAACCTGCCCTGGCAAAAAGGATAAGGTGCTCTGGTGTTGTAATGCCTAAGGCATTTGACTGCTAACCAGAAGGCTGGCAGTTCAAACCCATTAGCCATTCTGCTGAAGGAAGACTGGGTAGTCTACTCGCATAAAGATTACCGCCTTGGAAACCCAAAGGGGATTGCTATGAGTCAGAATTAACTTGATGGCAATGAGTGTGGTTGTTTTTTTATGTTTTGGTTTGGCAAACAGGATGTTTCTCCTTCCTGTCTTCCCTCTTCCACTCTCCGCCTAGTACCTCTCAAGGGCAGAACTGGCAGGAAGTCAGACAGCTGAGTAGTCTGGGAAGCACAGTGTGCACAGTTCCAGACCCAACCCCACAGAGCAGAGCTTAGAAAAGTGGGCCTGCAGCCCAGAGACAGTGGGTGAGTGACCTGCAGGCCTCAGACAGGCTCCGAAGAAGCTGGCTGCCCGTGTGGCATCCGGTGTGGGATACACCCTCCTCCAGGACCCCTCCCCCTGCCGCCTTTCTGAGGCCAGGTGCTGCTGTCTGGGTTTCCTCTTAGCCAAAACCAATCCTAACTCATCTAAGTGGAGACTCTTGATCAGAGGGAAAATCCCTTACACAGGAGAAGGGAAAAGCATCAAACCTTTATGTTAGTAAATTTAGGAGACCTACCAGGTCAGATTTTAGGGGCGTGTCAGAACTTGTGGAGAGGATGTGTTAGGAGTGAAAACAGGTGAACCCTGCGTAGATGTGTGTGAAGTGACGGAAGAGCAGATGACGGTAGGTAACCGATGACCTCAGGCTGCTCACCCTGAGTGCCCTGTGTTTATGGGCACAGCTGACCCGCATGGCGCTGTGGCTCACTGAGCACTCCAGGCATCTGGAATCCTGCGCTTTCACCCAGCCTCTAGAGCCTGGCACTTTGAGCTTGGGCTTAAAGCCTCCAGACTGTAAGAGAATAAACTCCTATTTGTTCAAGCATCCCATTTGTGGTATATCCCTGTCAGAACGGCACTGGGTAACCAAAACACCTCCTCACCAGCCTCAGTTCTCTCCTGAATGTTGAGTGCCGGCCAAAGGGAGAGGAAAAAAAACGTGTGAAATGGCGTTGGCTTTGGTTGTCCAAACCAAAAGCAAAAAAACAAACTCAGTGCCATCTAGTCAATCCCGACTCATAGCGATCCCTCCTTAGGTTCCCAAGGCAGTATCTCTGTGGAAGTAGATTGCCCAGTATTACGTGGTTGTTCAGTTGTTGGAAAATAGCCATTTCACACTATAGATGTGAGCCTTTTGCCAACTCCTCATGTTGACTTTGCTATTTGGACTGAGGATGTGTCTGTCTTCCTGACCTTGTGAAAATTTTTAAGCCGCGCTTCTAGAAACTGAAGCTTAGGAGACATTATACCAAATCACCTCTTCTCACATACTCCCACTACTGCAGGCAGGAGGAAGGGTAGCCCCTACACATATATAAGACCAAAAACTTTTCTGTAATTAGAAGTGGCTACATACCTATTTCACCCATCTTAATATATAATACACATTAAAAAAAAGAAGTCAATTCTGACTTATAGCAAGCCCATGTGTGTGTCAGAGGACAACTGTGCTCCACAGGGCTTTCAATGGCTAGTTTTTCAGAAGCAGATTGTCAAGTCTTTCTTCTGTGGCACCTCTGAGTGGCCTTTAACCTCCATAGCAGCTTGAGCACATTAACTATTTGCACCACAGGGATTCCTACTGGGAGCTCTGGTAGCATAGCACCTAAGGCACTTGACTGCTAACCAGAAGGCTGGTAGTTCAAACCCACCAGCCACTCCTTGGAAGGAAGGTTGGGCAATCTACTTTCGTAGTGATACTGCCTCGGAAACCCAAGGAGGAGACGCTATGAGTTGGGTCCGACTCCACGGCACATAACAACAGCAACAGGGACTCCTACAATGCAGGTAATATGTAACTACTAACTGGAGCAGTTCTTTGGGTGCTGAAGCCCAGGCCTTTGAAAACATGGTTGTTCTCCTTTCTAGTTTCTGGAGGGTTGGAGGCAAACACACACATGATTGGCATAGGTTAGATCACATTTCTCAGAGTGAGGTCCATGAGTCACAAGGCTGCTTCTGGTCCCTGCTGAACCATTGCTGGAAGCAGGTCTCAGCTCTGCATTGTTAATTAACACTTACTTAGGTGGATTCCTAAAAACACCAAAGGTTGACGCGTGCTGGATTAGACACTTTGTTGTGTCCACATTTGCGGTGGCTTACATAAACCAACTACAAAGTATATTTAAAACCCTACAATAATAAAACAATTCTGTAAAAATATTGTTTTGTCTGTTCTAGAATGAAACTGGGAAATTTTCAATATTTAACCATATTGGACCCAAAATCTGCTTGGTAATGTTATTCCATACTCTGCCTTCAGAAAGCAGACAAGCACAATGTTGAAAGTCGAGAGTGCCAAGAATTCATTAGCAGATCTCCACTCAACAGATTAGTGCAGGGAACAGGCTCAGCATAAGCTTCAAAGAGCGCCTCCTGGTGGCTCATTTCTGCCAACATGCCAGAGTCAAATTAGAACACTCTAGTAAGAAAATTCCCAGACTAAGGACAGAATCCATTTAGAATTATAATCTCATATTCCTTATTTCAGAAAACAAAAATCCCCATGACTGGGCCGATAAGCAACATCATGATAAATGGACAGAAGATTGAAATTGTTAGGAATTTCATTTTACTTGGATCCACAATTAACACCCATGAAAACAGCAGTCATGACATCAAATAAAATATTGCACTGGGCTATTTAAAGACCTCTTTAAAATGTTACAGATTAAAGATATCACTTTGAAGGCTAAGGTGCTCCTGACCCAATCTGTGGTCTTTTCCATAGCTTTATATGCATGTGAAATGTGCAAATAAGGAAGACCTCAGAAGAAGTGATGCATTTGAATTGTGGTGTTGGCAAAGAATACTGAACGTACCATGAGCTGCCAGAGGAACAAAGACATCTGTCTTGGAAGTACAGCTGCAATGCGTCATAGAAGTGAAAATGGCCAGACTTCATCTCTCATACTTTGGTCATGTTATGAGAAGGGACCATTCCTGGAGAAAGATGGGTAATGAGATGAATTGATACATTGGCTGCAATGCTGAGCTCAAGTATAGCAACAATTGTGAGGATGGCCCAGGACCCAGCAGTGTTTCATTCTGTTGTACATAGAGTCACTATGAGTCAGAACTGATTCAATGGCACCTAACAACAACAACAACAATATCAGAGATCCAGTCTCAAAGTTCTAGATTCCAAGAGCATGACACCCACATAGGGAACTTCTGTGAAGGCCAAAAAATGACCATTGCTGTCAACTCAATTCTGACTCTTGGTGACCTCACGTGCTACAGAATAGAAGTACTCTGTAAGGTTTTCTTGGCTCTAATATTTTCTTTTTTTTCCTTTTTCAGTATTTTATTGTTTTTTAGGTGAATGTTTACATGGTGACTAAGGTTTCCATGAACCATTTAAAAAATTTTTTTAAAGTTGTGATTTGGGGACTTCTGGTAAGATGGAAAAATAGGCAGACAAGTGACACAGACCCTCTTCAACAAAGAAAAGAAAAACCAATTGAGAGAGACACAGAAGATAATCCTGGAGCCCTGAGCTTTGAAAGGAACTGTATGGAAGTGGATTAAGCACCAAGTAGTGGGAAAACCTGAACGAAAACAGTGAACACAGAGACTGTTGGAGCTGCGGACTGTCAGCTACTCTGACAGGACCAACAGCCTGAATATTTCCACGTAGTGTTGGGACCTGAGAATTGACCTAAAGATCATCCCTGCTGACTGTGCTGGTGGTCTATGACTAGGAAGGGAAACAGCAAGGAGGGAGACAACCTGAGCTGTTGACTTTCTGCTGTCTGGAGGGTACAGCCATTTTGATTGTTTACATGTGGCAGCCATTTGGGATATTTAAAATGACCGAGGGCACAGCCATTTTGAATCTTTACAAGTGGCAACCATTTTGGATTTTAAAGTGATAGCATTCTCATTTGGATTCCAGGGACCTAAGAATAGGCTCTGTTTGCCAAGGTTGGTAGGGACATACAAGAAGCTGACAACAGGAAAGGAGACAGGTGGTGAGTATGTAAGTGCTATCAACTAGTGAATACAGGAGCACAGCACAGTACCCTGCTTGCATAGATAACATACAAACAAAACAAAGAAAACAAAAATCATGGGCAAGTCACGCCAACATAAAATCACCAATTAAATATAAGCACAAAAATGCCACAATGCCTCAGAGACAACAGACCATCACAGTCCACACAAAGAAGCAAGATAACAGGAGAAACAAGGGCAATACAGACCCAAAACACATCCCTGAGGAAGACGCAGCATTGGAGCTCCCTCATAAAGAATTAAAAAGAATTATATTTAGGTATCTTCAAAGAATTGAGAGACAGATCACAGAAAACACAGACAAAATCTTAGAAGAATTTCATAAGAAAGTACAAGAACAAAATGACAAAATAAATGAAAAATTAGAATTGATTAAAAATCTACAGATAGAAATCCAAAAGATTAATATTAAATTGTCAGAAATAGATAACACATTGAAAGGGCAAAAGAATAGAATTGATGCAATGGAAGACAGAATTAATGAGACTGAAGACAAATACCTGAATACTTCTTTGGAAAGGGATCAATCAGGAAAAAAAGATCAAAACAAAATGAAGAAAGCCTAAGGTTCTTGTGGGATACCATCAAAAGGAATAACCTATGTGTCACTGGAATTCCAGAATAGGAAGAGACAAATAAAACCACTGAGAAAAGTGTCCAAGATTTGTTGGAAGAGACCCTCCCTAATATGATGAAAGATGAGAATATATCCATTCAGGAAGTCCAAAGAACCCCAAACAGGATAGATCTCAAAAGAAAATCACTCACACATATCATTATCAAACTTACCAAAACCAAAGACAAAGAAAGAATCATGAGAGCAGCATGAGACAAACGAAAAGTTACCTACAAGGGGCAACCAATAAGACTAAGCTCGGATTTCTTGGCAGAGACCATGCAGGCGAGAAGACAATGGGATGGTATATATAAAACCCTGAAAGAGAAAAATTTCCAACCAAGAACCAGCAAAATTGTCCCTCAAATATGATGGTGAAATTAGGAAATTTCAGATAAGCAGAAATTAAGAGAATTTGTTAAAACCAGACCAGCCTTAAAGAGATGCTAAAGGGAGCCTTTTGGACAGAGAAGCAACAACAGCCAACAACAACTGACCATTAACACACAAGATGATATAACCCAGAAATCAACCCATCTATGGAAGTATCCAAAGTAAAGAAGCCTACAAGATTGTAAACAGGGAACCAGAGACATCAAGTGAAAAATGAGGACAGCTACAAACCAAAAAGAGGGAAAAAACTGTGTCATTACAGAACTGCTAGATGGTAGAGATGTCAAGACAATTATAAGATAGAACAGATTGTTCTAAATTTGGGAACAAAACTATAAATCACAGGGTAACCTCAAAGAAAAATGATAAACCTTCAAATCAAAATAAAAAAGAGGACCAGCATAAATATTTAGTAAATACTAAAACAATAGCAATGAAGGAAGTGATAACACGATTCATAAACAAAATGAGCTCAGCACAGAAAATATGGAACAAAGAAATCGACACCATAATACACATAAAAAAATGACAGCAACAAATTCATATTTGCCAATAATTACATATCTGGCAACGGACTTATCTCCAAGATTTATCGAAAACTCCAATGCCTCAACACCAAAGGAATTAACAATCCAATTGAAAAATAGGCAGAAGACATGAATAGATACTTCACCAAGGAGGATATTCAGGTGGCCAGCTAATACATGAAGAGATGGTCACAGTCACTGGCCATCATTGTTGTTGTTGTTATGTGCCATCGAGTCAGCCCTGACTAATAGAGACCCCTCCTTGCGTTGCCAAGGCAGTATCACTACGGAAGTAGATTGCCCAGTTTTTCTTCCCAGGAGTGGCTGGTGGGTTTGAACCACCAGCCTTCTGGTTAGAAGTCAAATGCCTTAGGTGCTACGCCACCAGAGCTCCTAATTGATTATTAGCATTG
>NW_006921953.1:1664296-1665958 GCF_000298275.1 Orycteropus afer afer | reverse complement strand
ATGGCAATGGGTTTGTCTTTTTTTCTCTTACCAGTAGAGAGTCAGCGAAAATTGAGGGAAAACCTTAATGAGGTAGATTGACACAGTAGCCTCCACTGTGAGCTCCATGATTGTGGAGAGGCTCAGGACCCAACAATATTTTTTGTTCTGTTATAATGGAGTCTCCATGAGTTGGAACCTATTTGATGGCAATTAACAACAAAAAGGAGTATCACTGTGGGCCCTGGTTACCCTTCAGGTCTGGAACTGAACTCACTCCTGTGGCTTCCAGACATACAACATACAGGCATATAGGGTGAATGCTTATATCAGGCAGATAGACTTATTGGAGCGATCAATCAATCGTGGGAGAATAGAAGGGCAGTGTTTGCACAAGGAGATAGCTGGGGGTAGTGTGTGGATTGCATGGTGGGGAAGGACACAGGGAAGATGTAACTATGGGGAGGAAATGGGAAGAGAACTGTTACATTGTGGGGAATTGCAGTCAATGTCATGAAACAAAATTCCATACTGCTGTATGGAAAATGAATCTTCTCTGTAAACTTTCACCCAAATCACAATAAAAATAAATAAAGAGTATCAGTTCTGTTTTAAAATATATTAAATAGTATATGCAATAATTTGAAAATGAGATATACCCATACCAAAGGCCCATAACAAGAATAGCCAAAACTATCCCTTGCTCTGATTCCCCATTCTCCTCTCCAGAAAGAATGATTTTTAACTCTCTTTTAAGGTATTTCTTCTAGTATTGACTATTGTATTTCTAAATTATATGTCTGTGTTGCCTTTCTCTTAATTGATCAGTTTTCAATATTATATATTTACTTCCTTTTATACTTTAGGTTTTTGCTCTTTCACACCCTGCCTTCCTTCTTGCAACCTCCTAATATCATTACATCTCTATTTTTAGCTAGAGGAGTCAGCCACAGTGATCCAGGTGAGGGGAGGGAACCCAGGCCATGCTCCACAAGCAGCAAGGCGGGAAAGCAGTGGAAAGGAGAGAAAAAGGTCAGGGGGACCAGGACAGAGCAAGGAGGCAGCAGCAGGGATCCAGCTAAGGGGAGGTTGGAGAGGTTTTGAACAGCTAAGGGAGACAAACTTGTCTGTTGGTTTGTCCTGTTGTGGTAATGTGTTGCTGTGAGTCTTGAGGCTGTGTCACCATTTCAACAAACAGGTTTCAGCGTGGCTTGCAGACTGAGACAGTCTAGGAAGAAGGAAGAGGCCATCCACATTTCAAATAATTGGCCAGGGAAAACCTTATGAATAGCAAAGAAACATTGTCTGATACATTACTGTACAACTTTATGAATAGTCTGGAAACATTGTCCAATATAGTGGAGGAGGATGAGTCACTTAGGTTAGAAGGCTCTCAAAATATGACTGGGAAAGAGATGCATCATCAAAGTAAAACCAGCCTTACTGATATGGATAAGGTAAAGATTTCCAGACCTCCATTTGCTGACGTGGCATGACTCAAATAGAGAAGAAACAGCTGCAAACATCCATTAATAATCGGAACATGGAATGTATGAAGTGTGAGTCTAGGAAAATTGGAAGTTGTCAAAAATGAAATGGAATGCATAAAAATTGATATCCTAGACATTAGTGAGCTGAAATGGACTGGTTTTGGCCATTTTGAATCAAACAACCATATGATCC
>NW_006921953.1:1661799-1662976 GCF_000298275.1 Orycteropus afer afer | reverse complement strand
GAGCTGAAATGGACTGGTTTTGGCCATTTTGAATCAGACAACCATATGATCCACCATGCTGGGAATGACAATTTGAAGAGGAATGGCATGGCATTCATCATCACAAAGGATATTTCAAGATCTGTCCTGAAGAACAATCCTGTAAGTGATAGGATAATATCCATACGCCTACAAGGAGACCTGTTAGTATGACTATTATTCAATTTATGCACCAATCACAAAAGACAAAGATAATGAAACTGAAGAATTTTATGAACTTCTGCAGTCTGAAATTGACCGAACATGCAATCAGGATGTGTTAATTATCACTGGCGACTGGAATGCAAAAGTTGGAAACAAAGAAGAATCACCGGTAGTTGGAAAATTTGGCCTTGGTGACGAAATAATGCTGGAAATCGCGTGGTAGAATTTTGCAAGACGAATGACTTATTCATTGCAAATACCTTTTTTCAACAACACAAATGGCAGCTGTGCACATGGACTTTGCCAGATGGAGTACACAGGAATCAGATTGACTACATCTGTGGCAAGAGGCCGTGGAAAAGCTCAATATCTTCAGCCAAAACAAGGCCAGGAGTTGATTGTGGATCAGACCACCAACTGCTCATATGCGAGTTCAACTTGAAGTTGAAGACAATTAAAACAAGTCCATGAGAGCCAAAATATGATCTTAAAGATATCCCTCCTGAATGTAGAGACCATCTAAAGAATAGATTTAATGCATTGAATGCCAGTGACT
This sequence comes from Orycteropus afer afer, assembly GCF_000298275.1. Taxonomy (NCBI): domain Eukaryota; kingdom Metazoa; phylum Chordata; class Mammalia; order Tubulidentata; family Orycteropodidae; genus Orycteropus; species Orycteropus afer. The sequence goes on along the minus strand of NW_006921953.1, from coordinate 1,662,237 downwards.
GAAAATCAGACGAATTGTGGGATGACATCAAGAACATCATACATGAAAAAAGCAAGAGGTCACTAAAAAGACAAGAAGACCAAAATGGATTACAGAAGAGACTCTGAAACGTGCCCTTGAGTGGGGCACATATAGGTAAAGCAAATGGAAGAAATGACCAGATAAAAGAGTTGAACAGAAGATTTCAAAGAGCAGTTCGAGCAGACAAAGCCAATTACTATAATGAAGTGTGCAAAGGCTTGGAGTTAGAAAAGGGAAGAACATGCCCCAAAAGGGAAGAACATGCTTGGCATTTCTCAAGCTGAAAGAACTGAGGAAAAAAATTAAGCCTCGAGTTGCAATACTGAAAGATTCTATGGGCAAAATATTGAATGATGCAGGAAACATCAAAAGGAGATGGAAGGAATACACAGTCACTGTACCAAAAAGCTGGTTGAT
>NW_006921953.1:1656319-1661139 GCF_000298275.1 Orycteropus afer afer | reverse complement strand
CCATACTTATTCAATCTATATGCTGAGCAAATAATCCAAGAAGCTGGACTATATGAAGAAAAATGTGGCATCAAGATTGGAGGAAGAATCATTAACAACCTGTGATATGCAGACGATACAACTTTGCTTGCTGAAAGTGAGGATGACTTGAGGCACTTACTGATGAAGATTGAAGAACACAGTCTGCCATATGGATTACATCTCAATATAAAGAAAACAAAAGTCCTCACAACTGAACCTATAAGAATTATCACGATAAATGGAGAAAAGTTTGAGGTTGTTAAAGAATTCACATTGCTTAGTTCTACAATCGCCGCCAATGGAAGCAACAGTCAGGACATTAGACGATGTATAGCACTTGGCAAGTTGGCTGCAAAGGACCTCTTTCAAGTGCTGAAGAGCAAAGATGTTTCCTTGAGGACTAAGGTGTGCCTGACACAAGCCATGGCATGAGTGTGAAGTGATTTAAAAGACCATGGGTTGGAACAGGCGCCACCTTAGTCATCAAAGTGACATCTTTGCTTTTTAAAACATTGAAGAGGGCTTTTGGAGCAGATCTCTTGACTGCTGCTTCCATGTGGATCCAAGAATGAAATTGCTGACAACTTCAGTTATTTCTCCACTTAGGACGTTGTTCTTGGTCAAGTTAGGAGGATGTTTGTTTTCGTCATATCCACATATAATCCGTACTGAAAACTGTGTGTAGTGTTTGACCTTCATCTGTATGTGCTTTAAGCCGTCTTCATTTTTGGCAAGCAAGATTGTGTCATCTGCATATCTCAGATTGTTAATGAGTCTTCCTCTGAATCTGATGCTGCCTTCCTCTTCATATAGTCCATTTTCTCAGATTACTTGTCCAGCATACAGATTGAATAACTAAGATGAATGGATACAATCCTACTGTACATTTTTCTAGTTTTGAACTATGTGGTGTCCCTTTGTTCTATTTGAACTGCCTCTTGATTCCTGTACCGGTTCCACATACAGTCTACAATGCTAGGGCCAAACAAGAGAAACAGCATTGCATTCATCATTAAAAAGGACGTTTTAAAATCTATCCTGAAAATACAATGTGGTCAGTGATAAATGAATATCCATATGTCTCAAGGAAGACCAGTTAACTTGACTATTATTCAAATTTACACACCAACCATGAATGCCAAAGATTAAGAAATTGAAGATTTTTATAACCTGCTGCAGTCTGATATTGATTAAAAGTGCAGTCAAGATGCATTTATAATTACTGATGATTGAAATGAGAAAGTTGGAAACAAAGATGAAGTAGGGGCAGTAATTGGAAACTATGGCCTTTGTGACAGAAACAATGCCAGAGATCACATGATAGAATTCTACAAGACCAATGACTTATTCATTGGAATTACTGTTTTTTTAACAACATGGTTCATGACTATATACATGGACCTTACCAGATGGATGTCACAGGAATCAAATTGACTAAATCTGTAGAAAAAGATGGAGAAGTTCAATATCATCAGTCAAGACAAAGCAAGGGGCCGACTGTGGGATAGAACATCAATTACTCATGTGCAAGCTCAAGTTGAAGCTGAACAAAATCAAAGCAAATCCACAAAAGCCAAAGTATAAGTGTCCATGGTAACTACTAATAAACTTTGGTCTCTATACATTTGCTTAATCTAGATGTTTCATATAAGTGGGATCATGCAATATCTGTCCTTATTATTATTATTATTATTATTTATTTTTGCAGAGCTCCCTCCCCTCCCTTCCTACCCCAGTAACCAACAAAGAAAGTTTCCTTCCATATATAAACCTTTCCTTAACTTTGTACAATAATGAATCAATACAATATTTGTCCTGTGATTGACTTACTTCACTCAGCATAATGTCCTGCAAGTTCATCCATATTATGCTGTGTTTCACAGATTCTACATTCTTCTTTTTTTAAATATCCCCTGACATCTTCTTCTTCTTTTTAAAATGCATTTTATTCACATATAATTTATGTACAGTGAAATACACAAAACTAAAGAGACATGGGTCAATGCATTTTTTTTGCAGTGTTCCCTACCCTCGGCTCCCACCCCGGCAGCCAACAAAGAAAATTTCCCTCCATAAATAAACCTTTCCTTGACCCTCCACATCAACAAACTAATACTGTATTTGTCTTTCTGTGAAAGACTTATTTCACTCAGCATAATGTCCTCCAAGTTCATCCATATTATGCAGTATTTTGCAGACTCTACATTATTCTTTAGTGTTGCATAGCATTCCAGTATGTCTATGTACCATAGTTTGATCATCCACTCTTGCGCTGATAGGCACATAGGTTGTTTCCATCTTGTAGCTATTGTAAATAATGCTGCGATGAATGTGAGTGTGCATATATCTGTTCCTATCCTGGCTCTCACCTCTGTAGGACATATACCTAGTGATGAGATTGCTGGGTCAAATGGTATCTCCAATTCTAGCTTTCTAAGGAGTTGCCATATTGCTTTCCATAGTGGTTGTAATACTTCATAGTCCCACCAACAGTATATGAGAGTCCCAATCTCTCCACATACCCACCAGCATTTGTTATTTTTTGTCTCGTTGAACCTTGCCATCAGTGCTGGGGTGAGACGGTATCTCATTGTTGTTTTGATTTGCATCTATCTGATGGCCAATGATTCTGGGCATCTCTTCATGTATTAGCTAACCACCTGAATATCCTCCTTGGTGAGGATATCTTCTGCCCATTTTTCAACTGGATTGTTAATCCCTTTGCTGTTGAGGTGCTGGAGTTTTCTATAAATCTTAGAGATAAGTCCCTTGCCAGATATATAATTATCGGCAAATATGAATTTGTTGCTGTTGTTTTTGTTATGTGCTTTTTCATTGTGTCGATTTTTTTGTTCCATATAATTTTCTATGCTGAGTTTGTTTTGTTTATGAATCGTGTTATCACTTCTTTTGTTGCTATTGTTTTAGTATTTGCTTAATATTTGTGCTGGTCCTCTTTTTTTATTTTGATGTGAAGGTTTATCATTTTTCTTTGAGGTTACCCTGTGATTTATAGTTTTCTACCCAAGTTTAGAACAGTCCGTTCTATCTTGTGGTTGTCTTGACTTCCCTAACATTTAGAAGTTCTGTAATGACACAGTTTTTTCCCCTCTTTTTGGTTTGTAGTTGTCTTCATTTGTCAATTGATGTCTCTGCTTCCCTGTTTACAATGTTGTAGGCTTATTTACTTTGGATACTTCCATAGCTGGGTTGGTTTCTGGGTTATATCATCATGTGTGTTAATTCTCCTAATTTCTGCTTATCTGGAAAGATCTCAATTTCACCATCATATTTAGGGGACAATTTTGCTGGGTACATAATTCTTGGTTGGAAATTTTTCTCTTTCAGTGGTTTATATATACCATCCCATTATCTTCTCACCTGCATGGCTTCTGTCGAGAAATCTGAGCTTAGTCCTATTGGTTGCCCCTTGTAGGTAACTTTTCGTTTTTCCCATGCTGCTCTCATGATTCTTTCTTTGTCTTTGGTTTTGGTGAGTTTGATGATGATATGTCTTAGTGATTTTCTTTTGGAGTCTATCCTGTTTGGGGTTCGCTGGACTTCCTGAATGGATATATTCTCATCTTTCATTATACCAGGAAAATTCTCTTCCAAGAAATCTTCGACAATTTTCTATGTGGTTTTATTTGTCTCTTCCTGTTCTGGAATTCCAATTACATATAGGTTATTCCTTTTGATGCTATCCCAGGTGAACCTTAGGCTTTCTTCATTTTGTCCTGATCTTTTTTCTGATTTATCCCTTTCCAAAGAAGTGTTCGGGTTTTTGCCTTCAGTGTCACCAATTCTGTCTACATTGATTCAATTCTGCTCCTTTGCCCATTCAATGTCTTATCTATTTCTGAAAATTTAGTATTAATCTTTTGGATTTCTGTGTGTAGATTTTGTATCATTTCTAATTTTTCATTTATTTTGTCTTTTTGCTTTTATTGTCTTTCAAAATTGTTCTAGGGTTTTCTCTGTGTTTTCCTTGATCTGCCTCTCAATTCGTTGAAGATATATAAATATAATTCTTTTGAATTCCTTATCAGGGTGTTCCAATGCTACATCTTCCTCAGGGATATGTTTTAGTTCTGCATCCTGGCCCCTTGTTTCTCCTGTTTTATCTTGCTTCTTTTTGTGGACTGTGATGCTCTGTTGTCTCTGAGGCATTGTGATGTTTTTGTGTTTATATTTAATTGGTGATTGTATGTTGGAGTGATTTGCCCATGATTTTTGTTTTCTTTGCTTTGTTTGTATTTATCTATGCAAGCAGGGTACTGTGCTGTGCTCCTCTATTCACTAGTTGACAACACTTATACACTCACAACCTGTCTCCTTTCCTGTTGTCAGCCCCTTGTATATCCCTGCTGATCTTGGCAAACAGAGCCTATTCCTTGGTTCCTGGCATACCAATGAGATTGCTATCCCTTTAAAATCCAAAATGGTTGCCACTTGTAAACATTCAAAATGGCTGCACCCTTGGTCACTTTAAATATCCAAAATGGTTGCTGCATGTAAACATTCAAAGTGGCTGTGCCCTCGGTCACTTTAAATATCCAAAATGGCTGCCTGTGTAAACCATCAAAATGGCTGTGCCCTCTGGACAGTGGAAAGTCAACAGCTCAGGTTGTCTCCCTCCATGCTGTTTCACTTCCTAGTCATAGGCCATCAGTGCAGTCATCTGTGCAGCCCTTGGCGACCAGGACTGATCTTTTTTTTTTTTTAATTGTGATTTGGGTGAAAATTTACAGAGCAAATTCACTTTCCATACAGCAGTTCACATACGCTTTGTCTCATGA
>NW_006921953.1:1635357-1644146 GCF_000298275.1 Orycteropus afer afer | reverse complement strand
AAGCAAACTAATCACCAGAAAAAAGAAAACGAAAAAGAAAAAAATAAGAAAAAGTGAAAAAAAAAAAAAATTGGTGGAGGACAGGGCAGGGCACCCAGGCTCCGTCTGAGCACACAGACTGTGATGGAGTTCCTGTGGGCCGAGAAGGTAGGTGGGAGTGGGGGATGGCTGCACCTCCGTTCACCAAGCTGTTGTGGGGAATAAGAGTAACAAGAGGAATGTGGTTGGTACATTTTCACTCTTGCAGGTCTGGAGTGTCCTTGGGGTTGCTGGAAAGCAGAACGTGTTCTTAAGCCCCAGGAATCTGTGAGTGCGTTGTCTCTTTAAATATCCAAAATAGTCAAGCCACTTTTAAACCTTCAAAATGGTGGCACCCTACGGACTGGCAAAAGTCCACAGCTCAGCCCGCCCTTCTCTTCATCTTCTCCGTTTATTCCCCAGCCACCAGAGCAGTCCTTTGTGCAGTCCCTGGCTAGCAGGCCTGATTTTTAGGTTAATTCTTAAGTCCTACCACCACTCGGGAATCTCCAAGCTGTCTGTGCCATCAGGATCGCTGCCAGACCGCAGCTCTATTATGTCTCCTGTTTTGGTATTTTAATGCAAATTCTTCTGCTAGTTGGGGTTTAGTCCACTTCTATATCCTTCCCTTCAAGGCTCAGGGGTCCAAGATTATCTTCTTTGTCTGTGTTAATTGGTTTCCCTTTTCTTTGTTGAAGAGGGTCTGTGCAGTCTTTCTGCCTAGTCCACCATCTTGCTGGAACTAAAGTGATCATATGATTCTTTTCATTTGTTTTATTTATGTGATGGATAACATTGATTGTTTTTCTAATGTTGAACCATCCTTGCATATCTGATGGGAACCCTACTTGGTCATAATGTATTATTTTTTTTATAAGTTATTGGAATCTATTGGCTAGGATTTTGTCGAAGATTTTTGCATCTCTATTCATGAGGGATATTGGTCTGTAGTTTTCCTTTTTAGTGATGTCTTTGGCTGGTTTTGATTTCAAGGTTATGCTTACTTCATAAAATGAATGTGGGGAGATTACATCCTTTTCTTTGTTCTGGAATAGTTTGAGTAGGTTGGTGTCAGTTTTCTGAACATTCGGTAGAATTTTCCAATGAAACCGTCTGGGCCAGGTCCTTTTTATGTTGGTAATTTTTTAATGACCAGTTCATTTTCTTCTTTTGTTATGGGTCTGTTCAAATTTTTCACCTCAGTCTGTATTAGTTTAGTTAAGCAGTATGTTTCTAGAAATCTGTCCATTTTTTCTTGATTTTCAAATTTGTTGGAGTATAGTTCTTCATAGTATCCTGATATTATCGTTTTTTATTTCTGTTGGTTCTGTTGTGATGATACCCATTTCTTTTTTTATTCATGTGATTTGTATTCTCTCCTTCTTTTCTTTGTTAAACTTGCCAGTCAATTTTATCAATCTTTGCAAAGAACCGACTTCTAGTTTTGTTGATTTTTTTCTATTGTCTTTCTATTTTCTGTTTCATTTATTTCTGCTCAAATCTTCATTTGTTTTCTTCTGGTGACTGTACGGTTTTTTTTTTTTTTTTCTGCTCTTTTTCTAATTGATGGAGATGTTGGGTTAAGGTGTTGATTTTGGCTTTTTCTTCTTTTTTGATGTGTACATTTTTTTTTTTTTGCTATAAATTGGCCTCTGATCACTCCTTTTGCTGTGTCCCAAAGATTTTGGTATCTTGTGTTTTCATTCTTGTTTGATTCAAGGATTTTTATTTCATTTTTTTATTTCTTCTATTACCCAGTCATTTTCAGGGAGGGTGTTATTCAGTTTCCATGTGTTTGCTCTTTTTCTGTTCATCTTGCTATTGCTGATTTCTAATTTGATAGCATTGTGATCTGAGAAGATGCTCTGCACTATTTCATTGTTTTTAAATTTATTAAGGTTTGCTTTGTGGCCTAACATATGGTCCATCCTAGAGAAAGTTCCACGTACTCTGGGAAAGAATGTATATTGTACTGTTGTTGGGTGAAGTACTTGGTAGATGTCTAAGGTCAAGTTGATGCATTGTATTGTTTAGTGTTCTTGTGCATCTTTGTTGAGTTTCTTTCCAGTTGTTCTATCTATGATTGAAAACGGTGTATTAAAGTCTCCCACTAGGACTTTGGAGTCATCTATTTTTCTTTTCAATTCTGTTAAAGTCTATTTTATGGATTCTGAGGCCCTTTCATTGGGTGCACAGATATTTATTATGGTTATGTTCTCTTGTTCAACTGATCCTTTAATCATTGTATAATGTCCTTCCTTGTCTCTTATGGTGGTTTTTGTCTTAACATCAATTTTATCAGAAATTAATATTGCTACTCCTGCTGTTTTATGATTGCCATTTGCTTGATACATCTTTTTCCAACCTTTGATTTTTAATCTGTTTTTGTCTTTGCCTCTAATGTGTGCCTCTTGTAGACAGAAAATTAATGGGTTATGTTTCCTTATTCAGTCTGCAACTCTCCATCTCTTAAGTGGTGCAATTAATCCATTGCCATTCAGTATAATTATCATTAAGTATGAATTTGTTGCTATCATTTTGTTATGAGTTTTTTCATGGTGTTGCTGATTTCTTTGTTCCATATAATTTTCTGTGCTGAGCTCATTTTTTTTTTTATCATATTATCACTTCCTTTGTTGCTATTGTTTTAGTATTTGCTAAATATTTGTCCTTGTCCTCTTTTTTATTTCACTGTGAAGGTTTATCATTTTTCTTTGAGGTTCCCAAGTGATTTATAATTTCCTTCCCAAGTTTAGAACATTCTGTTCTATCTCCCAATTGTCTTGACTTCCTCACCATTGCAAAGTTCTGTAACTACACATTTTTTTTTCCTTCTTTTTGGTTTGTAGTTGTCATCATTTGCCAATTGATATCTCTGGTTCCCTGTTTACAGTCTTGTGAGCTTATTTACTTTGAATACTTCCATAAGTGGCTTGGTTTCTGGGTTATGTCTTCATGTGTGTTAATGGTCAGTTGTTGTTTGCTATTGCTGGTTCTCTCTCCAAAGGACTCCTGTTAGCATCTCTTGTAAGGTTGGTCTGGTTTTAACAAATTCTCTTAATTTCTGCTTATCTGGAGATGTCCTAATTTCACCATCATATTTGAGGGACAATTTTGACGGATATATAATTCTTGGTTGGAAATTTTTTTCTTTCAGGGTTTATATATACTATCTCATTGCCTTCTAACCTAAATCAGAGCTTAGTCTTATCAGTTGCCCTCTGTAGGTAACTTTTCATCTTTCCTGTGCTGCTTTCAGGATTCTTTCTTTGTCTTTGGTTTTGGTAAGTTTGATGATGATATGTCTTGGTGATTTTCTTTTGTAGCCTATCCTGCTTGGGGTTTATTGGACTTCTTGAATGGTTATATTGTCATCTTTCATCAAATAAGGGAAATTCTCTCCCAACAAATCTTTGACTATTTTCTCTGTAGTTTTATTTTTCTCTTTCTGTTCTGGAATTCTGATCACACATAGGTTATTCCTGTTGAGGGTATCCCACATGAACCTTAGGCTTTCTTTATTTTGTTTTGATCTTTTTTTCTGATTGATCTTTTTCCAAAGAAATATTTTCATATCTGTCTTCAATCTCACTAATTCTGTCTTCCATTGATTTGATTTTACTCTTTTGCCTGTTCAATGTGTTATCTATTTCTGAAAATTTAGTATGTCTTCTCGATTATCTATCTGTAGATTTTGTATAATTTCTAATTTTTCATTTATTTTGTCATTTTTTCTTGTGTTGTCTTTAAAAATTGTTCTAGGGTTTTGTCTGTGTTTTGCTCAATTTTGTCAGTGTTTTCCTTGATTTGTCTCTCAATCTGTTGACTCAAACTCACTGTCATCAAGTTGGATCCGACTCATAGCCACCCCTGCTTGGGTTTCCGAGGCAGTATCACTATGGAAGTAGATCTCCCAACCTTCCTTCTGAGGAGTGGCTTGTGAGTTTGAACCACCAGCCTTCTGGTTAGCAGTCAAAAGCTTTAGGCACTATGCCACCAAAACTTCTCAATCTGTTGAAGGTACCTAAATATAAGTCTCAGGGAGTTCCAGTGCTGCTTCTTCCTCAGGGATGTGTTCTGGGTCTGTATCCTGGTTCTTTGTTTCTACTGCTTTATCTTGCTTCTTTGTGTGAACTGTGATGGTCTGTTGTCTTCAAGACATTGTGACATTTTTGTGTTTATATTTAATTGGTGATTGTATGTTGGAGTGATTCACCCAAGATTTTCATTTTCTTGGTTTCATTTGGATGTATCTGAGTAAGCAAGATACATCCTTGTCCTTGTCTATTTGCTAGTTGATAGCACTTATGCACTCATCACCTGTCTCCTTTCCAGTCATCAGACTCTCATATGTCTGTGTTGTCCTTGGCAAATGGAGCCTATTCTTAGGTCTCTGGAATCTGAACAAGAGTGCTGTCACTTTAAATATCCAAAATGGCCACACTTGTAAAAATTCAAAATGGCTGTGCCCTCCAGACAGCTGAAAGTCCACAGCTTAGTTTGTCTCATTCTTTATTGTTTCTCTTTTCAGTCATCAGCCAGCAGCACAGTCATCCATGCAGACCTTGGGAAGCAGAGCTGATTTTTGTGTTAATTCTCAGGTCCTAACACCACTTGAAAATTTTCAAACTGTTCAAGCCATCAGAATAGCTGACAGTCCACAGCTCCGTTTGTCTCCTTATTCACTGTTTTCATTCAGGTGCTTCTACTAGTTGGGTTTAATCCACTTCTGTATCCTTCCTTTCAGAGCTCTGGGGTCCAGAAGTATCTTCTGTATCTCTGTCAATAGGATTCTCTTTTCTTTGTTGAAGAGGGTTTGTATAGTTTGTCTGCCTATTCCACTATCTTCTGTCCTTTGTCCTTTTGTGTCATATTTGAAGAAATGCTTTTGATTTTTGGAAATTGACCTTGTATCTGGCAACTCTCTTATAATTCTATGACTTTAAGTTTTCTATATAGTTAATCATATCACTTGCAAATGATGACAGTTTTTCTTTCCTCTTCTGTCTTTTTCTTTAACTACTTTTTCCTTTTTCTTGTCTTATTGTGTTGGCCAGACCTTATATTCCTATGTTAGACTGTATTGGCATAATGACATGCTTGTCTTATTCTCAACCTTACAAAGAATGAGTCATGATTTTTTAAGCATGGTATTTGCTGTTTAGTTTTTATCATATATTCTTTGTAATGTTAAGGAAATACTTCTCCATTCCTTTTTGTTTGTTTTGAAAAATAAAAATGATTGTCTGCAACCCAAGAAGAAAAGTTAATTTTTTCCTTTAGTTTACTAATGTAATGAATTACATTTGTATATTTCTGTTCAGGATCTATTATTATTTTTAATATACTACATGATTTTTATAATGTGCCAGAGACTGGTAGTTGGTTATTTTTATCTATTTTTTCTTGCTTCTACAGGGATATGATCGCCCAGTTTTTTGCTTGATGCATAGATACCAAGAAGGAAAACTACATTTCCCACTCTATCTTACAGATAGATATGGTCATGTGACTATATTCTGGCCAATGTGATATGAGTGGGGATGATATGTGCAACTTATAGGTCCAGTTTTTAAAGGGAAAGTGTAACTTCCTTTTGCCCCTTATCCACTTCTTCTGGCTGTAATGTGGATATAATAAGCAAGTAGACACACTAGAGATCCCAGACCAAAATATGGAAAGAAACTTTATGATTCTGAAGATCCACCATACCAGCTCTGGGCACTTATGTGAGAGAAATAAATTTCTATCTTGTTTAAAGCATTGGGAGTGGGGGAAAGGGAATCTGTTTCAGCAGCTAAGCATGTATTCTAAATAAAACATAGCCCAGATAGATTTCTAATATATTACTTGGGATTTTCTATCTATGCTTACAAGTGAAATCGACTTACACTTTTTATATGCTCCTGGTCTGGTGTGGAGGAGTCTTGGGTGGCACAAATGGTTAAGTACTCAGCTATTAACCGAAAAGTTGACAGTTCAAATCCACCCAGAAGTGCCTTGGAAGAAAGTCCTGGTGATCAACTTCTGAAAGATCACAGTCACCGAAAACTCTATGGAATACAGTTCTACTCAGAAACACATGGGGTTGCCATGAATCAGAATTAACTATGGCAACTGATTATCTGGTTTATTCTCAGATTTTGTGTTTCTCTAGAGAACCCAATCTAACACATTTGGTACCAGGAGTGGGGTCCAGCCAAGTTGACACACAGCTCCAACTATCACAGTTTCCTAAAATGGAACTCTGGTAGCATAGTGAGTAAGGCATTTGGCTGCTAACCAGAAGGTCAGAGGTTCAAACTCACTAGCTGCTCCACTGGAGGAAGATGGGGCAATCTATGTCCGCAAAGATTTATAGCCTTGGAGGTCACTATGAGTCAGAAGTGACTCAATGGCAGAGGGCTTGGATTTTTGGTTTAAAATGGATTGAGAAGCATTCCCTTTTTGGAGGTTACTGTGGATTAGGTGCTCAACTGCACTTCCCTTTCAGGATGCCTTCTTATACTGCCAGGACGGAAGGCTGAAGGCTCTCTCTCAGCTAGCAGCAGCTAATGTTCTGTCCATGATGTAGGTTTATCAGTGAGATGTGCGAGGTGTGGAGGCCTCTCTTCTGCTGTTCATGCTGCTGTTACCGGTAAGCACGCCAGTGCCCAATAACTAGTTTAGTTTATAGGTATTGAGAAGTAGGTGTGGGACATCAAATTTTTGCAGGTGCAGATCTAGCCACCCATGTGACTTAATTGTTGCAACAGAAAGTGCTTGGTGATTTGCTTCTATCTGCATTATTTGGACTTACTCTGTTGTTCTTTTTCCGTTTTTTTTTTTTAACTTGATTTTGTTTGAATCAGTTCACATCTCCATATTTTGGTTTTCTTGTAATTTTATTCAAGACAAAATTTTCCAAGTTCTTCTTTAGCCATGTCCAACAACTTCCCTTTTTTTTTTAGCCTCAAACTTGCAATATGATTCCTTCTTTAGCCCAAATGTTATTTAGTAGTATGTTTTTTAGTTTCCAGATAAGAATTTTTAAAGCTATCTTTTTGTTGTTGATTTCTATTTATATTCTCCATATTTCTTAATTTATCTTTACAAACATCCATCTCTGTCTCCTTCTGAGATCTTCTGAAATGGTTCTTTGACCTGATCTTTCAATAGTTTTTGTATTCATTTTGTTATTCAATCCATATACTGAGTTCTTTATATCAGCTATTACATTTCATACTCCATATCTCCAACTGATTCTTCTTCCCAATAGCTTGTTCTATCTTCATGTTTCCAATAGCTTCCTTTATGTCTCAGGAAATTCTCCTGTCAGGCCTATTAGCTGGGCTTCAACTAGTATAAATTGTGCATCTTTTCCTTTCTTATAGTTCTTCTGTACTTCAGAAGTCTCATAATTTTCCCCTGTGGACTCATAATCCCCTGGGGTACCAGATGCTTTGGCCAGTACTATGTACTTGGTAAAAGGGGTAAAACCCAGCTTCAGCTTTGCCCTGACAATGAACTTGGTACTATGGGAAACATACTTCAGGACAGAGGGTCTCTCATGGTACAATTTAGACTCTTCTACTCTCTATTTCCTGACACTTCTCTCCACTTATCAAGCAGATGTACATCCTCCGCCCCGCCAGATCCTATATGTCCGTTCACTCCTGGTTTCCTCTCTAGTTCCCCTTCCTGCATCTCCTTTGGGGAAATTTTCTCTAGACTGTTGGGTGGGGAAGCTTTGTTTTGATCTATCATCTGCTCTGTTGTACCTAGTATCACTCAAGGTCAAGACATTTGAAACCCCAATGCCTAACAACGACAAAAAAGCATTCTTTTGTTTTGTTTTGGAACTTCTCATAACTTTTCTATCTTGAAAAATGTCAAGGCTACAGAAAAGGTGGAAGAATAACACCCATATAAACATCTATATATTCTTCAACTAGATTCACTGATTATTAAAATTATTCTGCATTTGATCTATCTTTTCTTTTTCTCTGTCTTACACAAATGATAGCTTATCATACACTAGCTTTTGCATCTTGCTTTATTTGAGTTAACATATCTTAGAAATCACCCCACATCATCTTAAGACATCTTCTTTACTCTTTTATATTTACATATAAATATACATATACTTTTTGTTAAATGAGTTCAATCCATTTACATTTATTGATATAACTAATATGCTTGGACTCAACTCTTGCATTAGTAATATTTACTCTATTATTTTATTTTTACAGTGTTTCATTCTCTATATGATCAATTTTGTTTTTATATTTCTTTTGGAATTGAGGAAGGTTTGTATTTCTGTTCTGGTTTTATTTTTTTTACTTACAACTTACAGCATTTCCATGTGACTCATTCTTAAAGATTCCATCTTTCTTCTGAAATTCTTCATCTGTCCAAGCATGTACATACTTTTCCCACTATATATATTAACCATAGCTATTTTTAAACGCCTGTCATCTCTAATTCTGGTTCTGTTTATTGCTTTATATCTTGACAATGGAATCTTTTTTCTCGATTTTTTTGTTCATCTGATTTTTTTAAAAACAATACATGACATCAAGTGTAGAAAAGAAGAGATTAAGATGTTGTTGTTGTTGTTGTTAAGTGCCGTCGAGATGTTTCTGACTCATAGCGACCCCATGCACAGCAGAATGAAACACTGCCCGATCCCGTGCTAGCCCCACAATACCTGCTATGCTTGAGCTCATCATTGCAGCCACCGTGTCAATCCATCTCGTTGAAGGCCTCCCCCTCTTTCGTTGACCCTCCAC
>NW_006921953.1:1627505-1632192 GCF_000298275.1 Orycteropus afer afer | reverse complement strand
CCCTGAGTTGTCTCTCCTCACCTGTAACCCTGGGGCTGACTGCTCTTCTGTCCGGGTTCCTGACTTTTATCCCCTTTCTCCTGCTCTTCCGGCCTGCTACTCTGGGTGGGCCTGAGTTGCCTCTCCTCACCTAATCCCTTTGGCTGCGATTAAGATAAGTAGTATTTATACCTGGAAATGGGTACACCTCTTCTTCTGTTGGACTGTCATATGCTGCTTTAAGTCTAACTGGGCAGGAGGTGATCTGGAATTCAGTTTTATTATTATTATTGTGATTTGGGTGGAAGTTTACAGAGCAAATTCATTTTCCAACAGCATTTCATACATATTTTGTTTCATGACATTGACTGTGATCCTCACGATGTAACTTTTCTCTTCTCATTTTCTCCCTATAGTTTCCTCTTCCCTGTGTCCATCCCTCCCATACAATCCCACCCCCTGAGCTATCTCCCTGTGTAAACACTGACCTTCTGTTCTTCCATGATTGAGTGATTGATCCTTCCAAGGAGTGCTTCTACCTGATGCAAATGTTCACTCCATATTACCTATCTATTGTTTAGCTGGAAGCAACAGGAGTGAGTTCTGTTTCAGATATGAAGGATAACTAGGGGCCATTGTCTCAGGGGTTTCACCAGGCTTTATCAGACCAGTAAACCTGGTCTTTTTAATGATTGAATTCTATTCCACATTTTTCTCCCACTCTATCCAGGATCCCCTGCACTGATCCCTTTCTGAGTGGTTGACAGTGGTAGCTGGGCACCATCTAGTTCTTCTGATCTCATAGCTAAGGTTTGCATGGTGCACTAGTCCCTTGAACTAATTGTTTCCATGTGTCTTTAGTTTTCTCCATTCTTCTTTGCTCTGGATGAGGAGAAACCAATTATTTCATCTAGATGGCTGCTTGTAAGCTTTTAAGACTCCAGTTGCTACTCACCAAAGTAGGATATAGAACAATGTTTTTGTGTACTATGTTATGCCAAATGAGATTGATGGCCCCTTTGACTATGTTCCATAGCCCATGGGCCCAAGAACTCACTCCATCAAGGTGGATGACTGTGCCTAAGAAGTTATCTTAACTTTGCCCCCTGTCAGTTCTATTTATATGGACATTCTTACAGCACATACAAATATGTATGTAGAAATATTGTCTGCCAATGGGATTGGGTTTTGTTGCTGCTTTTTTTTTTACCTTAGTTGCACCATACGTCTCAAATTCTTCCAGTAGTGGGCTACTGTTGCCTTACACGTAGGGTAATAATTGAAGTGCTGAAGAGTTTTTCTTAGTGTTCCTGATTCCTTCTGAGATTTCAGCTGTCCTTGAACACTGGTGCTACAGAGAACGTCTCTTTCCATCCTTTTGCCCCTTCCCAAGGGATAGGCCACTGTTTCTTTTACTTGATGCCATACTTATAGTGGATGGAGGAAAGGGGCAGGGCAGTTCTCTGTTATTCTGGCCTACCTTCAAACTTAGTCAGGTCTTATCTACCTGAGCTTCAGGAATGGAGCTTCTAAGATTTCCTGCCCTTCTGTCTGTGATACTAAAAAATCTGCCTATTATCTGTGCTTGTTCTTGGATTTTCCTGGTATCTCCCAGGGATAGCAGACCTCTGCCTGTTTTAGATGTAGGACCCTGGTCCCACTTGTATCAGTGAAGGTCTAGTCAGGAGGCAGAAACCACACAGAGAAATTCAAACAGAGAAAACTTAATAAAGAGGATTATTAACTATTTACAGGGGATTAGGCACTAATAAGGTTCCTGGGTGGTGCAAATGGTTTGCACTAGATTACTAGCCAACAGGTTGGTGGCTCATACCCACCTACTGGCATCATGGAAGAAAGGCCCAGTGATGTGTTTCCATAAAGATTACAGCCAAGGAAACCCTATAGGAGCTAAGTTTACTCTGCAACACATGGGGTCACCATGAGTCACAATCAACTCTACAGAGTGGGTTTAGTTTTTTTGGTTTTAGCTATGAATAGGTGATAAAAGAGAATACTCTAGGACTGCAGGAGAATACCCAAGGAAAGAACTTAGAAGGGTGTGTTAGACTGGGTTCTCCAGAGAAACAAAAACCAGTAAAGCTTATATATATGTATATATGTAGAGAAATTTATCTTAGGAAAATGGCTCATACACTTATAGAAGCTGGCAAGTCCAAAGTTCCTGGATCAAATGTCAAGCTGGAGGGTTTTCCTGGCTCTTGCAACCACAGGGGCTGAGAAACTCAAGGCTGGCAGGCAGTACACCAGCTGTTGACTCCAACGAATGACGAATCCAAGATCTCCAGGCCAAATGGTGGACTGTTCACTCACTAACAGTTGTAGGTAGCACAACAGAATCCTGATCCACAGAAGAATGTCTCTCTTCCCAGGATGTCCTTGGATATACTGGAAGCAGGCCACACCCCTAGGAAAACTCCCTTTCAACAGATTGGCCTCTCAAAACATAGTCTTCTGATCCCATCATGGGAACAACCACACTACAACAGCTCAAATCACACAGAATTGTGGTACAGCCAAGTTGACACACAGCTCCAACTATCACAAAGGGGATCTCCCCTCTCCAAGGCTGGGAGTCAGACCTCATTGCAGAGGGTGTGACTGCAGCCCACTGCATGGTGGAGAATTCCACTAGATTTGTCTCAGGCCAGAGCTGGTCCACAGCCACTGGACTGAGGGTGAAGGACAGGTCACCACTGACCAGGAGTAACAAGCTGGAGCCCATGGTCGAATATTGGAGGATCACAAATAGTAGGTAGGGAACTGTGAATTGGGCTTGGCTTCAAAATTGACGGAAGAGTAAGCACCACTGGATGTCTTGTGCACCTACTGCTGGAAGCTGCTCTGTAGCAAGAAGTTAAAAAGACACATCATAAGGAGGGAGGGAAGCCCCTTCCTCCTGTAGTATCTTTCCAGGGCCCTTATTGACAATGCTTACTATCATGCCAGTTGGCAAAGGAAAAATGTTTACAGGGTCCAGATATAAAATCTCAAGCAGGACAATGAAGGCTGGATTTGGAGCTGAAAGGCAATGAACTGATAACTGGCACCCCACCCAAACAAACTCAATGCCATCAAGTCGATCCTGACTCATAGTGACCCCCATTGGGTTTCTGAGGTAATAAATCTTTATGGAAGTAGACTGGCCCATTTTCCTTCCACAGAGCAGCTGGGGGGGGGGTCAAACCACCAACTTTCTGGTTATCAATCAAATGCTTTAAGCACTATGCCACCAGAGCTCCTTAGATAACTGGCACAGTCTACCTTTTTTTTTAATGCATTTTATTGAAATATAATTTATGTACAGTGAAATACACAAAACTAATGTGACATGGGTCAATGCATTTTTTCTTTTTTGGTGGTGTTCCCTCCACTCCCCTTCCACTCCTGACAACCAAAAAAGACAGTTTCCTTCCATATATAAACCTTTTCTTGACTCTCCACAACAACAAACTAATACTATATTTGTCCTTCTATGATTGACTTATTTCACTCAGCATAATGTCCTCTAAGTTCATTCATATTATGTGGTCTTTTGCAGACCCTACATTATTCTTTAGTGCTGCATAGTATTCTATTACGTGTATGTACCATAGTTTGGTCATCCACTCTTCTGCTGATGGGCATGTAGGTTGTTTCCATCTTTTTGCTACTATAAATAGTGCTGCGATGAACATGAGTGTGCATATATCTGTTCCTGTCCTGGCTCTCACCTCTCTAGGATATATACCTAGTAATGGGATTGCTGGGTCAAATGGTGTCTCCAATTCCAGCTTTCTAAGGAATCTCCATATTGCTTTCCACAGTGGTTGTATCACTTCATAGTCCCACCAGCAGTGTATGAGTCCCAATCTCACCACATCCCCATCAGCATTTTTTTTCTGTCTTGTTAAACCTTGCCATTAGTGCTAGGGTGAGATGATATCTCATTGTTCTTTTGTTTTGCATCTCTCTGATGGCCAATGACTGTGAGCATCTCTTCATGTATTAGCTGGCCACCTGAATATCCTCCTTGGTGAACTATCTATGCATGTCTTTTGCCCATTTTTCAACTGGATTGTAATTCTTTTGCTGTTGAGGTGTTGGAGTTTTCTATAATCTTAGAGATAAGTCCCTTGCCAGATATGTAATTATTGGAAAATATGAATTTGTTGCTGTTATTTTTGTTATATGCTTTTTCGTGGTGTCAATTTCTTTGTTCCATATACTTTTCTATGCTGAGCTCGCTTAGTTTATGAATCATGTTTTCACTTCCTTCGTTGCTATTGTTTTAGTATTTGCTAAATATTTGTGCTGGTCCTCATTTTTATTTTGATGTGAAGGTTTATCACTTTATTTGAGGTTACCCTGTGATTTATAGTTTTCTTCCCAAGTTTAGAACAGTCCATTCTATCTTGTAGTTGTCTTGACTTCCCTACCATTTAGTAGTTCTGTAATGACAGTTTTTTTTCCCCCTCTTTTTGGTTTCCAATTGTCTTCATCTGTCAATTGATGTCTCTGGTACCCTGTTTACAATCTTGTAGGCTTATTTACTTTGGATACTTCCATAGCTGGGTTTCTTTCTGGGTTATGTCATTATGTGTGTTAATGGTCAGTTGTTGTTGGCTGTTGTTGCTTCTCTGTCCAAAGGGCTCCCTTTAGCATCTCTTGTAAGGTTGGTCTGGTTTTAACAAATTCCCTTAATTTC
>NW_006921953.1:1619419-1626780 GCF_000298275.1 Orycteropus afer afer | reverse complement strand
TTTTTCAGTGTTTTCCTTGATCTGCCTCTCAATTCATTGAAGATACCTAAATATAATTCTTTTGAATTCCTTATCAGAGAGTTCCAATGCTGTGTCTTCCTCAGGGATGTGTTTTGGGTCTGTATCCTGGTCTCTTATTTCTTCTGTTTTATCTTGCTTCTTGGTGTGGACTGTGATGCTCTGTTGTCTCCAAGGCAGTGGTATTTTTGTGTTTATATTTAATTGGTTAATTGTATGTTTGAGTGACTTGCCCACGATTTTTGGGTTTTTGTGTATGTTATCTATGTAAGCAGGGTACTGTGCTGTGCTCCTCTATTCACTAGTTGACAGTATTTTATACTCACCACCTGTCTCCTTTCCTGTTGTCAGCCTCTCCTATGTCCCTGCCATCCTTGGCAAACAGAGCCTATTCTTAGGCCCCTGGAATGTAAGTGAGAATGCTGTCACTTGAAAATCCAAAATGACCACTACTTATAAACATTCAAAATGGCTGCACTCTCGGTCACTTTAAATATCCAAAATGGCTGCTGCATGTAAACAATCAAAATGGCTGTGCCCTCAGGACAGCAGAAAGTCAACAGCTCAGGTTATCTGCCTCCTTGTTGTTTCCCTTCCTAGTCATAGGCCACCAGCTCAGTCATCCTTGCAGCCCTTGGTGACCAGGGCTGATCTTTAGGTCAATTCTCAGGTCCCAACACCACTTGGAAATATTCAGGCTGTTGGTCCCATCAGAGTAGCTGACAGTCCTCAACTCTGACTGTCTTTGTACTCACTGTTTTCATCCAGGTTTTTCCACTAGTTGGTGCCTAATCTACTTCTGTAGAGTTCCTTTCAAAGCTCAGGGCTCCAGGATTATCTCTGTCAATTGGTTTCTCTTTTCTTTGTTGAAGAAAGTCTGTATCGCTTGTCTTATTCCTCCACCTGACCGGAAGTCACAGTCTATCCTTTGAACTATTACCTTTAAAATGCAGAGTTCTACATAGATTGACTTTTGTACTACAATAAATCGAATCTATATTCCAAAGTAGAGTTCTCCTTTCTACAAGGGAAAAAGTTATTATCATTTTTACTCAAAATGAGGAGAAAAAATGGTCCCAACAAGCATTGTATCTATTATTGACTATGTTACTCCTCAAATTCCAGTCCAGCCTCATGGAATGTTATGTTACCAAAGGAGTAAATTGTATTATTGAATTGGTGAAGGTTTTGTTATGTATATTTTCAATGTACTTTTTAAAAAAGAGAGAGTAAATTGTAAAGTTAACTTCTAATCATTTGAATATAAAATAATAATTGAAAGAAAGTGAAATAAGAAAATTATTATATGCAAATAAATAATACATATAAAAATAAATAAGAAGATATGCAAACCTCATTATTGTGTATAACAGTGCAATGGGCCACTCCTCCTTCCTACTTTGATTTTCAAACTCATGGCTATGGGGAAAAAAGCACCATACAGTGCTGTCTTATTCAAAGCATTGACTGTATCCTTTAAGAAATAACCCTATCCTTTCACAGTGGTGTTTCCAGCTGATGCCGTAGCTGAGTCTTCAGAAAGTCACTGCATGCTTCAATCAGGCCAGCAATTTCTTAGTGATGGAGTATGAGGTGAGACTAGTTAATGCCAAGGGCACTGACCCATTCTGCTTCCTTTGCTGCGAAAGGAAGCAATGGAGCCAAGTTCCTTGCTCAGAAGCAATGCTGTGTGCAATGCCATGACATTAGGCAAAACATTCTGTGAGTCCATGAATGGTGGAGCTGAAGGACGCATATGGGCAAGAAAGACAAATTCACATTCAGATCCAGATTCAAATTATGTATCTGTTCTAGTGACAGTGAATCTCTGTCCCCTCCATTATTATCACCTTGAAACTCGGTTAGATGGTTAGTCCTCCCAGGGAATGGTGCATTATCAGGGCTTCAGTGTTAGCTGGGTCAGATTGGTAAAGAGATGTTAATGTTACTGATCTCATGCACAGCCTCCATCCCTGACACTATGGCCATTTTGTCATGAGTCCATTAAGCCTATTGTGGCTGGGAGAAAAGATTGACTGACATCCATACAGTGTGTCACTTTGTCACCTGATTATGAAGAACCTCTTCTGCATGGATATCCTTTGGTGGACACACAGAACACAAAAATCTTCAACTCTGTGCCCATTCTGAGAAGTCCATACATATACTTCTTCTCAAAGCTTCCCCATTAATTTCCCAATCCTATTCCCTCCAAGACTCTGACTATCCAGCCAAACCATTATCCACTGCCCACAAATCAGTGGAAATTCATTATTCTAGCCATTTCTCAGGAGTTCTGGTAGCATAGTGGGAGCTCTGGTAGCATAGTGCCTAAGGCACTTGACTGCTAACCAGAAGGCTGGAGGTTCAAACCCACCAGCCACTCCTTGGAAGAAAGTTGGCAATCTACTTCTGTAGTCCTACTGCCTCGGAAACCCAAGGAGGGGTTGCTATGAGTTGGGTCCAACTTGATTGCACATAATAACAACAGTCATTTCTCACTCCAGAAACACTGTACAACTAAATATACTTCTCAAAGGATTTCTCTTCACCACTGTTCTTCAGGGTCACCCCTGAGTAGGACTGCAGTGCTGCAGCTGCCTTCTTTTGGTTGTCAACAGCAATATCATGCAGATCCATTGGTAAACCAGACACAAGTTTTTTCTCTTCACTCAACAGTCATAAAGAACTCCCATGAGAGAACGGAAGGGCAGTGTTTGCACAGGGAGATAGCTCGGAGGGCGGGAGTGCATGGGAGAGAAGGACGTAAGAAGAGGTAACTACAGGGAGGAAGTGGGAAGAGAGCAGTGGGGAATTGCAGTCAGTGTCATTGTTTTGGTTACCTAGTGTCACTCTGACAAGAATATACCACAAATGGGATGGCTTGAACAAACAAGAGTTTGTTCTTACAATTTAGAGGCTAGAAGTCCAAGTTCAAAGTGCCAGGCTCTAGGGGCTGGGTGAAAACCCCTTGACCTTGGGCTTCAGCTCTGCCTCTTGCTCCCAGCCCACTGAAGCTAGAGGCTTTTCTTCACCCAGGCAGCTACTGGCTGCTGAGGCTAACAAGCCCAAGGTCAACAAATTAAATGGCACAGTCCCGATGTTACCAAAACACATGGCAGGCCATTATTCAAGTCCATTATAAGTCCCAAGATCTGCAGAGCATAACAGACTGCTGAACAATGACACAGCTACAAACAGGGTTCAAGGTGCCATAAGCTAGAGACCATTCCCCAAGGCTTCTTCTTATATACAGGAAGCAGATCACATTCCCTAAGACAGCTACTCAGCTGCTCATAGTAGATTCCACCATAGAGTTGATTACCAGTCTCATCATGGGGAATACTACATCCAGCTGCCCAGCCGCTCAACCAGGCCCAACCAAGTTGACACACAAACTGAACTAACTACCACAGTCATGAAACAAAATGTATATGAACTGCTGTATGGAAAATGAATTTGCTCTGTAAACTTTCACCCAAATCACAATAATTTTTTTTTTTTTTTTTTTTTTTTAAAGAACTCACCATGAGATCACTGACTAAAATTGAAGGAGAGGAGGCAATGCAGGAGGATTTAGTGTCAAAGGAGTCTGAGTACCTGTTCATGTAACTTACTTTTATCTTCTGGACCTGCTCAAGCTTGGTCTATTATCAAATGGAAGTGGTATCTGCCCTGGCTATCATTTTTCATTTGATGATAGATTGCTGCTGTGTGTGCCCAAACTAATAGATAAGGAAAACAGTGTCCATTTCATCATAGAGAACTCAGGCTGCATGGTCAGTTGACGTCCCTTGTTATGGCTTCTTATCAAAGCTCAATATCAAGCCAAAAGACATTTCTCAAAAGGAGAATGTTTAGATAAAAAAGAGGCAAAAATCTAATGATCTGTGCTGCAATTCAAGGTGCCCTGGTGGTGCAGTGGTTAAATGCTTGATTGCTAACCAAAAGGTTGCCAGTTTGAACTCACCACTGCTCTGTAAGAGAAAGATGTGGCATTCTGCTTCTGTAAAGATTACAGCTTTGGAAACTCTAGAGGGCAGCTCTACTCTGTCCTACAGAATTGTTATGAGTCAGAATTGACTTGACTACAATGGGTTTGGTTTTGGGGTTTAAGTGCTATTGCTGCTTTCCAGAGACTCCAAACAGCATTCCTGTTTGCCACATACATTTCAAGTACCACTGGATCTGCTGGATCATATGGTCCAAGTGGTAGAGCAACTTACATGGTGTGGTGGTTGTTTGTACATCAACTTGGCTGGGCCTAGTTGAGTGGCTAGGCAGCTGGTGGTAGTTATTCCCCATGATGAGACTGGCAATCAACTCCATGGTGGGATCTACCATAAGCAGCTGAGTAGCTGCCTTTGGGATGTGGTCTTCTTCCTGTATATGAGGAGAAGCCTTGGGAATGGTCTCTAGCTTATGGCACCTTGAACCCTGCATGTAGCCATGTCATTGTTCAGCAGCCTGCTATGTTCTGCTGACGTCGGGACTTACAATGGACTTGAATTAATGGCCTGCCGTGTGATTTGGTAATATTGGGACTGTGCCTTGTTACTTGTTGGGTGAAAGCCCCTCAACCTTGGGCTTGGCAGCCTCAGCAGCCTGCAGCTGTCAGAGGGAAGAAAAGCCTCTAGCTTCAGTGGGCTGGGAGTTGGAGGCAGAGCTGAAGCCCAAGGCTGAGGGGCTTTCACCCAGCCCCTAGAGCCTGGCACTTGTACTTGGACTTAAAGCCTCCAAACTGTAAGAGAATAAACTCCTGTTTATTAAGGCCATCTTATTTGTGCTATATTTCTTGTCAGAACGGCACTAGGTAACCAGAACACTGATCATATGCTATCTCCTGAAATGGCTGAACATCAACCAATTCTTTTTGGTACAGTGACTTTGTGTACACCTTCCATCTTCCTTTGATGCTTCCTGCATCGTTCAGTATTTTACCCATAGAATTCTTCAATATTGCAACTCGAGGCTTGAATTTTTTCTTCAGTTCTTTCAGCTTGAGAAATGCTGAGCTTGTTCTTCCCTTTTGGTTTTCTAACTCCAGGTCTTTGCACATTTCATGATAATACTTTACTTGGTCTTCTTGAGCTGCCTTTTGAAATCTGTTCAGCTCTTTTACTTCACCATTTCTTCCATTCACTTTAGCTAGCTATTCTCCATTCAAGAACAAGTTTCAGAGTCTCTTCTAACATCTATTTTGTTTTTTGTTTCCTGTCTTTTTAATGACCTTTTGCTTTTTGCTTTCTTCATGTATGATGTCCTTGATGTCATCCCACAACTTGTCTGGTCTTTGGTCATTGGTGTTCGAGGCATCAAATATATTCTTCAGATAGTCTCTAAATCCAGGTAGGATATACTCAAAGTCATATTTTGGTTCTCATGGACTCATTTTAATTTTCTTCAGCTTCAACTTATACTTGCTGTTCTGGTTACCTAGTACCACTCTGACAAGAATATACCACCAATGGGATGGCTTGAACAAACAGGAGTTTATTCTCTAGCAGTTTGGAGGCTTTAAGTCTGAGTTCAAAGTGCCAGGCTCTAGGGGCTGGGTGAGAGCCTCTCAACTCTGGGCTTCAGCTCTGCCTCCTGCTCCTGGGTCATTGAACCTAAAGGTTTTTCTTCACTCAGACAGTGGCTGGCTGCTGAGACTGACAAGCCCAAGGTTGACAAGTAAAAAGGCACAATCCTGATGTTACCAAACCACATGGCAGGCCATTAATTCAAGTCCATTGAAGTCCCAAGGTTGGTAGAGCATGGCAGGCTGCTGAAAAATGACATGGCTACATGCAGGGTTCAAGCATGCCATAAGCTAGAGACTATTCCCAAAGCTGCTTCTTATATACAGGAAGCAGACCACATACTCAAAGCAGCTACTCTGCTGCTCCAATGTATTCCACCATAGAGTTCATTACCAATCTCACCATGGAATAACTACATTCAGCTGCCCAGCCACTCAACCAGGTCCAGCCAAGTTGACACATAAATTTAACCACCATACTTGCATAGGAGCAACTTGTGGTCTGTTCCATAGTTGGCTCCTGGCCTTGTTCAGACTGATGATATTGAGCTCCATTGTCTCTTTCCACAAATGTAGTCGATTTGATTCCTGTGTTCCATCTGGTAAGGTCCATGCATATAGTCACTGTTTATGTTGTTGAAAAAAAGTATTTGCAATGAGTAAGTCATTGGTCTTGCAAAATTCTGTCATGTGATTTCTGGCATCATTTCTATCACCAAGGCCATATTTTCCAATTACCAATTCTGCTTCTTTGTTTCCAGCTTTCTCATCCCAATCACTAGTAGATATCAATGCATCTTGATTGACTGTTTGGTCAATTTCAGACTGTTGAATCTGGTAAAAAATCTTCAGTTTCTTCATCTTTGGCTTTACTGGTTGGTGCATACATTTGAATAATAGTACTATTAACTGGTCTTCCTTGTAGGTGTATGGATATTATCCCATCACTGACAGCATTGTACTTCAAAATAGATCTTGAAATGTTCTTTTTAACGAAGAATACAAAGCCAATTCTCTTTAATTTGTCATTCCTGGCATAGTAGACCATAGGATTGTCCAATTCAAAATGGCCAGAACTAGTCCATTTCAGCTCACTAATGCATAGAATATTGATCTTTATGTGTTGCATTTCATTTTTTACAACTTCCAATTTTCCTAGATTCATGTATTCCACATTCCGATTATTAACAGATGTTTGCAGCTGTTTCTTCTCACTTTGAGTAGTGCCATATCAGCAAATGAAGGTCTTAAAGCTTTACTCTATCCATTCCATTAAGGTCCACTCTACTTTGAGGAGGCAGCTCTTACCCAGTCATATTTTGAGTGCCTTCCAACCTGAAGGGCTCATCTTACAGCACTATTTATCAGACAACATTTCACAGCTATTCCTACAGTTTTCAGTGGTCAGTTTTTTCAGAAGTGGATCTGACCATGTCCTTCTTCTGCATTAATCTGGAAGCTCTGCTGAAACCTGTCCACTATGGGTGACCCTCCTAGTATTTGAAATACTGGTGGCATAGCTTCCAGAATCATAGCAACATGCAAGCAACTACAGTATGACAAACTGACACAAGAATGGTGGTCTATTGACCTTAATATCCCATAAAACATCCCACTGATGTTCTACATTGACATTATACTGATTAGATCTGATGAGCAGGAAGAAACAACTGCCATGTTCGAGTGTGATACTTTGACTACATGTTTTAAATTATCATGTGAATTATAATAATATGGAAGTTGATTGCCCAACCTTCCTTCTGAGGAGTGGCTGGTGGGTTTGAACTGCCAGCCTTCTGGTTAGCAGTCAAGTGTCTTA
>NW_006921953.1:1611329-1619093 GCF_000298275.1 Orycteropus afer afer | reverse complement strand
TGCTGTTTGCAAGAAAAACATGATAAACATTAAGCTAGATAGGTTAAAAGAGAAAAGATAGGGAAAAAATACCACACAAACACTAACAAAAAATAAGCTGTTGTGATTATAATAATATCAAAGTCATCTTCAAGAAAAGATTACAAAAAAAAAAAAAAAATAGAAAAGATTACCAAATATAAAGAGGGATACTTCATAATGATAAAAGGATGAAGTCTTCAAGAAAATATAACAATTGGGACTTCCAGCAAGATGGCAGAAAGGTAGAAAAGCTACACAGACCCTCTTCAACAAAAAAACAAGAAACCAATTGAAATAGATACAGAAGGTAATCCTGGAACCCTGAACTTTGAAGGAAAGGATAA
Source organism: Orycteropus afer afer (assembly GCF_000298275.1). Classification (NCBI taxonomy): domain Eukaryota; kingdom Metazoa; phylum Chordata; class Mammalia; order Tubulidentata; family Orycteropodidae; genus Orycteropus; species Orycteropus afer. The sequence goes on along the minus strand of NW_006921953.1, from coordinate 1,618,728 downwards.
AGAAATGGATTAAATACCACCTAGTAGAAGAACCTGAATGAAAACAGTGAATAGGGAGACAAACAGAGCTGCGGGCTGTTGGCTATCATGACAGCACAGCCAGTTTGAATATTTACTAGTGGGACTGGGATCTAGGCAACACCTAAAAGTCAGTCCTCCTCACCAAGGACTGCATAGACAACTGCACTGGTGGCTGATGACTAGAAAGGAAAACAGCAAATAAGGAGAGAAACCGAGATGTGGACTTTCAGCTGTCCTGAGGGCAAATTCATTTGGAATATTTGCAAGCCATATTCTGATCCCAGCAATTTAATAATAGGCTTCACTTGACGAAGACAGCAAGAACAACTATCCTGGAGGCTGACGACTAGAGTTTTTATTTTTATGTTTGGGTTTTTTTTACATTTTTTTTGTCTGAGTGGGGGACAACAACTATACCCATACACTCCAATCATACCTGCACCTCCTGCAGGCCCACCCACTGAATGAGGGTCATCACTTGCTTCTACACCAACTAATGAATGAAAGACAGCAGCCAATACCAGCCCAACTCACCTTTAACTGCTCTTCACAAACAGCTAACAATGATCTGTGGACACATTCTCATTCCCTATCACACCCAACAGGAGACAGGTAGTAAGTACCTAAGTGTGGCCAGCTAGCAAATAGAGGAGCAGAGGACCCTGCTCATGTAGATATATTAAAACAAAATAAAGAAATAAAAAATCTTGGGCAAATCACACTAACATAAAATCACCAATTGTGGTGGTTAAGTTTGTGAGTCAACTTGGCTGGGCCTGACCCGAGACCCTGGCATGCAGCATGAGAAATAGAGGAGCAGAGCCAAAAGACCACAAGTTTCAAAGAGCCAGACCTTCACCAACTTAGTTCTGGAGTGTGGGGCTGCTCCTTCATGTGAGCTAGTGGGGTGGAGTTATAGCTGCTGCTCATGAGTGAGGGGGCAGGGCTGCCATGTCCAAGAGGGAGAGGAATGGGGCCCACCAGGCCAAGGGGTGAGGTTGCCACTCAGGAACTAGGGGACTGGAGTCATCCAGTGAAGGAGATCTGTACCAATACCACCCATTGAAGGTCTGTACAGGTGCCAAGGTGACAAGGGGTAAAATTATGGTGGTTAAGTTTGAGTGTCAACTTAGCTGGGCCTGGTTGAGTGGTTGGGCAGCTGAATGTAGTTATTCCCCATGGTGGAATCTATTGGAGCAGCAGAGTCCCCATGGTGGAATCTATTGGAGCAGCTGAGTAGCTGCTTTAGGGATACAGTCTGCTTCCCATATATAAGCAGCAGCTTTGGGAGTGGTTTATAGCTTATGGCATACTTGAACCTTGCATGTAGCCATGTCGTTGTTCAGCAGCCTGCTATGCTCTGCCAATCTTGGGACTTTCAATGGACTTGAATTAATGGCCTGCTTTGTGGTTTGGTAACATTGGGACTGTGCCTTTTTACTTGTCAACCTTGGGCTTGTCAGCCTCAGCAGCCTGCAGCAGTCTGAATGAAGAAAAGCCTCTAGCTTCAGTGGGCTGGGAGCAGGAGGCAGAGCTAAAGCCCAAAGTTGAGGGGCTTTTACCCAACCCCTAGAGCCTGGCACTTTGAACTCAGACTTAAAGCCTCCAAACTGTTAGAGGATAAACTCCTGTTTGTTCAAGCCATTCCATTTGGGGTATATATTCCTGTCAGAGTGGCACTAGGTAACCAAAACACCAATTAAATATAAATACAGTATCACAATGTTTCAGAGAAAAGTGACTTTGCTGACTCTCCACTTTACCAAGCATGATATCCTTCTCCAGGGAGTGGTTCCTTCTGACAGCATGACCAAAGTAGGCGAGAGGAAGTCTGGCCATTCTTGCTCCAAGGAGCATTCTGGCTGTACTTCCTCCAGCACAGATCTGTTAATTCTTTTAGCAGTCTATGGCACTCTCAGCATTCTTCGCCAACACCAAAACTCAAAAGCATCAACTCTTCTTCAGTCTTCCTTATTCACTGTCCAGCTCTCACATGCATAAGAGGCGATTGAAAATACCATGACTTGGGTTAGGCTCACCTTAGTCTTCAAGGAGACATCTTTGCTCTTCAGAACTTGAAAGAGGTCTTCTGCAGCAGATTTTCCCAATGCAACACGTTGTCTGATGTCTTGACTGCAGCTTCCATTGGTGTTAATTGTACAGACAAATAATATGAAATCCTTGACAGTTTCAATCTTTTCTTCATCCACCATGAAGCTGTTTATTGGACCAGTTGTGAGGATTTTTGTTTTCTTTATATTGAGGTGTAATTTATACTGCAGAGTGTAGTCTTTAAGCTTCATAAGTAAGTGCTTCAAGTCATACTTATTTCAGCAAGCAAAGTTGTGTCACCTGTGTACAGCAGGTTGTAAATGAGTCTTCCTTCAATCCTGATGCCATTCTTCATATAATCCAGCTTTTCAGGTTATTTGCTCAGCATATAAATTGAATAAGTATGGTGAAAGGATACAACCTTGAAGCACTCCCTTCTTGATTTTGAACCATGCAGTATCCCCTTGTTCTGTTCAAACAACAGCCTCCTGATCTATGTACAGGTTCCTCATGAGTATAATTAAGTGTTCTGGAATTCCCATTCTTCTCAATGTTATCCACAATTTATTATGATCCACACAATCGAATGCTTTTGTATAGTCAATAAAACATAAGTAAACATCTTTCTGGTATTCTTTGCTTTCAGCTAAGATCCATTTGACATCAGCAATGATATCTCTTTTTCCACGTCCTCTTCTGAATCCAGCTTGCATTTTTGGAAGTTCTCTGTCAATATACTGCTGAAATCGTTTTTGAATTATCTTCAGTAAAATTTTACTTGCATGTGATATTAATGATATTGTTTGATAATTTACACATTCTGTGGGATCACCTTTCTTTAGAATGGGTACAAATCTGGATCTCTTCCAGTCAGTTGGCCAGGTAGCTGTCTTCCAAATCTCTTGGCATAACTGAGTGAGTGGCTCAAGCAGGGCATCCATTTGTTGAAACATCTCAATGGGTATTCTGCCAATTCCTGGAGTCTTGTTCTTCGCCAATTCCTTCAGTGCTGCTTTGACTTCTTCCTTCATTACCATTGGTTCTTGATCATATGCTACCTCCTGAAATGGATGAGCATTGACCAATTCTTTTTGGTACAGTGACTCTATGTATTCCTTCCATCTTCTTTTGATGCTACCTATTTTCTCCATAGACTTTTTCAATATTCCAACTCGAGGCTTAATTTTTTTCCTCAGTTCTTTCAGTTTGTGAAATGCTGAGCACGTTCTTTCCTTTTGGTTCTCTAACTCCAGGTCTTTGCACATTTCATTATAGTAATTGGGTTTGTCTGCTTGAGCTGCTCTTTGAAATCTTCTGTTCAGCTCTTTTATCTTGTCATTTTTTCCATTTGCTTTAGCTACTCTCTGCTCAAAGGCAAGTTTCAGAGTCTCTTCTGACATCAATTTTGGTCTTTTCTTCCTTTCTTGTCTTTTTAATGACCTCTTTCTTCATGGATGATGTTCTTGATGTAATCCCACAATTCCTCTGGTTTTTGGTCACTGGTGTTCAATGCATCAAATCTATTCTTTAGATGGTCTCTAAATTCAGGAGGGATATTATCAAAGTCATATTTTGGCTCTCATGGACTTTTAATTGTCTTCAACTTCAACTTGAACATGCATATGAACAGTTAATGGTCTGTTCCACAATCAGCTCCTGGCCTTGTTTTGGCCGAAGATATTGAACTTCTCCATTGTCTCTTGTCACAGATGTAGTCAATCTGCTTCCTGTGTGGACATCTGTGTGGACATCTGTGTGGACATCTGGTGAAGTCCAAGTCTATAGTCATCACTTATGTTGTTGAAAAAAGGTATTTGCAATGAATAAGTTGTTGGTCTTGCAAAATTCTATCATGCAATCTCCAGTGCTATTTCTATCACCAAGGCCATATTTTCCAACTACTGGTAACTATTCTTTGTTCCCAACTTTTGAATTTCAGTCACCAGTAATAATCAACACATTTTGATTGCAAGTTCAGTCAATTTCAGACTGCAAAAGTTGGTACAAATCTTCAATATCCTCATCTTTGGCTTTGGTGGTTGGTGCATAAATTAGGATAATAGTAGTATTAACTGGTCTTCCTTATAGGATATTATGCTATCAGTGACAGTATTATACTTCAGGACAGATCTTGAAACAGTCTTTGTGATGATGAATGCCATATCATTCCTCTTCAATTTGTCATTCCCGGTGTAGCAGATCATATAGTTGTCTGATTCAAAATGGCTAAAACCAGTCCATTTCAGCTCACTGATGCCTAGGATATCAATCTTTATGTGTTTCATTTCATTTTTGACAGCTTCCAATTTTCCTAGATTCATACTTCATACATTTCATGTTCTGCATCTGTTTCTGCTCATTTTGAGTCATGACACATCAGCCATTGGAGGTCTGAAAGCTTTACTCTATCCATATCATTAAGGTAGTCCCTACTCTGAAGAGGCTGCCCTTCCCCAGTCAAATTTTGAGTACCTTCCGATCTGATGGGCTCATCTTCCGGCACTACGTCAGGTAATGTTTTAGGGTTGTTCATAAAGTTTTCCAGTAATATATCAGACAATGTTTCACTGCTATTCATAAGGTTTTCACTGGTCAATTCTTTGAGAAGTGGATGGCCTCATCCTTCTTCTAGGTCTGTCTAAGCCTGGAAGCTCTGGTGAAACCTCTCCACCATGGGTAACCCTGATGGCATTTTGCAGCGCAATGGCATAGCTTCCAGCCTCACAACAACACATAAGCCACCACACAACAACAAACTGACAGACAAGTTTGTCTCCCTTAGTTGTTCCTAACCCCTCTGCACCTGTTTACCTCAGACCCCTGCCTTAATATAGAGCCACACCCAAGCAAAAAAGCAGCCTCCAAGTCTTGGGCCTGCCCACCTCAGGCTCTTGCCTTAATATAGAGCCACACTCAAGTGAAAAGCAGCCTCCAAGCCCCAGGCTTGCCTACCTCAGTCCACAATTTAGGGAAGCAATATAAGAACTAACTGACAAAACAAAAAACAAAACAAAACAAAACAAAAAAAATAGAAATATACAAAAACTACAAATAGAAATCCAGAAGACTAATAGTAATTTTTCACAAATAGGTAACACAATGAATGGGCAAAGGAGTAGAATCAAATCAATGGAAGACAGAATTAGTGAGACTGAAGACAAATACCTCAATACTACTTTGTTAAGGGATCAGTCAGAAAAAAAATCAAAACAAAATGAAGAAAGCCTAAGATTCATGTGGGATAACATCAAAAAGAATAACTTACATGTAATTGGAATGCCAGAACAGGAAGAAACAAATAAAACCACACAGAAAATTGTCAAAGAATTGTTGAAATAGAGTTTACTTAATATGATGAAAGACAAGACTATATCAATTCAAGAAGTGCAGTATAGACTGCAAAAGAAAGTCACCACGACATACCACAATCAAACTCACCAAAATCAAAGACAAAGAAAGAATCCTGAAAGCAGCATGGAAAAACAAAAAGTTACCTACAAAGGGTAACCAATAAGATTAAGTTCTGATTTTTTTTTTTTTCAGAAGCCATGGAGGCAAGAAGGCAATGGGATGGATGATATATATAAAACCCTGAAAGAAAAAATTTCCAATCGAGAATTATATACCCAGCAAAATTGTCCATCAAATATGATGGTGAAATTAGGACATTTCCAGATAAACAGAAATTAATAAATTTGTTAAAACCAGACCAACTTTAGAAGAGATGCTAAAAGGAGTCCTTCAGACAGAGAAGCAACAACAGCAAACAACCACCAATGATTGATACACATGACATAACCCAGAAAACAACCCAGTTACAGAAATACCCAAAGTAAAATAAGCTTACAAGTCTGTTAACAGGGAACCAGAGACATTAATTGGTAAATGAAGCAACTATAAATCAAAAAGAGGGAATAAATAGTGTAGTTACAGAACTTCTAAATGGTAAGGAAGTCAAGACAATTGTGAGATAGAAGAGACTGTTCTGAACTCCCAAGATGGCAGAATAGGCAGAAAAGCTACACAAACCCTCTTCAACAAAGAAAAGAGAAACCAACTGACACAGATACAGAAGATAATCCTGGAGCCCTGAGCTGTGAAAGGAAGGATACTGAAGTGAATTAAACACCAACTAGTAGGAGAACCTGAATGAAAACAGCAAATATGGAGACAAATGAAGTTGTGGACTATCAACTATCCTGAAGGCACAGATATCCTGAATATTTCCAATTGTGTTAGGACCTGACATTAACCTAAAAATTGTCCCTACTCGTCAAGGACTGCATAGACGACTGCAGTGGTGGCTGATGACTAAAAAGGAAAACAGGAAAGGAGACAAACTGAGCTGTGGAGTTTTGGCTATCTGGAGGGTGCAGCCATTTTGAATGTTTACAAGCAGTGGCCATTATGGATATTTAAAGAGACAGCATTCTCCTTCAGATTCCAGGGACCTAAGAATAGGCCCCACTTGCCAAGGACAACATGGACCTATGGGAGGCTGATGACTGGAAAGGAGATGGGCGGTGAATGCATAAGTGCTGTCAACTAGCAAAAAGAAGAGCACAGTGCCCTGCTTACTCAGATAAAATCCAAACAAAACAAAGAAAATGAAAATCTTGGCCGAATCACTCCAAAATACAATCACCAATTAAATATAAATACAAAAATCACAATGTCTTGAATATAACAGGTCTTTACAATCCCCACAAAGAAGCAAGATAAAGCAGTCGAACCAAAGGACCAGGATACAGACCCAGAACACATCTCTGAGGAAGAAGCAGCATTGGAACTCCCTAATAAGGAATTCAAAAGAACCATATTTAGGTACCTTCAACAGATTGAGAGACAGATCAAGGAAAACACTGACAAAATTGAGGAAAACACAGAGAAAACCCTACAACAATTCAGAAGACAGTACAAGAACAAAATGACAAAATAAATGAAAAATTAGAAATTATACAAAACCTACAGATAGAAATAGAGAAGATTAATACTAAATTTTCAGAAATAGATAACACATTGAATGGCCAAAGGAATCAATGGAAGACAGAATCAGTGATATTGAAGACAAAGACCTCAATACTTCTTTGGAAAAGGATCAATCAGAAAAAAGATAAAAACAAAATGAAGAAACCTAAGGTGCATGTGGGATACCATCAAAAGGAATAACCTATGTGTAATTGGAATTCCAGAACAGGAAGACACAAATAAAACCACAGAGAAAATGGTCGAAGAATTGTTGGAAGAGAATTTCCCTTATATGATGAGAGATGAGAATATATCCATTCAAGAAGTCCAAAAACCCCAAGCAGGATAGACCCCAAAA
>NW_006921953.1:1592287-1601060 GCF_000298275.1 Orycteropus afer afer | reverse complement strand
CCAACAACAGCACAATGTACATTCTTTTCCAGTGCACATGGAACATTCTCCAGGACAGACCATATATCGAGCCACAAAGCAAGTCTTAATAAATTTAAAAAATTTGAAACACTGCAAACCATCTTCTCAGATTACAATGCTATAAAATTAGCAATCAATGATAGGAAGATCAATGGAAAAAGAGCAACATATGGAAAATGAATAACAACTTCCTTGAAAATGAGTGGGTAATAGAAGAAATAAAAAAATGAAATAAAAATTCCTTGAATCAAACGAGAATGAAAACACAACATACTAAAATCTTTAGAACATTTTGCCAGCTGTATAATTCTTAGGGACACAGCAAAAGCAGTGATCAGATGCCAATTTATAGCAATAAATGTACACATCAAAAAAGAAGAAAGAGACAAAATCAAGACTTTAACCCAACATCTCCAACAATTAAAAAAAGAGCAGCAAAACAAGCCTACAGTCACCAGAAGAAAAGAAATAATAAAGATTTGAGCAGAAATAAATGAAACAGAAAATAGAAAGACAATTGGAAAAAATCAACAAGACAAGAAGTTGGTTTTTTGAAAAGATTAATTGACAAAGCACTGGCAAATTTAACAAAGGAAAAGAGGGGGAAAATAACATGAATAAGAAACAAATCGGGTGGCATTACAACAGAACAAACAGAAATTAAAAGTTCTGGTGGTGTAGTGCCTAAGGCATTTGACTGCTAACCAGAAGGCTGGTGGTTCAAATCCACCAGCCACTTCTCTGAAGGAAGATTGGGGAATCTACTTCTGTAGTGATACCACCTTGGAAAACCATGGAGGGGTTACTATGAGTCAGATCATACTCAACGGTAGTGAGTTTGGTTTTGTTTTGCTTTATGAAGAATTATACACCAACAAATTTGAAAATCTAGAAGAAATGAACAGATTTCTAGAAGCATACTACTTACCCAAACTAACAGAAGCTGAGGTAGAAAATTTGAACAGACCTACAACAATAGAAGAAATCAAACAGATCATTAAAAAACTTACCAACAAAAAAAAAGTCCTGGCCCAGATAGTTTCACTGGAGAATTCTACCAAATGTTCAGAGAAGAACTGATAGTAATCCTACTCTAACTATTCCAGAACATAGAAAAGAATGGAATTCTCTCAAATTCATTTTCTGAAGCAAGCATAACCTTGATACCAAAACCAGGCAAAGACATCACTAAAATGAAAAACCACAGACAATATAACTCATGTATACCGATACAAAAATCTTCAACAAAATCCTAGCCAATAGATTCCAACAACATATAAAACAAACAAAACATTATGACAAAGTAGGGGTTCTTACTAGGTATGCAAGGATGGTTAGAAAAACAATCAGCATTATCCATCACATAAATAAAACAAAGAAAACAACCACATGATCATATCAATCGATGCAGAAAAGGCTTCTGATAAAATTCAACACCCATTCCTGATAAAAACTCTCAGCAAAATAGGAATAGAAGGGAAATTCTTCAACATGATAAAGAGCATATATGCAAAACCAACAGCCAACATTATTCTCAATGGAGAGAGACTGAAATCATTCCCCTTGCGAACAGGAACCAGACAAGGATGCCCTCTATCGCCACTTCTATTCAACACTGTACTAGAAGTCCTAGCCAAGGCACTAAGGCAAGAAAGGGAAATCGAAGGCATCCAAATTGGTAAGGAAGAAATAAAACTATCCCTGTTTGGTGAAGATATGATTCTATACATGGAAAACCCAAGAGACTCAGCAAAAAAAAAAAAAAAAAAACCTACTGGAACTAATTGAAAGATTTAGCATAGTGGCATGATACAAAATCAACATACAGAAATCAGTTGGATTCCTCTACACCAGCAAAGAGATTGCTGAAAAGGAAATAAGGAAATCAATAGCATTTACAATAACTATCAAAAAAATAAAATACTTGGGAATAAATCTCACTAGGGACACAAAAGACCTGTACAAAGAAAACTACTAAACACTACTTCAAGAAAATATGAAAGATCTACATAAATGGAAGAACATACCATGACTGCGGATAGGAAGACAGAATATTGTGAAAATTTCAACATTACCTAAAGCAATCTATACATTCAACGCAATCCAAATTCAGATCCCATCAACATTCTTTAAGGATATGGAAAAACCAATCACTAATTTTATGTGAAAAGTAAAGAGACCTTGGATAAGCAAAAATAAATAAATAAAAATGGGCAGAAGACATGAACAGATACTTCACCAAAGAGGATATTCAGGTGAGCAACAAACACATGAAGAAATGTTTGTGATCATAGCTTCTTCATAACTGAAGAAGAAGAGCTATTGAAGAAGAAGAACAAAGTAGGAGGTCTCACACTCCCAGATCTCAAAACCTACTATATAGCCACAGAAGTCAAAACAGCCTGGTATTGGTACAGTGACAGACACATAGACCAGTGAAACAGAATTGGGAGCCCAGAAATAGATCCATCCAGCTGATCTTTAACAAAAGGCTGAAATCCATTAAATTGGGAAGAGATAGTCTCTTTATCAAATGATCTTAGCATAACCAGATATCCATTTGCATAAAAATGAAACAAGATCCATACCTCACATTATACACAAAAACTAACTCCAAATGGATCAAAGACTTAAATGTGAAACCTGAAACTATAAAGTTCATTAAAGAAAAAATAGGGGCAAACTTAGGGGCCCTAATATATGGCATAAATAGACCATCAAGCACAATTGAAAATGCACAAACAGCAGAAAATAAACTAGATGATTGGGGCTGTGATAGTTGGAGCTGTGTGTCAATTTGGCTGAACCACAATTCTGTGCAGTTTAAGCAGTTGTGATGTGATTATTCCCATGATAGGATCAGATGAATAGGTTTTGAGCAGCCAATCCATTGAAAGGGAGTTTCCCTAAGGGTGTGGGCTGCTTCGAGTATATTTATGGACATCCTGGGAAAAGAGACACGCTTCTGTGGCTCGAGCTCCTGTTATATTGCCTACAACTGTCCTTGACCAAACAATCTACCATTCAGCCTGGAGATCTTGGATTCATCATTTGTTGGAGTCAATAGCCAGTACATGGCTTGCCAACCTTGAGCTCCTCAGCCCCTGCAGCTGCGAGAGTCGGGAAAAGCCTCCAGCTTGATGTTTGATCCAAGAACTTTGGACTTACCAGCTTCTATAAGTGTGTGAGTTATTTTCCTAAGATAAATTTCTCTTTCTCTCTCTCTATAAGTTTTACTGGCTTTGTTTCTCTAGAGAACCCAGTCTAACACATTTGGCACCAGGAGTGGGGTGTGCTCTGACAGATGCCTAAAATGTGGAAACAGGAGTGGAGTGCATCCTTGACCTGAGACCCTGACAGAGAGACCCCAGCATATGGCATGACAGACAGCAGGAGTAGAGCCAAGAGAACTGGCATGAGACAGTGACAGCTTTACCAGCTCATTGAGGAGAAAGCTTGATGCCTTTGGTTAGGTGGCTTCCTGGTGGAGTGGGTTGCCTTCAGGCATTAATTGGTACAAGAGACTGGCTTGAAATGGACTAGCAGTTTGGCTGGCCCATGGAGCAAGAAAAGTAAATGTCCTTTGGGGCAAGAAGATTCCTGGTGGAGTGGGTTGCCCTCGGTCATTAATCGGTAGAAGTGGGGACCAAGGAAATAGAAGCAGAGCTGCCTCAGCCTGAAAGGGTAGGACCACGGCCTTTGGGGGTGGAACGATCACAGCCCCCTAGGTTTCAAAGAGCCAGGTTCTGGAGTGTGGGGCTGCTCCTTCATGTGAGCCAGTGGGATGGAGCCATAGCCGCTGCCCAAGAGTGAGGGGGTGGGACTGCCATGCCCAAGAGGGAGAGGAATGGGGCCCACCAGGCCAAGGGGGTGAGTCACCACTTAGAGGAACTAGGGGACTGGAGCCACCCAGTGGAGGAGATCTGTACAGATGCCAAGTTGACAAGGGGTGGAATTGTGGTAATTATGTTTGTGTGTCAACTTGGCTGGGCATGGCTGAGTGGGTGGGCAGCTGGTGGTAGTTATTCCCCATGATGAGACTGGCAATCAACTCCATGGTGGGATCTATCACAAGCAGCTGAGGAGCTGCCTTTGGGATGTGGTCTGCTTCCTGTATTTAAGGAGAAACCTTGGGAATGGTCTCTAGCATGTGGCACGCTTGGACCCTGCATGTAGCCGTGTCATTGCTCAGCAGCCTGCTATGCTCTGCCATCCTTGGGACTTACAATGGACTTAAGTTAATGGCCTGCCTGTGGTTTGGTAACATCAGGACTGTGTCTTTTTACTTGTCAACCTTGGGCTTGTCAGCCTCAGCAGCCAGCAGCTGTCTGAGTGAAGAAATGTCTCTAGCTCCAGTGGGGGGCTGGGAGCAGGAGGCAAAGCTGGACCCCAAGGTTGAGGGGCTTTCACCCAGCCCCTAGAGGCTGGCACTTTGAACTTGGACTTAAAGCCTCCAAATTATAAGAATAAACTCCTGTGTGTTTAAGCCATCCCATTTGTGGTATATTTCTTGTCAGAATGACACTAGGTAACCAGAACAGGGGCCTTCTAAAAATTAAATTTTTATGTGCATCAAAAGACTTCCACAAAAGGGTAAAAAGAGAACCTACTGATTGGGAAAAAAAATATTCGGCAAAGACATATCTGAGAAGGGACTTATCTCTAAAATTATAGAAAACTCCAATGCCTCAACATCAAAAAGACAAACAATCCATTACAAAATGGGCAGAAGACATGAACAGAGACTTCACCAAAGAGGATATTCAGGTGGGCAACAAACACATGAAATGTTTGTGATCATTAGCCATTAGAGAGATGCAAATTAAAACAACAATGAGATACTATCTTGCTCCAGCACTAATAGCAAAGTTCAACAAGACAGAAAATAAATGCTGGTGAGGATGTGGAGATATTGGGACTCTCATACACTGCTGGTGGGACTGTGAAATGATACAACCACTGTGGAAATCAGTATGGTGATTCCTTAAAAAGTTGGAAATAGAAATACCATTTGATCCAGCAATCCCATTACTAGGTATATATTCTAAAGAAGTGAGAGCCAGGATAGGAACAGATACATGCATACCTATGTTCACTGCAGCACTGTTCACAATAGCAAAGACATGGAAATAACCTAAGGGTCCATCAAAAGAATTATGGATAACTAAACTATGGTACATACACATGATGGAATACAATGCAACACTAAAGAATAATGTAGAATCTGTGAAACACAGCATAACATGGATGAACTTGGAGGCATTATGCTGAATGAAATAAGTCAATCACAGAAGAACAAATTCTGTATTAGTTCACTATTAGAAAAAGTCAAGGAAAGATTTATACATGGAAGGAAACTTTCTTTGTTGGTTACCAGGGATGGGAGGAGAGGAGAGGGAAAATTGCTAGATAGGTAAGAGACAAGTATTGATTTGAGTGAAGGGAATGGCAATATGCAAATTGGGTGACCAACACAGTAACACTAAAGAAAAGGAAGATACAGATAGGTACACAAGAGGTACACACAACAAAGATAAACATTTATACAATACTGTGTTATCAGTGATAACAAAAAATAATCTATGAGTAAATAGATGGACTACACCTTGGGCTGCTGATGGTGATTCTGTCTTCCTCTTGAAAAGTTAGAGAAGGTCATAAGATGCTGACTCCATGCCCATTTTGCAGTACTACACAAACCATTGCTCTACATCTGTGATAGTTAGAGCTGTGTGTCAACTTGGCTGGACCACAATTCCATGTGGTTTAAGCAATTGTGATGTGGGTTGCTCACATCTGATGGGATCACATGGATGTGTTTTGAGCAGCCAATCCAGAGAAAGGGAGTTTCCCTAGGGGTGTGGCCTACTTCCAGTATATTTATGGACATCCTGGGAAAGAGACACTCTTCTGTGGATCGGGATTCTGTTGTGCTGCCTACAACTGTCCATGAGCGAACAATTCACCATTCAGCCTGGAGATCTTGAATCCATCATTCATTGGAGTCAACAGCCAGTATACTGCCTGCCAACCTTGAGCTCCTCAGCTGCATGAATCAAGAAAAGCCTCCACTTGACGTTTGATCCAAGAACTTGGGACTTGCCAGCTTCTGTAAGTGTGTTTTCCTAAGATAAATTTCTCTTTCTCTCTCTATATAAGCTTTACTGATTTTGTTTCTCTAGAGAACCCATTCGAACATAACATCCTACTTTGGTGAGTAGCAACTGGGGTCTTAAAAGATTGCAAATAGCCATCTAGATGCAACAACTGGTCTTTCTTCGTCCAGAGCAAAAAAGAATGAAGAACACCAAAGACACATGGAAACAATTAGTCTAAGGGACTAGTGGACCATGAGAACCTCAGCCTATATGACCATGAGCCCAGAAGAACTAGATGGTGCCTGGCTACCACTGTCAACCACTCAGAAAGGGGATCTTGGATAGAGTGGGAGAACAATGTGGAATAAAACTCGAAATCATGAAAAAGACCAGGTTTACTGTTTGATAGAGCCTGGTGAGACCCCCAAGACCATGGGCCCTAGTTACCCTTCAGGCCTGGAATAGATTTCACTCCTGTGACTTCCAGCTAAATAACAGACAGGCAGGTAGGTGAACATTTACACCAGGTAGATACACTCTCTAGAATGATCAAACTTGAGAGAGCAGAAGGGCAATATTTGCACAGGGAGATAGCTCAGGGGGCAGGAATGCATAGGAAAGAAGGACACAGGGAAGAGGTAACTATAGGGAGGAAATGGGAAGAGAGCTGTTACATTGTAGGGAATCATAGTCCATGTCATGAAACAAAATGTGTATGAACTGCTGTATAGAAAATGAATTTGCTCTGTAAACTTTCACCCAAATCATTAAAAAAAAAAAAAAAAAAGACATAACAATCATGAATGTATACGCACAGTTTAAAGCACATGAAGTAAAATGTGATAGAACCCAACAGGTAAAGAGACAAATCCACAATTACAGTGGTAGGTTTTAATACTCTCAATAATTAATAGAAGTAAACAAAAAAATTAATAAAAGATATATTCTTTGCAACAGAACTGAGGAAGGGTGAAATGGAAGGCTGAAGGGGCCCCTCACTGAAAACTACAAAACCTTTATAAGCAAACAGATATGATTAAAATCTATTTTAATCTTTGTGACTAACTTGCTGTTTCTCCCCCATTTATCATTTTCTTTCAAGTGAATTTGACTGCTATAGAGAAGGCTGGCTGCTATCCACCAGCTACTCCTCAGAAGGAAGGTTGGGTGATCTACTTCCATAGAGATACCACCTTGGAAACCCAAGGAGGGGTCACTATGAGTCGGGATCAACTTGACAGCAGTGAGTTTGGTTTTTTGGTTTTTTTTCAAGTGAATAGTATAGCCAGGCTTTGTCTATGGACACTTATTTCTTTAGATTTACTATTCTCAATTATGTATTCTTTGAAGCATAACTTTCCCCCAATTAGTTGTAATCCATAACAAGGTGACCCTGAGAAAGGAGACACCAAGTCCTGGAGCAACCAAGATAAAGGAGAAAGTGGTGATATGCCTGGGAGACCGAGAGGCCTGAAGATGTCCACTCCTATACTCTCCCCTCTTACAGAGTTAATCTCTCTGGGCAAGTGTGAGGAAACTGAAGCATCAAGAATGGTTTCTTCATTACTGACCAGAAGAAGAGCTGAGAGATCACAAGACAACTACAACTCATCCTATAATGAGAAGGAGACATTATCAGCATTCCTAAGACCTCCTAACCCCTCTCAGCCCGATTCCCTTTAAAAACCCTAACCATTCCTCAGCTTGGGGAGACAGACAATTTGGACAGATTTTCACTGTCTCCTTGGGTGTTGATACTCAATACAGCTTTTGCTTTCTCTCTTCAACGTTTTGTGATCATTGGCTCTTCATGACAGGGGGTAAGAACTTTGTTTTCCTACAACAGAATCAATTAATGTAATCTCATTGACAATTTTAAAATACTATACAACAACTTGAGGATGCATACTATTTTCACGTGCACATGGTGTATTCATCAAGATAGAGCACATGCTGGACTATACAAGTCTTGCTGTTGTTATGTGCCCTCAAGTCGTACCCGACTCATAGCAACCCCTTCTTGGGTTTCTGAGGCGGTATCACTGAGGCAGTATCACTACAGAAGTAGATTGCCCAACCTTCCTTCCAAGGAGTGGCTGGTGAGTTTGAACCTCCAACCTTCTGGTTAGCAGTCAAGTGCCTTAGGCACTACTCTACCAGAGCTCTCATACAAGCCTTAGCAAAATTTTAATGACCAAAATCGTAAGAGTATGTTCTCTGACCACAGTGGAATTAAATTAAAAACCAGTCAGAAATCTAGAAATATTTGAAAATTAAAGAAGATAATTCAAATTTCAAAGAAGAAATTCCAAATGGTGTTAAGAAAATATCTAAAAAAAAAAAAAAAAAAATTTCACAACACATCAAAATCTGGGATGTAGTTAAAGCAGTGCTTAGAGGGAAATTTATAACTTTAAATGCTTTTATTTGAGATGAACAAACGAATAAAATGAATTATCTACTTTTCCACCTAAATTTGAGAACAAAGGAGCAAATTAATGCCAAAGTTGTTGTTTTGAACATATTAGTAATTTATTTTTATTTTTATTATTTTTTTTTTAATTTTTTTTTAATTAGGATTTGGGTGAAGATTTACAGAGTAAATTCACTTTTCATACAGCAGTTCACATATACTTTGTCTCATGTCATTGACC
>NW_006921953.1:1530568-1590852 GCF_000298275.1 Orycteropus afer afer | reverse complement strand
AAAAAAATTATTTTGAGTTTTGTTCCACATTGTTCTGCCTGTCTATCCAGGATCTCCTACAAAGATCCTCTTCCAAGTGGTTGACAGTAGTAGCTGAGCACCATCTATTTCTTCTGGTCTCATAGTTGTATAGGCTGCAGATCAGATGGTGTACCAGTCGCTAGGACTAATTGTTACCATGAAGTTTTGGTTTTCTTCATTCTTCTTGGCTCTGGATGAGGAGAGACCCATTGTTGCATTTAGATGGCAGCTTGCAAGCTTTTAAGATATCAGTCGATACTCACCACAGTAGGAAGTGGAACAATGTTTTGTGTGTATGTTATGCCAATTGAGCTTAATGTCCTCTGCGACTATGGTCCCGAGCCCACAGGTTCAACTACTCAGACCCTCTGGGTAGCTGGCTGTGACCAAGCAGTGACTACAACCTTGCCCCTTGTCAGCCCCATTATACACCTGGGAATTCAGATCATACACATAAAGTTATTGGACCACTGTCTGCCAACCCTATACATGTTCTTGGGTGCACTCTCCACTTCATATACATACCTAATGAACATATTAGTAATTCTTAACAATTAACTTTTAGCAAGACATATCAAGAAAAAAAGAGAGGGAGCAAACTATTTATATTTGTAGTAAAAAAAGTGTGGACCTACTAAAGATCCTACAGAGAGACCTTGCCCTAGTAGTCCCACTCAGAAGTCTCATCCTCTTCCAGAGACTTAGTCTAACCAGCCGAGGCCTTAAACCTGTAATTTCAAGTGAAGGTCAAGTAGGTTGCCCCGACTCTGCTCTCTCCTTTTTTTTTTTTTTGTGCAAAACTACTGTATTTACAAAAATGGCACAAAAGTGAATTCAACAGTCAATGCACATGCACACTTCTTTCACATCATCAACAGGAAAAGATATTCTAACACTATAGAACTGAATAAGAATACTAGCTTCAAGAGCAGCTATTAAGCACTAGTCACGTAAGTTACACCAGAATGGGCAAATATTGCCCAAGTAAATTTTTATTGTTAAAGCTGAAACAGGTTTAAGGCCATTCAAGTTCAAGCACAGAGATACAAATCTTTCAAAGCCCCATCTATTTGTTTGTGTTTGAAATCTATGACGTTTCTCCCAACTTGTGGTCTTAAACTTCTGTTTTACAAAATCCAAAAGGAAAATATGGAAGAAATCAATAGAGGTTATATTAAATAAGAGTAACATACAAAGCTATAATGAAGATGAAATAATAAAAGACAAAACATTAAAACTGTAAAATTTGCTTGTTAGTTGTTAGAGCCAGTCCTACACTAGGAGTAAGATAATATATACAATTATTTTCAAGTAGATTACTTTATGTTGCTCTAACATGTCCTTTTCATCAGTGCACTGTTAAATTAATCAAAAATTCTACATACTCCCTTACAATAGCAGCATACACACACACACAAACAGCTGTCGTCAGTCTCAAATGACTTGGTGAACAGAAAGGAAATAAAAAGCTGAGAAATAACATATGAAGAAGAAATAATGGGAATTAGAAGATTCATGCCGTTCAGCTCTTTTAATCAGCCAGCCAGCTTGCTAGCAACAAGGGATGGTTTCTGTTGAGGAAGGTCCTGTGGAATGGGAATGTGGTCACCAGTGACCTCCATCTTATCTGGGGCTGCAGTAGGAAGTTGCTTGTTCTTCATTTTTGCTTTGGCTACGTTGTAATCTCCAGAATCAAAATATTTTTGCCCTTTCTGCAATCGTTTCCTTAAGAAATCTGAACCTCCAGGCTTTTGTCCCAGATGAGGATACCTCACTTTTAATTTTGCTTCTTCAACTATCTCTGGACTAGTTACTTTATCTTCCATTTCCTTCTGCTCCTTTGCGGAGGTCGCCTCAGTGATTTCAGCAGACATAGTGCTCCTTCTTACTTCGCTTCTCTGGCTCCGAAGCACTTCCTACTCTGCTCTCTTAATCATGATTCTGCCCTGACTCTGACAGCCTGGAAGGCTTGTTCCAGTGGGTGACCTCTAAGCTGAGATCTATAGACTGCTATACTATCAGTCTCCTGTGGGCACCGACACTTCCTCTAGGAACACCCCCAGCCTACTCTGACTCCAAGATTGGGCTCCCTGCATCCCCAATGTCTGATTAGATTTATAGTTGTTGCCTTTAGTGAAATAAAATTGGATATTCACCTATAAGCCTTGTGACTCCTTTCTTCAAATATAACTAAATAGTGGGGGAAGGGGAGAGCTCAGGGAATCAATCTGTTTTGGGCCCTGCTAACCCTTCAGTTTCAATTTGCACCATGTGCTTTCTGCCCTCCCTGTGCTACACACACCAGCTGCATTTCACTCTGCTTACTGTCATATTCTTTTTACCCCAGCACCCTTTGCAGATGCTGTTCCTTTTGTGTGGATTTCTTTTACATCCTTTATATACACCCTTCCGGGAACTCTGATACCATAGTGCCTAAGGCATTTAGCTGCTAACCAGAAAGCTGGTTCAAATCCATCAGCCACTCCTTGGAAGGAAGATTGGGCAATCTACTTCCATAGTGATATAGCCTCGGAAACCCAAGGAGGGGTCACTATGTGGAGCTCTGGTGGCCTAGTGCCTAAGGCATTTGACTGTTAACCACAAGGTTGATGGTTCAAATCCGCTAGCCACTCCATGGAAGAAAGACTGGGTAATGTACTTCTGTAAAGATTTACTGCCTGAGAAACCCAATGGGGTCACTATGAGTCGGAATCGACTCAATGGCAGTGAGTTTGGTTTATATACACACCTGACTCATCCATGTGACAGGATTAATGTGTTTTTCACATGGGAAGGACATGAAATATTTTTTGGGGAAGACAAAGGCTGGAATGTTACAGATTGAATTGTCTCAAAAGAATATGTGCTCTAGAATAAGAACTCTAACTCTTAATCCTGTGGATATAATCCTGTTGGGAAGTAAAGTTTTTTTTTTTTTTTATGTTAATGCAGCCATACCAATGTTGGGTGGGTCCTAAACCTATTACATATGAGTTATAAAAAGAGCAGATTAGACACAGATGCATGAATAAATAAGACAGGATAGAGGCAAATGAATCTACAAGCCCAGGAATCCCAGATTGCCAGCAGCTACTAGAATCTGAAATAGAAAAAAGACCTTCTCCTAGAGCCACAGTGAGTTCAGTCTTCTGGCTTCCTGAACTGTGAGAAAATAAATCTGTTCTTTAAAGCCACCCACTTACAGTATTTCTGTTACAGCAGCACTAGGTAACTAAGACAATTCACTTCCTCAGAAAAATTTGTGACCTGATTAGGCTCCTTGGGATGTGCCCTCAGGATTGTCTTTTCCTGTGAGGAAATGTCAAAGCTGTACATCTACATTTTGTGTGATTATGATATTGGTCTCTCTCGCTAGAGCCTATGAGTTCTGCCAAGGCAGTGACTCACCATGACATTTTCCCACCATGACATTCTTCAGTTCTGGGGACCACACTGGACACAGTGCCTGGTGTTCCATAGGTGTTCAGAAAATGTTTAGTGAGTGGAAGGATAGGTAGGTGGGCAGTCCCAGCTGCAGTTCCTGGTTGAGCATGTCAGTCACCTCTGGGAGTGACACTTAGAGAAAATCCAAGGTTTCTGCCCAAGAACTGAGAACTGTCTCATGCTGTGTTTACCCAGGACTGTCTCTAAAAAATATCTAGTCCCTCTGCCCTTCCCCCATTCCCCACATTCTCCCCCTTCTCTATTTTCTTAATTCCAGTCACGCCTCAGCGCAGCCTTAGCAGTAAATGCTCCACCCTTTACAGCTGCTTTCATCTTCCTGTCTCCACCCTTAGACTGTCACTTCCCACAGCAGGTGTGCCTACACTCGCTGACACTGCCTCTCGAAGGTTAGGTAAAGTCACGTTAAAGAAGGACTCTGAGTAGGGCAACCAGAGGCAACTCGGGAGGAGGAAACTTGCATCTGATGGCACCGCGTTCTCAGAAATCCGCAGCAGCTCCTACGTACTGGGACTGCACAAGCATGGCACTGACCCTGCACCGACGCTGCCGAAGAGCTTTCCGAGTCACTCGCAGCTGAGAAGTAGCAGTAACAAGGAGAAACACAACTCCGACAACTTCAGAACACAGAGCGCTCTGGAAAGCCAGTTCACGTGCATTCTGGGAAGCTGTTACCCTACTGACGTTCTCGTTGCAACAGCCGCTTCCCTGAAGATAATGAGGAAGAGCTAAGAGGTCCCAAGAAAGAGGTTACTCCCATTTGATAAAATGGGAAGCTGAACCCTACAGGAGGCTTGAGAGAAGTAGATGACAAGCAGGCGCTGGACAGACCCCGGGAGCCCGGGCTGGATGCGCAACCCCGCTCCCGCGCCTGCGCAGTGCAGCCCCTTTCCCCGCTCAACCACGCCCCATCGCCCTGGTTTTCAAATTTGAAACCTGCTTGTTTTCCCGCCCGAATGTGCTTACGAGCGGCGGGAGGAGGTGGGGCCACGAGTCAGCCAATCGAGCCACAGAGGGAGCCACGGGCCAAAGGGCGATCGGCTCCACCCCAGCAGTGCCCTCGTGCGCTGCGGAACCCGGGCTCGCGGGAGGACCTGGCCCCCAGGCCCGCTCGGGATTCCGGGTCTCCAGATTCGCGCGGCGCTGGTCACGAGCTCAGGAACCCTGAGTCATCGGTGCAGAGTGCTTTAGCGAAGAGGGCCCGACAAAGCTCCCCCAGTCTGGGAGTTGGCGGAAGGGCCAGGCTCGGAACTGGTGTCTTGACCAGCCCCGCGGGAGTCTAGGGCTGTCGGGGGCGGTGGGCGGGCGGGCTAATGGAGGGTGAGCTGTGGGGCGGGCGGATTCTGTGGGCGGGCCGGGGCGGGGCCTTGCTCTCTGGGGGCGGGTCCAGGTCCTGTGTTTGTTGCTCCGTGTCAGTTATATTGTAACAAAAGTACTGCAGCACTGCTCTACAGGCATCCCAGGCCAGCCTACCCCCAGCTGTCGCCGACATGGAACCCGTGGCCAGCAACATCCAGGTCCTGCTGCAGGCGGCCGAGTACCTGGAGCGCCGCGAGAGAGGTGAGGAAGAGCCCCTGGCCAGACTTCTTGCCGGGGCCTCGCTGACTCGGGCCTGGACCAGACTTGCTTCCCAACTTAAAGGATTCCTGCCTCGAGCGCAGTCGCCCCAAGGGGCCCCTGCCCTCAGCGCGTACCTCGAGAGAGGTCTTCTGGCGTCGGGCAAGGAGGGATAAGGGAAATGGCCCTGGCGCCAAAAGCCCTTCCCGGACCTGACGCGGGCTGGGGCTCTCTCTGACAGAGGCTGAACATGGCTATGCGTCCCTGTGCCCGCACCGCAGTTCAGGCCTAGTCCACAGGAGGAAGCAGCGAGTCCCCCAAGCTCCCAGCGCGCTGGACAGTGGGCGGTGAGGAGGGCCGGGGGCCGCGGGGCGGGGCGGGGGATGGGCGCTGTCCTGCTTCGTGCCCTCCTCGGCCCACTTCTTCCCAATCGCTTGCATCGTCTGGACCAGGTACCCTGCTCCAGGAAGCATTCATACCCCTCACTTGCTGACCCCCTCTTTCCATCACCCTGAAACATACTCTTTCCGTTCATTCGAAGACTATTTCTTGAGTAGCCCTTCATGTGTCAGGAACTGTAAACAAGTCAGTTCTGGGCCTGCGTCCACTCACACTGCTCCATTCCACACAGCAAATTGCACAGCGGCCTTTGCACATGCTGTTGCCTCCTATCTGAATGCCCCTCCACCCTTTTTTCCCTTTGGGAAACTTATTTCTGGGCTCATAGCAAATGTCTCCTCTGCCTAGGAAGCCCTTGCTGATTGGTGAGCAGGGGCCTCGTATGGACCAGGACTTCAAACCTGTTCATTCCAGTTCGACCTCTTGCTGAGAATTTGCCTTTCTAGCCCAGACATAGTGAATCGTAATCTATTTTAACACTAGCCCCAAGTGATTCTTAGGTATACATAATTCTCTTGGGTATACAACTTGTCTTCAGAGGGTTGAATTCTGGAATGAACCAGTTCAAAACTCTGGTTTGGGCTCCCACAGTCCCAGGGGCAGACCTCAGCATTTGGTTGTGTGTGTGTGTGTGTGTGTGTGTGTGTCTGTCTGTCTGTCTGATTCCCCTGCCTGGGGGCTCTGGACCCCAGGCTATTACCAGGTAGTAATTCCTTTCCCCTTCTCTCTGTCCTTGGCAGGTCTGTACACAACGAGCTGGAGAAGCGAAGGTGAGTCGCAGCCCTGCCCTGACACACAAGGCCCCCCAAACTATTCCCGCTGGCCTCCTACCCACCTTACTATCCCTGTGGCCAGCAATGAGGGCTGGCACTGCCCTCCAGTCCCCTCCCCCTGCAGGAGGGCCCAGCTGAAGCGGTGCCTGGAGCAGCTGAAGCAGCAGATGCCCCTGGGGGCTGACTGTGCCCGATATACCACTCTGAGCCTCCTGCGCAGAGCCAGAGTACACATCCAGGTAAGGGCCACCTATATGCCTGGGTCAGTTTGCCTGGATGCCTGGATGAGTGCATTATGGAGGCATTGAGTAGAACTGGGGAAAGAGGCCTTGTTAAATGGGGAAGAAAAGCATCAAGTAACTCTTGAGTGTTGAGGCTTAAACACATTCAAGCATTAAGTGTTAGCTGTTATTACTGTGATTATTACTTAAGATCCCAGCTGTGAGACCTTGGGTCAGTAAGCCCCTCTGAACTTCCTGCTCCTCTTGTCTGGCAGGGTGGGAGGACTGGTCTGCTGTTGGAAAGCTTCTGTGATAGATCTTATGTAAGGCTCCTTTGGATTGTTAAAGGTTAGTCCTGGCCTTTCCCCACTCCATGTTTCAAGGCCTGCCCTGGGCAGTCTGTCCTGATGCCACTCTGGGAGGCTGCTCCAGAGACCAGGAAAGGAAAGAACAGAGAAAGTGCCAGCCTTGGGTCCTCCCAGG
This sequence comes from Orycteropus afer afer, assembly GCF_000298275.1. Taxonomy (NCBI): domain Eukaryota; kingdom Metazoa; phylum Chordata; class Mammalia; order Tubulidentata; family Orycteropodidae; genus Orycteropus; species Orycteropus afer. Next base: position 1,583,936 of record NW_006921953.1, on the reverse strand, counting down.
GCCCTGCTGCTGCCTGGGTTGGCCTCAGCGCCCACTGGTGGACAGAAGCAGGTGTGCTGCATCAGAGTGCAAGTTAGTCCTAGAGATGTCATGAGCAGAGGGTCCTGAAATTGAAGGACCTTCTCCCCACCAGGCTCCAGAGCTGAGGAGAGGCAGGTTTAAGGCCCAGATATAGGTCACCTGACTTGCATTCTTTCCTTCAACAAATATCTCCTGAGCATCTGCTCTGCCAGGCACTCTTCTAGGCCAGAGATGTAGTCAGGGGGCACTTGTTCCCAGGTGCAAGTCCAGGGGGGCACAATATGAGGTGCATAATGACATTCTAAGGCACCACAATATGAAAGGTGCCTGACTGAGGCAGCTGGATAAGAAGAGGAAAGGCACTGCTGCTATCTACATTTATTTATCTTGAAACCGAAGGTGAGGGCACAACTTAAAGATTGCCCCTGGGTGCAAGTCTCCATCATACAACCTCAGGCTCCCCTTAGTGACCCCTGCGGTTGACCGTCAGCCCTGTCTCCCCCTCCTGGAGTGCCCTGTTCTACCCTCCATTTCCCAACTTCCCCAACCCTGACTGCTCCAGGGCCAGGGGGGCACCTTTCCCCTTTGGCAACAATGTGACCCAACTTCTCACTAGGAAACTGCCCGGCCTGATTCTCTGCAGGCTTTGCCTGTGGGAGATTTGGGGTTCTTTACTTCCCTAAAGCCCATCGCCCCTTTCCTCAACTCATTTACACTGGCTTCCTCTCCAGGCTCCCTGGTTCCTGTTTTGCCTCCACCAGGTTCTTCCACCTTACCCCAGAATGATCTTTGCAGCATATAGATCTGCCCAGGCTGTCTCCTGCTGAAAACCCTTCAATGGCTCCTGACAGGACCAAATGTCAGTTCCTTACTTCCTGTGAAATTCAAGGCTCTTCACAATTCAGGCCTTGCCACTGGCCTGCCTTATTTGTCGTCTCCCTATCCGTACAAACAAGGCTGAATTCTCCATGCTATTCCAATCCTACCTGTGCCGGGATGGTTTTTCCTCCCTCATCTTTCTGTAGCTCTTACTCCTATCTTTTTATACCCAGTCAAAATGACCCCTTGGCCCAATTCTCCCCATTTTGGTGAATGACTAAATGTCTGCTGAGGGCTCTACATAAGCTTGGTACCTGGGCTCATGCTGAAGGAATGGGTGAACCCCTCTGGCCTTTCAGGCTCTGGGACTTAAGGGCTGGCAGAGCTCAGGTAGGGGTGTGGGAAGGGGAGATGTGAATTTTGAAGACTCAGGTTTCCTGCATTTAGCCTCTAAGGATCTTACCAGGAGTTTGAAATTGGTAGCCCTTGTTTGGTCTGTAGTTTTCTAGAAAAAATTTCAATCAGCTGGCATTACTTAAGATTCAAAGTGAAAAAAGTCTTTTCAGCTTCTCAAAGAAATTGGGAGACCTGGCAGCCCTGCGCCTGTGTTTCTTTGCGCAACAGTTGGCCAGAACCTGCAAGTCGCTGCCTTGAGCTGTGGCATGCACTTGGTAGTTCTCCACAGTCCCTATTGTCTTACACCAAAATACTCTTCTTCTTTAACATCACTTACTAGGCTCAGAAGGCTTTTTGATGGTGGTAGGCCCTACCGCCATCTAGACAACTCACAGGTCATCTAAGTTATGAAAGGGGTTGGAGGGCACTGCCTTTCCAGAAGATGTAGGACAACTGTCAGAGGCTAGATTTAGTTAGCTACCTGCCTGGAGTAGGTGGGGTGCACCATGGCTTGCTGTGAGAGGTTCTGGGGTGAGCCCAAGCCTCTGGGCCCATGGCTGTAACCCCTTGCTCCTTCGGCTTCACAGAAGCTGGAGGAGCAGGAGCGGCGGGCCCAGCGGCTGAAAGAGAAGCTGCGCAGCAGGCAACAGAGCCTGCAACAGCAGTTAGAGCAGCTCCAGGCACCAGCAGGTCTGGGTGAGTGGGAGCGGCTGCGGGCAGACAGCCTGGACTCCTCAGGCCTTTCCTCTGAGCGTTGGGACTCAGACCAAGGTGAGTGCCTTGAGGCTGTGGGTTGGGGGAGGAGGCAGGATGGCCAGGTTTTCTGATGGGGTCCTTCCTGTGCAGAGGAGCTGGAAGTGGATGTGGAGAGCCTTGTGTTTGGGAGCAAAGCAGAGCTGTTTCGGGGCTTCAGCACCGGCAAGGAGCACAGCTACTCACACAGCGATGGTGCCTGGCTATGACCCTTGCTGCTCCAGAGCGGCCTCTGCCCTCTGCTCATGGTGGGCTGACCTGGCCAGGCAGGAGCCCTCCTCCCCAGGTCTCAAGGGCTGCTGGGACTCACCTGTTGGAATGGACTAAAAGGACCTGTGTGTGCAGGTACTCCCTGCCACCCTTGGGCTGGCACCCAGGCAGTCCTTGAGGGGAAGGGGTATGCCTGGGCCACCCTTGAGACCTGCAGCATGGGCAGTTTGAGCCTGGGCTGCCCGTCCAGGCATTTTCTATAGCACTTGGCTCTGCTGCATCCAAGGAGGCAGGAACTCTTCAAACCTCGTTTCTTACCAGGAGAAGGCTCTCTGGCCTTGGCCCCACAGATACTGTATTTTCACTAATAAGTCTTGGCAGTAGAGTGATTAAGTACTCAGCTGCCAACCAACAGACTGGCAATTGAACCCCACCAGCCGTTCCATGGAAGAAAGATGTGGCAGTCTACTTCAACAGATAACAGCCTTGGAGACCTTATAGGGCACTTCTGTCCTGTCCTATAAGGTTGCTATTAACTTGGGGTTTTATCATTAAAAGTTTCTTTTTTTAAAAACTTCCTTTGTCCATGGTCTTGCCTGATGAAAATGAGGAACGCCCAGCCAGAGACCAAGGTGGAAAAGAGGAAGTAAGAGCAACCACCAGGAACTGTGTCCCGGACCAGGCAGTGAGCACTTAAATCCTTCCAGCTCTGAGTCAGGTCCGCCCACTGGGAAGTAGAGGGGTGTGAATTAACTTAAGGTCCAAAGCCAGGACACAATGGAGTTAAGACTCAAACCAAAGCTTGGGCCCCAGAGCTGGACTAATTATATTCAACAAGTATTTATTGAGTGTCTATTATGTGCTAGATACTGTTCAGATACTTGGGACACATCAGAGAGCAAACAGCGATCCCTGCCCTCGTGGAGCTTACAGTCTAGCATTTATAACCATTTCACCTGCACAGTGACCCTGGGCAAGTCTGTACTTCTCTGTGCCTCAACTGCCCAGTGAGGATATAAGTAGGCCTGGCACAGACATGGGCAGTGTGTTTGGTGTCCTGCCAATGCCAAACAGGGTTTCCTGCCCCTACCTCACCCCACCCCCCAGACAATAGATAGGGCTGGAAATTGATTTTTAATAAGAAAGCCCACTAGGTATAGGGCAGAGAGGTTGAAGTGAGATTGTCTGGTGTGTGGTGGTGGTGGTGGTGGTGTTAAGGGCCAGGCTCTCACAAGGCCTGGGCTGGCTATACAAACTGTTGCTGCTGCTGCTGCTGTTTCTTGGTGGCTGCCTTGCTGGCAAGGTCTTTGGCCTTCTCTGTAGCTGCCAGTGCTGTCTCCTTTGCCTTTTCCTTGGCTTCCTTAGCGGTTTCAACAAGTGTTTTAGAAGGGGCCTCACCTGTAGCAAAGGGCAAGGGTCTGGCTTCAGGTGACCCCAAGATGACCCACTTAGTTACCCCCTCTCCTATGGGCCAATACAGACGAGTCTCAAACTGGGACACTGACTGACCCAGGCACCACACCCACCAGGGTGGAGCTGAAACTTGGCCCCAGCTTCTCCCTGTGAGGCTCCCCCCGCACGGTCCAGGGCTCTCACCTTGCAGTTTGGCTAAGATGTATTCAAAACCCTTCATAGTCTTGGTCACGTTGCTTTTAAACCGGGCCAGACCAAATTCCTGGCAAAAGATGAGAGAGGGAAATGTGCTGAGCCCCACTGACCCAGCCTCTAGGCCAAACGCCTTGAAGCTTCAGCAGCTCCCACAATGCTGCTCACCTGGACAGCTCTGGAGACACCAAACAAGCTCGAGGAGACCCAGGCTTCCCGGCGGATTTCGGTCCAGCCGCTGTTATCAGAGTTCACACAGTAAACACAGCGTTCCTCCACCACCTGCGTAAGGAGTCAGCCCAGCCACTTATCTTGGGAGTCTTTCATTTTGCCATCTTGCACAGAAATTTAACCCCCCACCTTTTTTTAACAATGCAAACAATAAAACAAAAATTTATTCTTTCCCTTTAAAGTCTTCCCTAAGGAGTTGCATTTATGGACAGAAAGAAACATACCCATTAAAAAAAGGTCACTGTGCTTTCTAATAACCTCTCTTCTGACCAATTAAACTGTAAGGCACATGGACTTTTCTTTTTTTTTTTCCCCCCTGGTCTTTGTATGAAAATGTCTTTAATTCTGCCCCTTCCCTCATTATGGTATACATATAACTAACAAAACATATACCAACTCAGTAATTTCTACATGTAACAGTACAACAAAGTGCCGCCCAGCCCAGTCCTGGCCTTGGATTTTCTGTTTTTGTATTTTTGTGTCTAGATGTGTAGTGTTAGCTTGTCTTCATCCACTGCAACTCTTGAGTTGACAATCACCACACGTGTCATAATCAGAGAAGAGAAAGTTGGCTAATACTTTGAGGAGGAACACATCTCACAGGGACATAGTACCTCATGGTAGTCATTTGTGATGTCTTCAGATACTATTCAAACAAAACAGTTCTGTTACTGGACTAAGTCACCTGTTCCTTCTGTGACCTTGTAGGACACTTCCCCTCTCTGAACCTCACTTCCCTCTTGCAATGCCAGACTCCCCGTGGTGTTGTAAAGATGAGCTGAGAACAAGAGTTCTTCGAAAACTTCTGGTGTATTCACATGTGAGGAAGATACTCTAGAATGCTTCTTAAACCATGAGTTTTCAACTTTTTTAAGGCAAGGGATCAAATGTATGTGGAACCTCTCTCCCTGAAATGTCAGGCAGCAATCTATTACAAAACAAATAAAAGCAGAACTCTAATCAAAGTAGTAAAAAGCAAAGCCTCACCCTCCCAAGCACACTCAAGGTGCCCTTATGTCTCAATGGACTTGTGTTTGAAACCAATTCCTCATTCCCTCAGAACCAGTCCTTAGTGACACAACCTAAGTGTGTGCCAGGCACATTGCTGAGTGCTTTGTACTGAGTACTTACAACTCTGTAAGACAGGTAGCCTTGCCCCATTGTACATATGAGTCAAAGGATGGGTCTAAAGACTAACCAGCTGAAAAGATAATCTGAGGCTCTACTCCAGAACTATCATGCCTCAGTAACCCAGACATGCTTCAGACCACATGAGCTCCTCCAAGGCTCTCCAGCCATAAGTACCTGAGAACAGCTCTGCTTATGAGGGAGAGGAGCTCACCATCAGCCGGGCGTGGTTGATGTTCCAGGTGAAGGTAGTCATGGTCTGATTTTGTGGGTCCACAATAGAATCTTCCAGGATGTACACCGAGTGAGCAACATTAGCAGGAAACAGTCGCTCCGCCCAGCGGGGCATCCTGTTGGTCTTGGTCAGGAGTCGCCGGGACAGAAGCTTCTGGTCAGGGGTCACCTCCCGGTGTACTATGTCTTCCGTCAAGACATGTTTGCTGCAGGTGACAAAGGTGATCCTCAGGAGTCTTCCCATGATAGGCTGCATGTTGGGGCTTCCACTTGGGGGTTTCCCAGCCCAGACTGGCCATGCTTTCCTGCAATCCTGCACTCTAATCCTGGCTAAGGCCCACACCTAAACTGAGTCCCTTTAGCCTATCCCCAGAGCAAATTCCAACTTTTGCCCTCTCCCTTACCTAGATTCCTGGGCCTTTCATCAGCGCTAGACCTAACGATTTATTGCACCATGGGGGAGAAGAAAGGGGCAAGAGGCCTAATGTCCAACCCCAAGATCTCTCCCAACTCCTGTGCCTCTTCCTGTCACCCCATCCTAAGATATGGGAGCCTTCGACTAAGGATTTACGAAAACCACTGCCCAGGCCCAGCCTCCTTCCAGGACTCTACAGGCCTGGCCTGGATACTTCCTCAATAAAGTCCTCGTGCCCTAAAGAATGCCACAGTTCAAGGATTCTTCCTCTGAGACTCGGTGTCGAATTCTGCCAGCCCCCCTATTTGGGAAGGTCGCCCACCCTTAGATCTCCAAGCATTGAAGGGAGGGTTGATTTTCCAGGTCACTTACCTGTAGGGATTCGGGTACCTCTGCCAGAAGGCGGCGAACACTTGGTCCCAGGAACTCCGGAGCACGCTCTGGCCCAGAAAATACTTCACCATCGTCCCGGCCGGGGTGGGCTCAGCACCCACGCAGCATCAGGGGTGCGGAGCCCGGGGGGCAAGCGGAGGCCGGGCCGGGGCTCGGCGCACGCCCGCCAGGCTGGCAGCTCAGTCACCGTCGTACCGCGCCCTACCCGCCGCCGCCGCCGCCATGAGGAGTAGTCAGGGCGCGCGCCACTTCCGGCGCAGCACCCAACACTTCCGGCGCCGGGGCACGTGACCCCGCAGTCCCGCCCCCTCGCCCTCTCGCCCCCTCCCGCGGGCGGGATTCACAGCGCTGCGGCCAGGAGCTGGGCCGTCGCGGAGCTGGGTTCGGTTAGCAATCCAAACCTACCCTGAGACACAGTAGGGCCGACGTGGGAGCAGGTTGGGCGGCGGCGTGCAGCGCCGAGAAGGGCGCTGCCCCGCGCGCTCCCAGGCCGCTCCGGGTCTTAGTCTCTTTGAAGGAGGATCAGTACCTGGGGCCAAAGATCGGGGGCAGGAGGGGACGCCGTCGAGGTGCGAGGCCGGAGCCGCGGTGTCCGGAATTGCAGCTTGGCGCGAGCCGTCGGGATCGGAGGCTTCGGCGCTGCCTGGGCCGTGCGGAGATCCGGGTTTACCTTCCGTCCCCGCTCTGGACCCCGACGTGGGTGAGGCGGCCCCGGGAGCATGAGCGGGCAGCGCGTGGACGTGAAGGTGGTGATGCTGGGCAAGGAATACGTGGGCAAGACAAGCCTGGTGGAGCGATACGTGCACGACCGCTTCCTCGTGGGGCCCTATCAGAATGTGAGTGCGCCCCGCGGGGCCAGGTGTGTGTGTGTGGGATAGCCCGCAAACGTGGTGCTCATTTCTTTCCCCTCATTGCAGACCATTGGGGCCGCCTTCGTAGCCAAGGTGATGTCCGTTGGAGATCGGACAGTGACTTTGGGTATTTGGGTAAGTCTCCTGGGCAAGAGGTCCTGGGGAAACTCACTCCTGAGAAGGATTAAGCCTGCCCATCACTGGCTTAGGCCCCCAGGCCATTTCTCTTGTCTAGACCCATGTTTGTTTATTTGGAAAATGAAGGTCTGGAGGATGTGGCCATTGTGTGCAGTTTTGGGAGTAGTCTAGCAATTTAAGCTAGAGCTGAGCATCCCCCTGTTCTTCAGGACACTGCAGGCTCTGAGCGCTATGAGGCCATGAGCCGAATCTACTATCGGGGTGCCAAGGCTGCCATCGTGTGCTATGGTAAGGTGGGTTCTTGCCAGTTCCTCAGGTGGGGTGTGTGTGTGTGGGTGCGCGAGTGCGCGCGTGTGCCAGCATACCCAAAGAGATCAGCTCCTGACCCTTTGTTGTATGTCCTGGGTGCCTCACAACTCAAGACCTCACAGACAGCAGCAGCTTTGAGAGAGCAAAGTTCTGGGTGAAGGAACTGCGCAGCCTAGAAGAGGTAGGTGACCACACCTAGCCAAGAAACCTAGGGCTGAGACTCTGGTCTATGAGGGTGACCCTGACCTTGCTTTCTGCCCCAGGGCTGTCAGATCTACCTGTGTGGCACTAAGAGTGATCTGCTGGAGGAAGACCGACGGCGTCGGCGTGTGGACTTCCATGATGTCCAGGACTATGCAGACAGTATTGCTCCTCAGTCCCTAGGGGTTGGAGGGGCGGGGAGGGGGGGGGATGGCTGCTTGGTTGGGTCAGAGAATAGGGACTGCTTGGCTGCCATGGCAGGGTCTCTGAGGCTTTCTAGGCTCCTTGAACCTGTGGGGTTCAGATTTTTCCCGTTTGTGCTATATCCATTTTCCCAGGTATGAGGGTTTAGTCACTTTTCTTTATAGATATCAAAGCTCAGCTCTTTGAAACATCCAGCAAGACTGGCCAGAGTGTGGGTGAGTGTTGTCCTGGGGCCTCCCAGCAGGAACAGGCAGGGGCACCCATGGAAAGAGGCGGCCTTAGAGGGCTGGGTCACTGGATGATTCCAGGGCTGCTGGCATTGGGCCCTTACTGATCGTCCTTTTTCCTGCCAGACGAGCTCTTCCAGAAAGTGGCAGAGGATTACGTCAGTGTGGCTGCCTTCCAGGTGATGACAGGTGTGTGTTTCCCCAGTCTCTGTGGAGACCTCCTCTGGGCCGTTGGCACCTGATCCCCTCAGCGGAATGGTGCTGAGCTGCCATCTCTCTTTAACAGAGGACAAGGGTGTGGACCTGGGCCAGAAGGCAAATCCCTATTTCTACAGCTGTTGTCATCACTGATACACCACCCACCTGGCCTGGGGGAATTAAATGTATTCCCGAGGGGCTAGACCCAGCTCGTCTGGGCTTGGGTGGTCACATGTCTGAGCTACCCCAGGTCCCCATGGCAGCAGAGGTTGCACCTGCCTGTGCTGGCCCATGGTACGGAGGCAGCATTGAGCTGACTGATGGAAACAAGGAGGGCTGAGGGCCGACTTGGACCCCAGGCTTCTACCCTGGACAGCACATTTGTCTGCAGATTATTTAAGTGGCTTCTGACTTGTAAATAAAATCAGTGCACTGTGAATCACACTCAGCCCCTTTCCCTGCTGTGTGGGTATCAAGACGCCTAGCTCTTCCTAGGGCCACCTGACTGGTGTCACTTCCTGTATTAAGGCTACTCCTGTCTCCATTTTCCTTTAAAAGCCAAGTAGCTGAGATACTGGAGAGAGAGAGTACCCTTTTCTGTTCTTTAATCAGGTAAAGACGGGGTGAGAGGCTGGAGTTGGGGTAGTGCAAAGCTCACTGTTCCTTCTGGGTGCCCAGAAAAGCAAGGGGTGCAGTTAAGTGCCTTGAGACAGGTTGGTCTGGCTGGCTGCATCTGTCATGTCTGAACCCGAGTCAGGTCCTGAGCTTCCCAGTAACATCCTATAATGTGACTTAATGGTGGAAAGGTTATACATTCTGTGAGACAGGAAAGTCTTAAGGACACAGATTCTGATCCTATTTAGTTACTGTATCAGAAAACAGATTTAAACTCCAGCTGAATTTCTGTAAAGTAAGATGACTACTGTCTAGCTCAGGTTTATTTACAGTCTAAGTGACTAAGTACTACATACTCATCTTCCTGTTCTCCCTTGAGGGGTTATGCTGAATGAAGTTAGCTGTTCTCCCTTGAGGGGTTTTGCTGAATGAAGTTAGGACTGGGTTAAAAAGAGGGTCAAATTCTCTCAGTTCCGAACGCATATTTTTGGGCTTAGAAGTTGAAGCATTTCTGAAGAATCAGGTGTTACTGTAAACAGGATGAAGCTTCCTTTGCAACCAAAAGGAACTGTATTGCAGCCCTTTCCGTCCTGGAAGGTGTGGCCTCATCTTCCTTTTCACCCTTGGCCTCTGCTTTCCTACATTAGGCCTAGGCAGGTGCCCAACACCTGCCTCTGAAGAATGAAAAATTTGACCAAGATGGTGAAATTCTTGCTCAGAAAGTGCTTTGGTTCCACTTCCTTTTTAAAAACCAATTCCTCAAAATACTCTTCCTTTATGGGTGATGGAGCCTTCCTGTAGAGGGACTAAAACTGACACCAGCCACTCCCAAAAGGACAGAAAGACCCTTAGGCAGCCAGTCACAACAGGGAGGAAACCCATGTAGTTTACCCCATGGTATGTTTGGAGGAAGGGCTCGGCTCTAGCATGTCTCCACCTTAGGAACTAACTGGGGGTAGCTTCTGCTCTTACCCCAACCAGTCCACCCTTCTGTTAGACTACATCTCCCCACGGACAAGAAAACAAAACACAGGGCAAGGGCCATAAGAGTAAAGTTAAACTTTACTTTACAGTAATTATTTTTCTATATACAAAGAATTACAGTACATGTTCATGGGGACTCCTAGCATAGGGCTCCCCTCTTCTTCACTAGGAGTTTCACTTACAGCTGACAATCTGTGGGGGAGGGGGCAAAAAATGTGATGGATCTCGGCTATCCCCTCCCCCACCCCTTTCTTAAAAATATAAAGACAAATCTCTATTGTCAGCTTGTTTCTTTGCCAAGACCTAGAAAGCTGCTCTTCCATGAGCTCCTGTGTGCTGTAGTCGACCACATTTAGCACTCTCACCTACATGCACACACAGGCAGCACCCTGCAGACCTGGAGAGCCTCCACTCTGCCCTACCCCAGAAGTTTATGGCCACCAGAGCCCTGGGTCTCCACTCTTGCTCCCTGTTGCACACTTCCTACCCTCAAAAAGCTCTGCTTGACTTTCAGGGGTTACTTCCAAAGCCCCCAAAGCCTGATGTTTGCAAAGTGGTGGGAAAGCAGCTCTAGCAGAGAGACCACATAAGAGTTTAACATGCTGTTTTCGCTTACGTCGTTGGGAAACATTTCTTCCTAGGTTGTGGATTTCTAATTAAAATAAACTCTTTCCACTTCCTTAAGAAATGTTACCCTTAATCTTCATAAGCAACAGAGGTGCTCCCATGAGGTAGAGATGGGGTAGAAGGTAACCAAGGGAGACCCACCCCCAAGAGCTCTCTACCAGCCTGTTCCAGGCAGTGAATGGAGGCTATGGTCATGGTGAAACTGGCTCTGAGGAACTTGCAGGCCACCGTGATAAGGACTCGGGCTCTCCTCTACCTCTGGATTCCACTGGGCCATTCCAGGACTGGGTCTAGGCTTCACTGAGGCTCTGCTTTCTCTTACCTCTACCAGAGCCTCAAAGAAACCTTTCTACACAAAACTTACTCTCAAATAAGGAACCCAGTTTCTCAAGTTGCCAGTCCCTCATTCCTTGGCAGTGCTTATTTATACCAGGAAATTAGCACCATTGCATTTTTGTGTACAAAGTTATTTTCTATTATTTCAGTTTCTACTACAGCATCCTCTGGCCCTGCTGAAGTGGCCCTTGGAAGCTCAGCTGAGCATTAACTGGCCATAGCCAATGAAAGTCTCCTGTAGCAGCTACCTAGCTCTAAGTGATCTGGAATGTCTAACACTGGAGCAGCACACATGCTACTCAGCAGGAAAGGAGACTTGAGGGAGCACTTTTCCTGCCATTATCTCAGAGAGATTCTGACACTGGGCCATCTCTTGACAAATTCCAAAAGGATGACAATTTCCCAAAAGCCTTAGGAGAAAACCTGCTTTGTAGGACCCAAGGGCAGAATCTGTGCAGATACAGTACTTTCTGGATTACTCTCTACAGGGGAAGCTGCGCGATTAGACTTCCTTTCTACGCTGTGTTCTTACAAGGCAACCTTAGAACATACAACCTGGCTCCAGTGACAGATGTGCCAACTCTGGGAAAGGCATTCCAAGGCACTCCATGCCCTGAACCTGGGGTGGTGTAGAGAATGTCATATGGAGGGTAAAATAGTTATTTTCATCAAGCTAAAAATGTGGGTGTGATCATCATTCAGGAGAGGAACTACAGACGATTTAAATCATCTCAAACTCAAATCATCTCAAACTCATTAACTTCAGAGGAAATTAAACATCTAAAAACATGGATACTTTTGCAACAATGACAACTAGTTTGCTACCAGAATGGGTTGGTTGCAGTAAGAGGAGTCACTGACACTTGGAATACAAATTCAATAATTTTCGTAATTTTTTTCCTGACCTGACAGGGCTAGGAAGGTACTCTAGATACCTCTGGAGTAATCCCATCTTGGTTGCCTCCTGGAAAAAGTCCCTGGGTAGCTAACTTGGCAGACTCTCTTGAGAGCCTATGATATCCAAGCAGTTGGCCAAACACCAAAATACCACCATGTACAAAAATCAGAAATTTCTAAGAAAAGGATTTCCTTTCATTGCCAATCCATATCCCCTTGAGGGAAGGTCTCATTTACAGGCTTCTAGGGAATTCATGAGGGCCAGCAATGTCACTCCCTACCTTCAAGCACAGTTCAATTTCCCAACACTTGACCTGATTTTGCAGTTAATTTTTACAGGGACTGTTTTCATGATCTTAACCTAAGATCAGGTACTGCTACCAGTGGGCCCGATAGGTCAACTTTCTACTTTCCATTCAACAACCTGAGTTTTTCCAATGGCCCTGGACAGAAGCCTGGTTATATCAATGCATTTAGATGAGGGAATGCCCCTAAAGCCAAGCTCAGCTCAGATATTGTTTTCTCAGGCAGGTCTGGAATGAAGTTTGCAGTGAATGGAGGAGAGTGGAAAGAAAAAAGAAAACCACAAAGTGGCCAGTCACAGCCCTACCTTCCCCTCAATCCTTTCTGTCCTGTGAGACATTTCCAGAGTGGCTGGCTGTCAAGTCAAACACCAACCAAAGCCGATGTCAGGGAAGCTACTTCAGGATAAAACTTCACTGAAAAAGTTTACAAAGCCTGCACCCTCCCCCCAAAAAATTCACAGTTTATTTCATGAAACAAAGAGCTACGGTAATTTAACACACAACATAGTGGAAAGGAGATTCTGACAGTCCAGTGCAGATTATCTTGTTCTGCTCACAACTACAGATGACAGGAGAATAAAGGGCACCACAGGACTGGCACCAAACAAACCCTACTCATACAACCTAATAGATTAGAGAAAAGGACCTACTAGCTGAAGTTACATACTTATTCTCACACATGATAAATACTTAATATAATGAACTTTAATGTTCTTGGGTGGATTTCTTTAAAAATATCTTTTTCATGGTTTAAAATTCTTTTAAAAGAAAATAAGATGCTTTATGCTTTCTCTTTCTTTTGAACAAAGAGCTTTCCCCTCTCTGATGGTCTGGGAAAAGATACAGAATGAAAAGGGAGAACTAGGCAAGTGGAATTCAGAGAGGCGATTCCGAGGTCTAAGTGAGATGCAGGGATAGGCCCCTCAACTCAGGTCAGCCCTACCCTACCTTGTCCTTCTGCCTGAGTTCAAGTGTCTCATCCCGAGAGACAGACTTTGGGAAATAAAAGCAGATTTCTTTTAAAAATCTTAATATAAAGCGCAAATGCTTCTATAACAACTATTCCCTCCTTGGAAGTGATGGGAATAACCACTATAGGAACTTAGGAGGAAACAAGGACAAAATACAGAATCCTGCTGAGGGTGTAAAAGCCCTAACAAGCAGAATAGCCAGGAGATGTTTGGGCCTAGAGATGGCCTGTTGGCTAAAGCTGCTGGCTAAGTTGGCAAAGCAGAGAGGTAAACATGTTTGGTCTAGGGACAAAGGAGGAGTGGATAAATGGGAGGGAACTGGCCAAACAGCTCTTCCTGTTGGCAGTCAGTGAGCTGGGTGAATGGCAGGGCAGGGTAGCACCAACAGATTTCCCAGCCCTTGGGCCCCAGCTCTGGGCAGCAGTAATAGATCATCAGCAGTTATGAAAAAACATCTTCGACTAGACACTGCTCTGAACACCATGGAACCAGTCTTGCCAGTCTTAGGGGAAGCGTTCTGGCTTGGCTTTGAGCTAAGTCAGCAGGCAGGTGCTCTCAATACAGAGCACAGCAATTCTCAGAGAGGAATGGGAAAACAATAATTCCCTCCACTCAGGTGGACAAAGAATAGGGGGAAAGCAAGTAATTTCCCATTAAGATCTGGCAATTTCCCTGAAGCTGGGGTATCTAGCTCAGAGATTGCACAAGTTCCCCATGTCCACTGCCCGACACTTAAATGTGAAAGCACCTGGGTGTTTAGGGCAGGGATGGGGTGGGGGTGGTTGTTGCTATGTGCTGTCGAGTCGGACCCGACTCATAGCGACCCCTCCTTGGGTTTCCGAGGCAGTATCACTACAGAAGTAGATTGCCCAACCTTCCTTCCGAGGAGTGGCTGGTAGGTTTGAACCACCAGCCTTCTGGTTAGCAGTCAAGTGCCTTAGGCACTACGCTACCAGAGCTCCCGGAATGGGGTGGATTCATGTAAAAAGAAGAATCGGTAGAAAAGAAAGGTAAGCTTGCCAATTGCCTGGTTCTGCTTCTGGAAAGCTACAGTCTCTTAAAGCCCAGATCCCCTTAACCAGATCATCCACCAATCTTAAGCAGATCTTCAGAGCCTGCACAGCCCAGATGGAATCAGCAGTGGCTGCCTCAGCAACAGCCCCACTTAGCATTGATGCAGCAACCTCTCCTCTACAGAGGAGATACTTGTGAGTGTTCTTACAGGTACACATCCTCAGGCACACCCCAACCAGGAGACATTTACTAAACACAATCACTTCTCAGTCCACAAAGAGCATTTCTTTTGAGTCAGGAGATCCATGGCCCTCAGCATTTTTTTTTTTTTTCCCCTCCTTTTTCCTGGTTAAAGGTTCTGGGCAGCCTGGGAAGCCAGGCAGACATGTTAGGCTCCCAGGAATCAGGCCTTACTTATCTCTGTGTAATGGACTAGCACTGGCCTAGCACACATGAGCCACTGAACATCATTTCCTCCCAAGATTCTTCAGTTGCCCTCAATGGAACTCTGTAGGGCTGGGAAAACAGCTTTGCGAGCCCCCTACCTTGTAACCTCACCAGCGGAATTGAATTCCATGCTTGACTCCAGAGTGGACTTTTATTTCAAGTTTACCATGTGTAAAGGTTGTGGGAAAGAGACCCAAGTCTGTCTGTCCCCTTGGCTGGGGCCTACCTGGATTTCCATACATGGTTTACACAACCATAAGCCCCCACTAGCTAATGTCACAAGAGTTTCTGAGTGTTGAGATATAAGGAAAGCATAACAATGGAAAAGTGTTGGGGGGTATGTCTGTTTTTTAAGGGGGAAACGAAAAGATTTTCCCTCCCCAAATGGTACCCTGGGGGCAGTTTGTCTGGCCATGATGTTTACTAGTATTATTTCTGTTCTGATTCTGCACACTTGTGACTGGAAGGAGCCTGGTTAAGAGCTGGAACTGTATTTTGCTCTGGTTTAGGGTCTTGCCCTCTTCCAAGAGACCAGCAAGTCTGTGCCAATGTCTGTGTGTTCGCAGAGGACCAGCATGACTGTGTCAGTGTCTGTCCAGCCACCATGGGCCAGAGCCCTGGTCCCAGGGAGGCCTTTCCTAGGACCCAGGGACTCTGCTCTGTGGTAGCCAATTTCTCCTCAGTGGGGAGAGAGGCTTGGGCATTCCCAAGAGACCTGAAGGACTGCCCACTCAGTGTTGTCCCTTTGGCAGCAAGTCCAGGTAGTTGCTGGCCTCCAGTCATCTGCTTCACCAAGCCTGGGGCTTGGCTGGGAAGCCCTGGGGTCTTCTCAGCCTCTGCAGGTGCTCTTCCGGAGGCCTGAGTTGCTGGCTCATATAAAAAAGCCTTGGCAGGAGGCTGAGAAAGAAGTCTGGGTTGGGAGAGTGATTTAACAGCTTGCCAGGGATGCTTTGAAGGGGTTGCTGCTTTCCCAGGTGGTGAGAGTACAGGGTCTGACACGCTACCCTTCTCACCAGCTCGAGGCATCTGCCCCAGAACTTTGCCAGCAGGCCAAGAGCTTGACTCCAAAACTGGCATCTTCTCATCGGCCTGTGGTGTGCCCTCCTGAGGAGAAGGTGCCCGCTCCTTCTGGCGAGGAGTTAGGTCTATGAGATCCATAACCAAAGCAGCTCTATTTTTTGACTGAGTATTCTGGTCCACAGGCCTCAGTGCTTTTTCTTTAGCAACAAGGGTCTGGACCACAGCTGATAGTACTTTCTCAGGAGGTGGGAGTCTCTGGGACAGAGAGGCATGGGATTTGTCAAGGGGCCTGTCTGAAGTCTGGGTTTTGGGACCACTGGTGATTAGGAGTCTGTCTGGCGGTGTAAGTCTCAGGCCAGCAGGGACTGGGGCTTTCTCCAATGGCTGAGGCCTTGGGCTGGCAGCACCTATTGATTTATCCAGCCTTGAGCCAGGCGTACCCAGAGATCTTTCCAGTGGTTGGGACCTGACTGAAGGTGAGGAACTTGGGCCGGTCACTGAAGAGGGTTTGTCAGAGAGCTGGGGTCTTGGTCCTGCTATTGCAGGAGACTTGTCCACTGGCCTCTGACTGGATCCCAAGGATTGGAGTTTGGTCCCTGGCCCAGCAAGGTCCCTGACCCGATCTAAAGGCTGAGGCCTACAGTCAGTTCTCTCAAGAGGTCTTTCAGGCAGCGGTGGCCTCTGACAAGTTCCTGCCAGAGCTTTTTTGGACAGTGACGATGTCTGGTTGGTGTCAGCAGGTGGCTTTTCCGACATCTTGGGCCCCTGAGCAGCCATTCCTGATGATTGCTCTGCTGGGTGAGAGCTTGGGCCTGGAGGCAGCGGTACTGGGGGAGGCACATACTCACGGATCTCCCCGGGTTCCAGAGGGTTGGGCCCACAGGGGTCATGCTCAGTACAAGACAGACGCCCATCCAGTTTGGAGATGAAGAGCATTCCTTCCCGATGCTGCTTGCAAAAGGAACTGGGGCACATTTCACAGAAGGAGGCTGCTTCCTTCCCACAGATGTCACACTGATGCCAAGGACACTCCCATTTTCCTGAAAATATAAGAGTAAAACAAAAGCTTAGGAAAATAAGATATGCCATCTGTGGCCTTAAGGAATTTCAAAGCCTCTTTCAAATTGCTACCTTCTTCAGAGCATTTATGCCATTTACCTGATTGCTCCCTTTCCCTAGAATTTCAGTTTCCTCTTCTGTACAAAACAACACATAAAAATAGGGAAGTATCAAATAGAAACTAAGTATAAACTAAATATACTCCACTAAATATAGTGGAGGACTAAGTCTATATTTCTATGACTATTCCAACCAAAGAAGAGAAGGGAAACAATAAAACAAAAAGCTCCCCCCAATACTAACTTTTTGTCTTATTCAGCCTTTAAATATTTACACTCCAGTTTACTTGGTTACTAACAAGGATAGGAAAAAGGTATACAAGATATACAAAAGATATACAGTTTACCTTTGCTTAGTTTTAAATCTCGAAATAGCACAAAAATCTACCAGCACTGTCCACACAGAACTGTGAACAAGATCCAAAGCTAACTTTCTATTATTTCACGAATTTCCGTTATTTCATGTTGCTACCATGGACAGTATTTCCACCTTCATCTCCCTACCAATGATCTATGTGAAACTTCACTCTTAGCTCACAGGCAAGATCAGTTCCGTCACAACCTGTGAAAGCTACAGTCCTGACTGACCAATTCTGAAATGACTCCTCATTTCATTTCCTGGCACTAACAGGTCAATGCTACCTAATTTCCGTTATTTCATTACTCTAGCACATTGAGGGAAAGTCAATTCAGGGACAAAAATCTTTCATTCCAACCCCAAAGTTCTTCTCTCTGCAATTCTGGAAAGTAGGCTAGTTAGTATAATCTCATCCTTCTGGTTTCTCTCCTTTATCCCTAAAAATAGATGGCATATCCATATCCCTAAAATTCTCTAACCCCAAATCACCACTCCAAAGTCAGTGACTTCTCCAACCACAAATTACTGTGAACCACATCTGCTCAGCAGCTATCTCAGGTGTGCACAGATACACTCACATCACCCCCAGAGAAAGAGTCTACTTTATAAAGTAAAGGGTGGGCTCTGGTCATACCATGGCTAATGCATTTGGCTGCTAACCAAAACTTTGGCAGTTTGAACCCAACAGCTGCTCTGTAGGAGAAAGATGAAGCAGCCTGCTTTGATACAGATTTACAGCCTTAGAAAAAACAAAGGGGGTTGTTATGAGTTGGAATCGACCTGATGATAGTAAGTTTGCTTTTTAGGTTTTACAATGGAAGTGGCTCAGGGCGGGAGAAAGGGAAGATTGATAGGGTGTCAGTACAGGTCTCACTGACTAAAAGGGCCTGAAGGCTCCACTGTGTTCCATCTTTTTCCTCCAGAAAGGCCATGAAGCCAGAAACCCCAGCTTTCAATCTAACGCCTCTATCTGTCTGCTCTGATAAGACCAACCAGTCATTTCACCAGTCTTGACTTTCAGTTTTATCATCTACACCATGAAGAGAAGACCTACTTCAGTGGGTTGCTGTGAGGATGAAATGACATAAATGTCACTTTCATGCAGTGGTGAGTTCCTGTCTTTTCTGTGACCTAATATTCCAGACATTTCTTGTCATTTATTTCAAGAATGAGAACTAGACCATACTCCTTCAACACTACGCATGGAAAACCAAAGGACACTTTCTTCCAGACTGAAGTTAACAGCATGAGGTCCTGAGAATTCTGACAGAGAATAAGCAGCGCTCAGAGGAATTTTGGCACAAACCTGCTGGGCGCTTGGTTAGATTGAGACAGTCTGCATGGTAGACTTTTGGGCAGCCAGGCTTCTTGCAAGAGACGAGCTGCCCAGCATCCCCACAGCTGAAGCACTCATCCTCTCGCTCCTTTGTTACTTCACCTTGGGTTCTGCGCTTCCCTTGCTGTTTCTTCTTGAATTTCTTGGACTTTTCTTCTGTGGCTATGGGCTGATTCTAGAAACCAGATATTCAGAGTCAGCATTCTGTTTATTTCTATCAATACAATAGTTGTACCATGGTGACCAGGTTACCTATCCTCTCTCTTAGCTGTCTCTGGAAAGATAGTCACCATCGGACCGTTGTAAAGATAAAAGGCAGACAAGGCACACTATCAGTACTAATAACTGGTAGCATTAATCACCACTTTTATGTCAAATTAGGTTAAGTTCTACCACTCCCCAAGCCAGACCATGGTGCAACCAGCAGGTTTCCTCAACATTTCCTGCAGCCCACACTTTGTCATCAGATCCTATGGTTTTCATCCCATTATTCCTCTTATTCCTATTCCCATTAGCCTAGAAACATCCAGGACCAATAATCCAAGGCTTAATTAAGTGTCTTCTATTCTAAGAGTGCCATGTTTACTCCTAGTCCACGGTGATTTGCTTTCATTTCTAAACTTTTCAAGCATTTCTCTCAATGATTCACATGTGAAGCGCTGCCCTATATAGACCTCAAGGAGGCAGAACTGATATCCCTAGTACAGTTAACACTTTTAACTAATGGGTGAAGTCAATTACTAATTTATAGGAAACAAGTCAGCTGAGAAAAAGAGCATTTAACCAACCAAACAAAAAAGAAAACCCAATATAATTAAAGATGACTTTTCTTATGTAAGAAGATAGAAGAGTAATTAATGCATGTTCTTTATCTTCATGTGGTAATGCTTAAAATGAGTAACTCACTTTCTTACTGGCTTCTATGCTAATTAGCCTTTATTAAGTACTTAGTGCTAAGCTTCATAATCAAAAAAGCGTAACAGGAAATACCCAGTTGGAGTCACTGCACAGTATACTCTGCAACAAAATTAAACTTCAGTTTTTTGTGTGCTTTTACATAGGATAGAGAAATATGGAATCATCAGATGTTCATCTATTTTGGTCCTATTCATTATATGGAAAAATAAATAGTCCCTAAAAACGTTAGTTAAAAGACTATGTTATAGCAAGGAAGAATTAGAATATTTAAGAAAAGCAGTATACAGATTTGTAAATGACTCTCAATATAGAATTACAATCGGTTAAATGCACCTAAGTAGTTTATTAGGAGATGTGAAGGAGATCAGTGACCAGATTTCTATTTTCACCTTACAGCTTCTTAAGTATGAAGGCTATTGTCAAATATAGTCAAATTTCTCAAAACACTTCAACAATACCCAAAAATCTTCAGTTATGTAACCAAATTAATCACAAGTATACTGAAGTAAATTGCCAATGGCTCTATTAACATCTGTTCAATGTCATAATTTCAGAAATATCTCCTAAAGACAAAGACCCAGCCCTGATACTGGTATGGAGAGGAATACTGCACCAGTATTTCCAATGCAGAAGTTTGGAAGGATTGTACCTTTGGTCTTACACCCAGGAAGCCACTACAGTTTGGGGCTCCACATTTACAAACAGTTTTTCCATTCCCAAGACATTCCAGGTTGTAGTTGAAGGTAAGTTCTGTGCCTGTATAAGAGAATGTGAAAATGTTCATTAATATCCATAGCTTTAATAATATTATATTTGTAATAATCACAAAGGATAGTGACTTCTAAGAGAACTGATTGACATTTAAAAAAAAAAAGGACAGAAAAGAGAATTTATTAAGTCTAATCCTACTGTATTAATAAATTATAATCCTGAAAAACTATTAATCAGCTACTACAATTAAATAACAAAAAATTTAAAATGACTTTATAAGGAATAGTTAAAATAACTTTTACTATACGTTTTAATTGGGAGCTCTAGTAGCGTAGTGCCTAAGGCACCTGACTGCTAACCAGAAGGCTAGCAGTTCAAACCCACCAGCCACTCCTCAAAAGGAAGATGGGGCAATCTACTTCCATAGTGATACTGCCTCGGAAACCCAAGGAGGGGTTGCTATGAGTCGGGTCCGACTCGATGGCACATAACAACGACAGGTGTTAATTACCAAGTTTTTTTCCCCCCGATACAAGTTCAAAATACATTAATTTATAATAATAAAATAAAAATATGCAACTTATTGTACATCAAGGTGCCAGACACTAGGTTGCAAGTATGAAGAAAACCTGTCAATCTGTGCCAAGGTGAGAATATCTTCCTTAGCAGAAGCCAAGGGAGAACCATCTCAGTACAGAGTAAGAATAGACAGCTCTGGACCAGATGTCACTCTTGGCTTCACATCACAATTACATCGTGACGTTGCTGGGTCAAGACATGTAATGCTGAGAACTGAGTAGCTCATTTTTGAAATGGAGAAACTCATTTTAAAAAACTGTGTCCGTCTTTGTACATTTCAAGATTTATAAAGTTTAGAAAAGGGTATCGTGTGTGTGTGTGTGTGTGCGTGTGTGTGTATAATCTAATCAAAACATTGGGAGCTCTGGTAGCGTAGTACCTAAAGCACTTCACTGCTAACCAGAAGGCTGCTGGTTCAAACCAGCCAGCCACTCCTTGGAAGGAAGATGAGGCAATCTACTTCTGTAGTGATACTGCCTCGGACACCCAAGGAGGGGTTACTATGAGTTGGGTCCAACTCGAGTGCAAACAACAATACACCAACAACAATCAAAACATTGAAACTACATTTTTTAGTTAGTTCTTTAAATATATGAAAAATAACTTTGCTGTCAAATCATTCAACTTTATCAGACTTTCAAGTCAAATGAACATCTTAGTATTTGTCCTTAATACAACCACTTGGCTACATTCTAATTCCTAGAGACAAAGACAGACTAAGGCAGAACCTACGCATTCCTCCAATGTCAGGTTCTGTGGTGTTTGAAAGGTGAGGGCCTACAGCCCTTAAGAAGACTCGGAGGAGTCAGGGTTGAGTTTGCAAAATGAGAGAAGGGCAACTGTGAAAGCTAAGGTGAGAAAGGATACCTGGACAGCTGGTGCTTCAGGCAGACCAATTTTTGGAGAGTTCATATAAAAGTGAAAGGTCTGGAAATTTATTTCCTTAAAACCATCCAAGTCAAAATGCTGCTGTTGTTAGGTGTCATCAAGTCAGCTCAGACTCATAGCGACCCTATGAGCCAAAATACCCCCTGAAAAGTCTTCATGTATCCTTAAAAGTTTGCATACCTCATTTTGGAGTTCAGGAGATATGGAATTTTTAGATGACAAAACCTAAAGTTCAGTTTATTCAGCTCCAGATTTCACACATCCTTAATTTAATCTTACCTGCTTTGATGTCACTCAGGGCAAAAAGGCCAACACGAGTATCTCCATTCACAGACCACTTCTGTGTTTCACAGTTGGGCTGGCAGCAATGATTCATGAATCGAGCATAGTTTCCTTTGGGACCAGCATCAATGATCCGGTCCTACAATCCCAAGAGAAGCTACTCATCAGACTTCCTGAGATCTCTGATATAGTTGATTAAAATTATGATTAAGCTCTATAACAAGGTAGAGTTCCTCTTTAATGAATCCCCTGGAGAAGTAATTCTCCAACTGTAGTCCCTGTACTAGTAGCAGTAGTGTCACCATCTGGGAACTTGTTAGAAATAAAAATTCTTGGGTTTTATTCCAGATACACCGAAGCTGAAACTCTGAGGTAGGGCCCAGCGACGTGTGATATAAATAAGCTCACCAGATGATTATGATATATGCTAATGTTTGAGAAACACTGCCCCAGAAGCAGCAGCAGCAGCAGCAGCAGCAACAGCTTGTCCCACCCTGTAATTAGGCCATTCTCAACCTTGGCTACAAATTTGAAATCACCTAAGGAAACTTAAATACTAATGTCCATGCCCCATCTCAGACCAAGTGAATCAGAATACCTGAAAGTAAGGACATCATAACACATAAGTGTACAACTTGACGCATGTCTGTGAAGTTATAAATCAGAAAAGGATTCTGTTATAAAGGCTAGTGGGAAGGAAGAAAAAAAAAAAAAGCTAGTGGCATCTAATATTAAGATACAAAGTAGAATTTCAGACATACAGAAAATAAACACACTAGAATGCTGAAATTAGGATTAAGTCCCCAATACATTCCTAGACACCAATAAAATAAAGCTCATCATTAAATTCCTGTAATTTGCATACTTTCCATTACTTACTTTGTCTAGAGTTAGCATATAGAAATTAGTGATATCGTGTTCTTGGGCATAACGAATTCGAGCTCTGCACTCTTCTTCATCTATTAGCTCACCCACATATTCATTCACAAATTCACCCTAGAACAAGAAATAACTCTTGACTTAATGGCAAAAAATTCACTGGGTTTACACATCTCACTTTTAAAAAGATGAAAATGCCAGATTCTCTTAAGCAGATTATGTGCATGTAATTAATTAAAAAAAAAAAGTTTATTCAGAAATAACTTTAAATATGGCTCAACTATCTGACAGTGAAATCCACCTTCCCATTCCTACTACCAGAAAGATTAGGATACACCAGACACTAAAGAACAGATAGAATGGAATGATTAGCAAGCAAACTAAGGCTCCATTACACAAGAGATACAGACAATTGAACAATATACCAGCCCAGGAACCTGAGTTCATTTCCTTGAACTGGATTCTTACTTGGAACGTGCCCTGGCTGCTCCCCACTGTCCTTACACATGACACTACAACTACACTGGCTTTCAAACATGCTGTCCTTCTACTTGTACTGTTTTCACTTTCTGAGCCAACAACTACTTGTATTTCAAATCTCAATTTAAAATTATATCCTCAGAGACAGACTAATATCAGTCCCTTTGCCACAAGCTTCCAAAGCACTGAATGTTTCCATATTGAGTGATTAGTTGTTCAATGTCTGTCTCCCTGACTCTACAATGTAAATTTCATTTAAGAATGGAATATATATTTTCTGTATTGATTGTTGCATCCCAGGTACTACATCTGGATGAGAATAAATCTGTAATAACTACTTAGCAAATGAGTAAGAAACTAAACCATATTCACTGCTTTTCCTATAAAACAAACTTTAATACAGCTCTTCAGAAAGAATAAAAGAATAAGGTTTAATTTACTAGGATGTCAAATAAAGTTTATTTTACACAGAGCATATAATATGTCAATTTATTAGCAATGTACAGCTCCTTCCAAGTTTCAAGCTGAAAATGTTACCATACTTTTATTAGAGAAAGACTCTTCTCCTTAACGTTCCATGAACCCAAAACTATTTTTTCCTTCATTAATAGGTGATTAACACCTCTATCACATACTTATATCCTACTGGTTCCAGGATTTTCACAAAAGAGCAAATAAAGACATAACAACTCCATGAACTTCCTTATTTTCCTTAATCCTCAAACATAGTAAACAGGATCAATATTGAGAACTTTAGAGACAAAGAAGACCGTCCACTCACAAGCATCCAAACTTAGGAAGGAAAAGGTGAGACCAAATAATATTAATCCCTAAATGCTTAATTTTCCTCTATAGTGAATTTTCTCATACTCAAGAAAAATTAATCATGTTAAAAACTGCAATGAACAAGAAAATCCTAGTAATCCAGAAAAGTTTCCCTCACCTTTTTAATATCTGTTTTTGTACGGAGGCCCCAGCCCCTCTGCAATGTGCGGAAAATTTCAACCTCTGGATACTGGCGCTTGGTGAAGCACTGGTTTTGGCAGCGCCCTCCAGCAGGACATACTGTAGGATGGCACTCATAAAGGAGCATGCGGTTGATGCACTCAGAGTCTATTCCACAAGGGTTCTCATCAGTAGCTTTACAGTTGCAACGAGGAATTTCAGACAAGTCCGCAGTGAAGATCTGTACCCTGCCAATAGGACGATTCACCTGGAGAAGAAGCACACAACATAGTACACAAGGCAAGTAAATAAAAGACCATTTAGGGTCTGAAAAAGGAAGATTTTTTGTCCTTGAAGTTGCATTCCACATCTTACACGATTTACAACTATCAAGATTTGGATAGTTTGATATAAAAATAAAGCCTATTTGACATACAAAATATGAATCCCACAAAAAAACTTTTTCTTAAATTCATTTTAAAAAAAAGTCTTAATTTCAAAGGTGAAAGGCTAACTGATTTCTAAACTGGCTTTCTGCTATTGCCACAGGGTGGTAACACTTTACACGCTATATGAAAATTTCCACTAATTATTGGCATAAAATCTTTTTTGAGTGGGAAAATTGACATTCCACATGCAGAAAAATGAAACAGGATCCACGTACAAATTCAAAATGGATTAAGGACTTAAAAGTGCAAACAAGGACTTCCGGTAAGATGGAGGAATAGGCAGACAAGCTAAACAGACACTATTCAACAAAGAAAAGAGAAACCAATTGACACAGACACAGAAGATATCCTGAAGTCCTGAGCTTTGAAAGGAACGATACAGAAGTAGATTAAACACCACCTAGTAGAAAAACCTGGATGAAAATAGTGAATAAGGAGACAAATAGAGCTGCAGACTGTGAGCTATCCTGATGGCATGGACAATAACCTGAATATTTCCAAGTGGTGTTAGGCCCTGAGAATAAATCTAAAAATTGGCCCTGCTCACCAAGGGCTGCATGGACAACTGTGCTGGGGATGATGACTAAAAAGGGAAACAACAAAGAAGGAGACAAACTGAGAGATTTTAAATGTTGCAAGTGGTAACAATTTTGGATTTTAAAGCGATAGCATTCTCATTGAGATCCAGAGACCTAAGAAAAGTCTCCTCTTGCCAAGGATAACACAGACATACAGGAGGCTGATGACTAGAAAGGAGATAGGTGGTAAATGTGTAATTGCTCCCAACTAGGGAATAGAGGAGAACAGTACCCTGCTTACTCAGATGACATACAAACAAAACAATGAAAAGGAAAACCTTGGGCAAATCACTCCAACATACAATCACCAATTTAAATATAAACACAAAAATGTCACAATGTCTTGGAGACAACAGACCATCTGCAGGGTAGTAAATTACACAGTATGGCTTTTCTAGCCCTAAGTCTTTGTAAACTCCTTGGTGGAATTTGCTGTGAGCAACTTAGTAGGTCCTGATTGTTAAAGTTATCCAACTAGGGTATTTCTGTTGGGAGCAGCACCATGTAATTTTCTGGGAAGTTCACTCTCTCTCACGTGTATTGAATTCTTATGTTGGGACTGGTTAGCTTGGTCACTCTGCCAGGCCCAAAAGGAGCCCTCCTAGAGGCAGAAGGAATCTCTCACTACCAGCTGGGAGACACGAGAGACACATTGCTGAGAGAAGAGACATAAGAGACACGCATTGCTGAGAGAGAAATGTGAGGGACATGCACTGCTGGGAGAGACACACAGGGCTAAAAGAGACAAAGTGTGTTCCTGAACTTGAATTATAGCCTGCTGTTCCCTAATAAACCCCATAATCTGTGAGTTCTCTGTGGACACTGCAGCAAATTACTGAACCCAGCAGCGAAGTGGTGGGCGCTCCAGGAAGAACGGCTGGTCCAAGGGTTGGTGAAAGGGCTGGAGGAAGTCAGCATGTCTGGCCTTGCAGGAATAGGGCTTGGACTACTGATGGTGATTCTGTCTTCCTCTTGTAGGGTTAGAGGAGGTCAAAAGATGCGGCCTCCTTGCCTCTTTGGCACCATCACAATCCAAAAAAGAAGCAAGATAAAATAGTAGAACCAAAGGACGAGGATACAAACCTAGAAAAGATCCCTGAGGTAGCAGCAGCATTGAAACTCCCTGATAAAAAATTCAAAAAGAATTATATTTAGGTATCTTCAATAGATTGAGACACAGATCAAGGAAAACACTGACAGAATTGAGGAAACCATAGGGAAAACCATAGAACAAAACCAGAAGTCAATAAAAGAACAAAATAAATGAAAAATGACAAAATAAATGAAAAATTAGAAATGATACAAAATCCAGACAGAAATCTAGAAGACTAAATTTTCAGAAATAGGTAACACATTAAACGGGCAAAGGAGTAGAAGAAAATCAATGGAATACAGAATTAGTGAGATTGAAGGCAAATAGCAAATACCTCAATACTTCTTTGGAAAGGGATCAATCAGAAAAAAAGACTTAAAAAAAAAAAGAAAGTCTAAGTTTCATGTAGGAGTTCTGGTAGCGTAGTGCCTAAGGCACTTGACTGCTAACCAGAAGGCTGGCGGTTCAAACACACCGGCCACTCCTCGGAAGGAAGATGGGGCAATCTACTTCTGTAGTAATACTGCCTCAGAAACCAAAGGAGGGGTCGCTATGAGTCGGGTCTGACTCAACAACATATAACAACAAAACAACAAGGTTCATGTGGAATACCATCAAGAGGAATAACCTACATGTCATTGGAATTCCAGAACAGGAAGAGAAAAATAAAACCGGAAATAAAATGAGAGAAATAAAACCAGAGAGAAAACAGTAGAAGATTTTTTGGAAGAGAATTTCCCTTATATGATGAAAGATGAGAATATATCCATTCAAGAAGTCCAAAAGTCCCAAACAGGATAGACCCGAAAAGAAATTCACCAAGACATATCATCATCAAACTCATCAAAACCATAGACAAAGAAACAATCCTGAAAGCAGCACAGGAAAAATGAAAAGTTACCTACAAAGGGCAACCAATGTGACTGAGCTCTGATTTCTCAGCAGAAACCATACAGATGAAAAGGCAATGGGATGGTATATATAAAATGCTGAAAGAAAAAATTTCCAACCAAATATTATATGCCCACCAAAACTATCCCTCAAATATGAAATTAAGACATTTCCAGACAAGGAGAAACTAAAAGAATTTTTAAAAACCAGGCTGACCTTACAAGAGAAGGTAAAGGGAATCCTGTAGAAAGAGAAACAACCACCGATTATTAACGTACATGATGACATAACCCAGAGACCAACACAGTTATGGAAGTATCCAAACTAAGTAAGCTTACAAGACTGTAAACAGGGAAACACACATCAGTTTGCAAATGAGGACAACTACAAACCTAAATGAGGGAAAAAAATGTGCAGTTACAGAACTTCTAAATGGTGAGGAAGTCAAGACAACTGCAAGATAGAACTGTGGATAAGCAACACACCTTAAAAAGACACCAAGAGACTAAACATCAAAGGTTGCAAATGGCAACCATAAAAGAGCAGGAGTGCCAATATTAATTTGTGATAAAATTGACTTTAACACAAAAATTGTAATAAGAGACAAGGAAAACCATAACAATAATAAAAATCTATGCACCTGCACAGACAACCAGACACTGTAGAAGAGAGATCCAATGGATCTACCGACTCAGGACCATAGTACTGGGGGACACCAGACTCAATTAGCACAACAAAATACGTAATAGACTTGTTCCTCATCTTACATTGGTGAGTAGCAACTGGGGTTTTACAAGCTTTCAAGTAGCCATCTAAGATGCAGCTAATGAAGTTAAGATGCACTTTTCCTATCGTCACAAGTGAAGCAGAGTACAAAAAGCAAGCGCATTTGGAAGCAATCAGCCCTAGGACATGATGGCCCTTGAGACCAGAACAACTAAATGGTGCCTAGCTACCAATGCCAACCACTCAGGAAAGGATCAAATCAGGAGATCTGGATAGAGTGGGAGGAAAAACGTGGAACAAAATCCAAAAACTTGATAATGATCAGAATTACTGGTTGGGTAGAGTCTGGTAAGACCCCGAGTACTATGGTCCTGGGATACCTTCTGGGCCTGGAATAAAACTCAATCCCAGGGGTGGCTCTCAGCCCAGTAATAAACAAGATGTACATGCAGACCACTCAACCAGGGTGACACACCCACAAACTCTATGGGAATGTGTCCCTTGGAGTAATCAACCATGAGGCACCAGAGAGGCAACGTTCCCACGGAGGAAATGCAGGACACAAAAGAGTGCAGAACTCTGAGGGGCACAGGTGGAGGGTTACTGGGGAGGAGACGGGGTTAGGGTTGAGGATGGTAAATGCGAAGTGAAACTAAATGTACACGTAATGTTGAATGTAAAACAAATTCTTAAAATAAAAAATTAAAGAAAAAAATAAAATCGTGACAAAATCATTTTAAAGATAAAGAACCTATATAAAGAGACCTAAAGTATCTGAGTAAGTGGAAAGATACGTTACATTTTTGGATGGGAGGAATTAATATAATAAAATGAAAATTCTCCCCCAAAGTAATACATAAATTATTAAAGGGGGAAAAAAATGAATGCAGCCAAAGATTAATAAAATTGACAAACCACTGGCAATTTAACAAAGGAAAAGGCGAGAATACAAATAACATAAATAAGAAACCAATTGGGTGATATCACAACAGAACCAAAAGAAATTAAAAGGATAATATCAGGATACTATGAACAACCATAGAGAGCTCTGGTGGTGTATTGCCTAAGGCATTTGACTGCTGAGCAGAAAGATGGCAGTTGCAACCTACCAGTAACTCCACAGAAGGAAGACTGGGCAATCTACTTCCATAAAGATTTACCTCATCAGAAACCCAGTGGGGGTTGTTCTAAGTCTGAATCAACTTGATGGCAGTAGTTTGGTGATTTGGTTTATGAAAAATTACACTCCAGCTAATTTGAAAACCTAGAAGAAATGTACAGATTTCTAGAAGCATACTACTTAACTAAACTAACTGAGATGGAAAATTTGAACAGAACCACAACAAAAGAAATAATTGAACAGGTCATCAAAAAATTACCAACAAAAAAAGCCCTGGCCCACACAGTTTCACTGGAGAATTCTACCAAATATTCAGAGGAACTGACACCAATCCTACTGAAACTATTCCAGAACACAGAAAAGGATGGAATCCTCCCAAATTCATTTTATGAAGCAAGCATAACCTTGATACGAAAACCAGGCAAAGACATCACTCAAAAGGAAAACTATAGACCAATAACCCTCATGAACATAGATGCAAAAATCTTCAAAAAATCCTAGCCAATAGACTCCAACGACATATCAAAAAAACAAAACATTATGAGCAAGTGGAGTTCATACCAGGTATGCAAGGATAGTTCAACATTAGAAAAACAATCAGTGTCATCGATCACGTAAATAAATAAAGGAAAACAACCACATGATCATATCAATCGAAGCAGAAAAGGTATTTGATAAAATTCAACACCCACTCCTGATAAAAACTCTCACCAAAAAGGAATAGAAGAATTCCTCAACATAATAAAGAGCATATATGCAAAACCAACAGCCAACATTATTCTCAATGGAGAGAGACTGAAACCATTTTCCTTGTAAACAGGACCCAGACAAGGATACCTTCTATTGCTACTTCTATTCAACACTGCACTGGAAGTCCTACTCAGGGCAGTAAGGCAATAAAGGAAATCAAAGGCATCCAAATTGGTAAGGAAGAAGTAAAACTATCCCTATATGCTGATGATATGATCCTGTACACAGAAAACCCAAGAGACTCAGCAAAACAAAACAAAACAAAAAAACTGGAACTAATTGAAAGATTTGGCATAGAGGCAGAACACAACATCAACATACAGAAATCAGTTGGATGCCTTTACACAAGCAAAGAGACTGTTGAAAAGGAAATAAGGAAATCAATACCATTTAAAATAGCTACCAAAAAAAAATTTTTTTTTGAGAATAAATCTTGCTAAGGACACAAAAGACCTGCACAAAGCAAACTACTAAACACTGCTTCAAGAAACTATGAGAGATCTACATAAATGGGGTAACATACCATGATCATGGATAGGAAGATTGAATATTGTGAAAATTTCACCATTACCCAAAGTAATCTATACAGTCAATGCAATTCAAACCCAGGTCCCATCAACATTCTTTAAGGATATGCAAAAAACAATCACTAATTTTATATACAAAGGAAAGAGACCTCGAATAAGCAAACCACTATTGAAGAAGAACAAATTAGGAGGTCTCACACTCCCAGATCTCAAAACGTACTATACAGTCACAGTAGTCAAAACAGGCTGGGATCAGTACTACAACAGACACAGAGACCAGTGGAACAGAACTGAGAACCCAGAAATAGATCCATTTACTTATGGTGAGCTGATTTTTGACAAAGGGCTGAAATCCATTAAATGGGGAAGAGATGGTTTAAGAAATGGTGCTGGCAAACTGGGTATCTATTTGCAGAAAAATGAAACAAGACCTGTACCTCAAACCACACACAATAACTAACTCTAGATGGATCAAAGACTTAAATGTGAAACCTAAAACTATAAGGTTCCTCAAGGAAAAAAATAAGAGGCAAATTTAGGGGCCGACTCGACAGCACATAACAACAACAACAACAACAACAATTTATGGCATAGGAGCTCTGCCAGTGTATTGCCTAAGACACCTGACTGCAAACCAGAATGTTGGTGGTTCAAACCCACCAGCCATTCCTCGGAAGGAAGATGGAGCAATCTACTTCAGTAATGATGCTGCCCTGGAAACCCAAGGAGGGGTCGCTATGAGTTGGGTCCGACTCAATGGTGCATAAAAACAACAACAACGAACAATTTATGGCATAAATAAGACTATAAAGCATAATCCAGAATGAACAAACAGCAGAAGATAAATTAGATGAATGGGACCTTCTAAAAATTGTATTTTTATGTGCTTCAAAAGAATTTTCCAAAAGAGCAAGCAGCTGGACCTGGGGGCTCAGGACAATGGTTGCAGGGGACATCAACCTCAAAAACATTGTTCCACACATCCTACTTTGGCGAGTAGCAACTGGGATTTTTATAGCTTGCAAGCAGCCATCTAAATGCAACAATAGGTCTCTTCTCCTCCAGAGCAAAGAAGAATGAAGAAAACCAAAGATACATGGAAACAATTAGTCCAAGGGACTGGCACAACATGTGATTCTCAGCCTATTATGACTATAAGAGCAGAAGAACAAGACGGTGCCCAGGTACCACTGTCAACCACTCAGAGGAGGATCTATCTAGGAGTTGCTGGATAGAGTGGGAGAACAATGTGGAAAAAAACTCAAAATCATTAAAAATAAATAAATAAATAAATAAATAATAAAATAAAAGGGACCAGGTTTGCTGGTCTGATAGAGCCTGGTGGAACCCCCCTAAGACTATGGCCCCTAGTTGCCCTTCAGGTCTGGAATTGAACCCACTCCTGTGGCTTCCAGTCAACAAAAGACAGGCATATAAGCAGAACATTTACATTACACTCCTTGGAGACATCAATCATAGGAGAATAGAAGGGCTGTGTATGCACATGGAAACAACCTGGGGGACAGGAGTGCATGGGAGAGAAGGACACAGGGAAGAGGTAACTATGGGGAAGAAGTGGGAGCAGAGCTGTTGCAATGTGGGAAATTGCAGTCAATGTCATGAGACAAAGTATATGTGAGCTGCTGTATGGCAAATGAATTTGCTCTGTAAACTTTCACCTAAAATACAAAAAAACCCCGCCAAACTTTCTCTGAAACAGTAAAAAGAGAACCTATAGATTGGCAAAAAATATTTGGCGATGACATATCTGACAAGGGATTTATCTCTAATATTTATAGAAAACTCTAGCAAAGTTCAATAAGACAGAATAATAAATGCTGGTGAGGATGTAGAGAGGTTGGAACTCTCATACACTGCTAGTGGGACTGTAAAATGATACACACACTGTAGAAAGCAGTATGGTGATTCCTTAAAAAGATGGAATAAAAAATATGATTTGATCCTGTAATCCCATTATTAGGTATATATCCTATAGAAATACGAGCCATGCATGTGAGTTAAACATTTACCTCAAGTAGTCACACGCCCTGGAGAGAACAATCATGGGAGAAGGAAGGGCTGCTTATGCACAGGGGGACAGCTCAGGGGGCAGGAGAGTATGGAGGGATGGACATGGGGAAGAGGTAACTATGGGGAGGAAGTGGGAGGGGAGCTGTTGCATTGTGGTAAACTGTGGTCAATGACATGCGACAAAGTATATGTGAACTGCTGTATGGAAGCGAATTTGCTCTGTAAATCTTCACCCAAATCACAATAAATAATAATAATAAAAAAAGAAGTACGAGCCATGACAAGAACAGACATATGCACACCCATGTTCATCGCAACATTATTTACAATAGCAAAAAGATGGAAAACAACTTAGATGCCCATCAACAGAAGAAAGGATAACCAAACTATGGTATATACACACAATGGAACACGACGCAACGCTAAAGAATAACGTAGAAACTAAAAAATACTGCATGCACTGTAGTGAATTACTTAGTGTGACTTTTCTATCCATAAGTCATTGTACTCAGTGGTGGAATGAGCAACTGAGGAGCTCCTGATTGTAAATGTTATCCACCTGGGTTATTTCTGGTGGGTGTGGCACAACACAATGTTATGGGAGGCTCACTCTTAGGTGCTTAGAATTCTATTGTTATGATTGGTTGGTTTGGCCCTCTGCCGGGCTCAAAAGGAGGCCTCCTAGAGGCAGAACTCTCTCTGACTGATGGTTGAGGAAGACATGCTGCTGAAAGAGACACATGCTGCTGGGAAAGAGACGCAAGAGACAGGCGTTGCTGAATAAGACACTGAAGGACATGTACTGCTGGGGAAGAGACTGTGAGAGACTTGGTTGAGAGACGGTGGACTGGGAGAGAGACTGTGGGCTGGGAGAGAGACTGAGCATTTTTTCCTGAACTTGAATTGCAGCCTGGTGCTTCCCTAATAAACTCCATAATCTGTGAGTTCTGTGTGGCCACTGCAGGAATTATCCAACCCAGGAGAGAGGTGGTGGTTGCTTTGGGAGGAATGGTTGGAGAAAGGGCTGGAGGGAGGCAGCATGTCTGGCCTTGCAGGACTAGGCCTTGGGCTACTGATGGTGATTCTGTCTTCCTCCTGTGGGAGGAAGGTCAGAACATGTGGCCTCCTTGTCTTTTTTTGCACTGCATAATTTGGATGAACTTATTGGACATTGTGCTGAATTAAGTAAGTCAGTCACAGAAGAACAAATACTGCATTAGAATTCATTATTGTAAAAAGTCAAAGAAAGATTTATATATGGAAGGCAACTTTCTTTGTTGCTTACCAGGGGTGGGAGGGGAGGAGAGGGAACACTGCAAAAGTAAAAAAAATAAATAAATAATAAAAATAATGCAAACTAAAAACAAAATTCCTAGGAGAACAATCTGTCAGCAATGCTGTCAGGACTGGGTTTCAATAATAGATTACCTAATAACAAAAGCACAAATAGTAAAAGATAAAATAAAAGACCTTATACAAATGAAAATTTTAAAAAACAACTTTTTTATTCACCTAAAGACTTTACTAAAAAAGTAAAAAGACAAGTCACTTGATGGGACAGTGTCTTTAGAAACTATGTACACCTACTTCCTCACTGATTATCTTGTTATCCAAACATTTCACATTTACAATAATAAAAGAACTACCACCAGACTATTTTGCACATTGTGTGTGTGTGTGTGTGTGTGTGTATATATGTTTGTATATATCTAGGAGTAACGAACACCGAGGTGTAAAGTGATGCCAGCTGTGATAGCTAATGTTATGTGTCAACCTGGCTGGGCCATGATTCTCAGTGATTTGACAGTTATATAATTATGTAGTGTGACTGCTATGTAACCATGTAGTCATCCTCCATTTTTGAATAATGATCTGGTCTTTGTAACCTAACCATGCAAATGGCCACTATACATATGAAAAGGTATTCAGCATCATAAGCATCAGAGATATGCCACAATGAGATAGTTTCATTCCCACTAAGATGGCTAAGATTAAGGGGGGAAAAAAAACAGAAAAAACAAATGTTAGCATGGATATAGAGAAATTGGAGAGAATGCAAAATGGTAAAGCTGCTTTGGACAACAGTGTAGAAGTTCCTCAAAAAACGAAAAATAGAACTACCAAATGAGCTAGATTTTTACTGAAAAGATCTGAAAACAGACACTAAAAAAAAGAGACTTGTACACCCTTGTTAATTGTAGCACTATTCACAATAGCCAGAAAAGGTGTTATCAACCAAAATGACCATCAACAGATGAACAGATAAACAAAATGTGGTTAATACATATACAATGGAAAACTACTCATCCAGTAGAAGAAATGAAATCTTGTTACAAGGTACAATATGGATCCACCACTTTTTTGCCAGTTTGTTGTACTATGTTAGCTTGCATGGTGCTAAAACCTATGCCAATGGTATTTCAAATACCAACAGGGTCATCCATGGTGGCAGGTTTCAGTGGTGGAGCTTCTGGACTAAAACAGACTAGGAAGGAGAACCTGGCAATATACATCTGAAAAAACTGGCCAGTGGAAACTATCAAGAGCAGTGGAACACGTTCTGATGTATCACCAAAAGAAGAGCTCTTCAGGTTAGAAACTACTCAAAATGTAACTGGGGAAGAGCTGCCTCCTCAAAGTAGAGACGACCTTAATGATGTGGATTGAATAAAGCTTTTGGGACCTTCCATTTGCTGATGTGGGGTGACTCAAAATGAGAAGAAACATCCATGAATAATTGGAATGTGGGAAGTATGAAGTATTGATCTAGGAAAATTATGAGTCATGAAAAATGAAATGAACACATAAAGATAAATACTCATTAGTGAGTTGAAATGGATGAGTATTGGCCATTCTGAAAAGGAAAAATATATGTGCTACTATGCCAAGAACAACAAATTGAAGAAGAAAGGCATAAGAATCATCATACAAAAGAACATTTTCTGGATTAAAATCTCTCAGTGATAGGATGACATCCATACATCTACAATAAAAGACCAGTTACTACAACTATTATTCAAATTTACACCCTAACCAATAATGGCCAAGATGAAGAAATGGAAGATTTTTTTTACCAACTTCTGAAGTCTTTTTCAACTGATCAAACATGCTATTAGATGCACCACTAAATTACTGGTGATTAGAAAGTAAAAGTTGGAGAAAAAGAAGAATAATCATTAGCTGGAAAATAGGGTCTTGATGATAGAAATTATGTGGAAGACAGAATGATAGAATTTTACAAGACCAATGACATATCCATTGCAAATACCCCTTTTCAACAACATAAATGGCAATATATACATGTGAACCTTAATGGAATGGAATAAACAAAAATCAAATCAACTACATCTGTGAAAACAGTGGATGGATAAGCTCAATATTACCAATCAGAACAAAGCCACAGGCTGAATGTGGAACTGTTAGTTGCTCATAGGAAAATTCAAGTTGAATATGAAGAAAATTAAAACAAGTGAACGATAGCTTGAGTATATCCCACCTGAATTTAGAAAGCATTTCAAGAACAGCAATGATGGCAAGCATTGATCTACGAGTGGATAGATGGGTGGACAGGCTGAATGATCAGTTATGTCTAGGCAGGGAGGAGTGTGCCCATGACCATGTATAAAGTTAGCAGACAGTGTTTCTACATGCTTATCTGTATGTGTTTTAAGAATGTCCGAGTGTATAGGAGAGCTAACAAGGGGCAAGATAGTGGCGTCTTCTTGGCCACAGCCCGCTACCCAGAGAGACTAAGGAAATGGACCTATGGGCTCACAACCATGGTCACAGGGACATCAAGCTCAACTGGCATAACATACTACACAAAAACAATGTTCTACATCCTACAGTGGTGAGTAGCGACTAGGGTCTCAAAAACTTGCAAGTGGCCATATAGATGCAATGATGAGTCTCTCCTCATCAAAGAAAAACAAAGGAAACCAAAGACACATGGAAACAATTAGTCCAAAGGACTGGTAGACCATGAGATTCTCTGCCTGTATGACTATGAGACTGAAAGAACTAGACAGTGACCGGCTACCACTGTCAACCACCACTTGGATGGGGATTGGTCCAGGAGATCCTGGGTAGAGTGGGAGAACAATGTGGAACAAAACTCAAAATCATAAAAAATAAGACTAGGTTTGATGGTCTGATAGAGCCTGGGTGAGACCTCTAAGACTATGGTCCCCAGTTATCCTTCAGGTCTGGAACTCAATTCACTCTTGTGGCTTCTAGTGAAACAATAGGCATATGAGATGAATATTTACATCAGGGAGATACACTCCTCAGAGTGATCAATCGTGAGAGAAGAAAAGGGCAGTGTCTGCAAAGGGAGACAGCTTGAGGGATGGGACTGGATGGGATGGAAGGACACAGAGAAGAGGTAACTATGGGGAGGAAGTAGGAAGAGAGCTCTTACATTGTGGGGAATTGCAGTCAATGTCATTAGACAAAATGTGTTAGAAACTGCTAAATGAAAAAGAAATTTATTTTAAACTTTCAACCAAATGACCAATAGAAATTTAAAAAAAAAAAAAAAAAAAAGAAAGAAAAAAGGGAAAATAAAAGAGAAAAGATTTGCTGCACTGAATACTAATGATGGAAGATGATGTGAGTCTGGGATGATATCAAGGACATTATACATGAAGAAAGCAAAAGGTATTAAAAAGACAGAAAAAAGCAAAATGGGTGTCAGAAAAAGACTGTGAAACTTGTTTCTGAATTTAGAGTAGCTAAAGCAAATGGAGAGATGAGCAAGGAAAAGAGTTGAGCAGAAGATAAGAAAAAGCAGTTCAAGAAAACAAAGTATTATAATGAAATGTACAAAGACCTGAAGTTAGAAAATCAAAAGGGAACAGGACACTTGGTATTTCTAAAGCTGACAGAACTTAATAAAAAATTCAAGCCCCAAGTTGCAATACTGAGGATTCTACAAGCAAAATATCGAATAACAATGACACAAGAAGTATCAAAAGAAAATGGCAGGAATACTCAGTCACTGTACCAAAAAGAATTGGTTGATGTTCAATCATTTCAGGAGGGAGCTTATGAACATGAACCAATGTTACTGAAATAGTAGTCCAAGTTGCACTGAAGGCACTGGTGAAAAACAGGCTCCAGAAACTGACAGAATACCAACTGAAATATTTCAGCAGATGCAATGCTGGAAGTACTCACTCATCTATGACCAGAAATCTGGAAGAAAGCAATGTGGCCAACTGACTGGAAGAGACTCATTTTTGTGCCCATTCCTAAGAAAGGGGATCCAACACAATTGACACCGAGAAATATCATTAATGTCACAACAAAACAAAATGCAACCACTGCCGTGGAGTTGGATCCGACGCTTAGCGACCCCTCCTTGCGTTTCTGAGGCAGTACCACTACGGAAGTAGATTGCCCCACCTTCCTTCCAAGAAGTGGCTGGTGGGTTTGAACCACCAGCCTTCTGGTTAGCAGTCAAATGCCTTATTATCACATGCAAGTAAAATTCTGCTGAAGATGCCAGGTTCAGAAGTGAATGTGGAAGAAGGGCTATCATTGCTGTTGTCAGGTGCAGTGCGTTTTGGCTGAAAAGTGAGAATATCATAAAGATGTTTACCTGCATTTTATTGATTATACAAAGGCATTCAACTGTGTGGATTATAACAAACTATGAATAACACTGAAAGAATGGGAATTCTAGAACAATTAACTGGGCTCATGTGGATCCTGTGCATAGACCAATTGTTGAACAGAACAAGGGGATATTGCATGGTTTAAAATCAGAAAGCGCATGCATCAGGGTTGTATCTTTTCAGCATACTTATTCAATATGTATACTGAGCAAATCATCTGAGAAGATAAGACTATATGAATACCACCATGCATTAGGACTGGAGAAAGACTCATTAACCATCTGTGATGTGCAGGTGACACAACCTTACATGCTAAAAATGAAGAGGACTCAAAGCACTAACTGATGAAGATCAGGATAAATGGAGAAAAGACTGAAGATATATCAAGCATTTCATTTTACTTGGCTACACAATCAACACCCATGGAAGCAGCAGTGAAGAAATCAAAAGACATACTGCATTGAGCAAATCTTCTGCGAAATACCTTGAAATTACATTTTTGGTGATGAATATTGAATATACCATGGACTACCAGAGTAACAAACAAATCTGTCTTGGAAGAAATACAGACAGAATGCTCTTTAGAAGTAAGGATGGTGAGACTTGGAAATGTTATCAGGAGGGACCAGTTCCTGCAGAAAGACATCATATCATGCAAGGTAAAGCAGAGGGTAAATAAAATAGACGAAGAACCTGAAGGAGATGGAATAACAGAGTGGTTGAAACAATGGGCTCAAACACAGAAACGACTGTGAGGACGAGATTGTACAGGACGAGAAAGTGTTTTATTATTTTTCATACAGTGTTGCTATGAGTCAGAACTGACTTAATGGCACTTTACAACAACAGTAGGGGTTGAACTTGAAGACATTATACTGAGTGAAATAAGCGAATCTCAAAAGGTAAAATATTGTATGATCTAACTATATAAAAGGAGAAGAAAAGGTAAATGTATACAGAGTAAAGTTTATTAGTGGTTACAAGGAACAGGAGGGAGGGGGAAAAGGGGGTCCAAGGATGGAAAAATCTCATTGATTAAGGATAAGGTTGTACTGCAAAATTAACAATAATTAATTTCATCAGTAAATTGTTCATCTACAAAACACTGAATTGGCAAAAGTTGTGTGACAATGTATTTACATCAATGACAAAAATAAAAACAGTAGCTGCTGAGGCTGCTTACATATAACCAAACACAATCATGGAATTGAGTTTCTTGATTTCGAGCTTTAAGGTCATGGTTTTGTGGGACACCCCAATTAACTACCCTAATAATGTGTTTGCTATTTCTATTCTACCTCCTAGTTTGTGGTGAAATGTCTAGGGTCCTAAAAACTTATAAGGAACCATCCAAGGTACAAAAATGGGTCTCTATTTACCTGGAGAAAAAGGGAAGATGGAAAGTCAGGAACAGGAGAAGGATATGGAGTATGTGGCTAATTGCCCCCATACCAACTGTCTCCTTTGGCAGGACACCAAAAGAACTAGATGTCCTACAGTGGCATGCCTATGGAAAACAGCACCTATGGCAATTAGTTTTAAATTGATGAATGCTATCTCACAGCTGGGGGGGTGAAAAAAAAGCCACGGTCAAAAGAAACTGCTTATTGGCACCCTTCTGCTTCAAGTAGTGCCCAGGGTCTGTGCCACACTAAAGATACTCCTCTGGGTGTCTGGCTACCATTACTGAACATTTCAATCAAAGATTCCACAGACAAATAAAAGGGGAAAATACAGAACAGAACTGTAATTTCTCATGGACTCTAGACTTTCCAGAGTCATGGTAGGTGATAAACCCCCTAAAACTACTGCCGTGAGATAATCTTTAAACCTTAAACAAAAAATGAAAAATAAAAAAGGATATTCCATAATCTATGAGAATGCCCTTCTACTTGATATTATTCAAGTGGGAATAGGTAAACTCCAAGTATTCAAATACACAGCCCAACATAATGGTCTAACGCAGAGCCTACCATATGGCAGCCTCTTAAACATGGTTAGATTTTTCTTCTTTTCCTTTAATGTCTCTTAATTGGTTTTGCCACATTACTATTCTAGATTTCTAATTTCACTCAATCTAAAATCATTATGATTAGTAAAAAATTTATTTGTACACTCTACATTCTCAAATGTTTTCATTTCTACTATTTCTTTACTTCCTAGTCTTTACTAGTATTATAAAATCTACACCTGTTTGTGGAATTATATTGTCTAGTAATTTCTTTATAACAACTTAAAAGGGTCGAAGTTTCACTTGCTTATTTCTTTCTGATCTTTAAAATAGTGGTAAAAACTGTCAACTTCTTGAGAGGGGAGGGGAGAGAACACTGCAAAAATATTAAAAAGAAAAACAAGTGTCAACTTCCTGTTCACAGAGGAATTCTCTCACAACATGCAACGGGGAGCCACAAACTTACTGGGTAAGGCATCTTTCTATAGGGGTAAAAGAAAACTGAGCTCAATTACCCAAGACAACAGGTCCTAAATAGGGTATTTTAATATTTACATCCTATCCAAGGTTAAGTTTTTTTTAAGTATCTTTAGTCTCTCTCATTCCCACAAAAAGTTTTATCCTACTTCCTCTCCCTCTCTAAATGTATGTTTTAATCATTCTTTCTTGCCATTTGTCCTAACCTGTGATTAACTGCAATTAAGTTTCTCACTATGAATCAAAAGCACATGCTTACGTGAGAATAATGATACAGAAATGTCATTGCAGACAACTCTACTCTACGTCAGGGGTCAAAAAATGCCTTCTGTGAAGAGCCACATAGTAAATATTTTGGGTTTGCAGGCCATATTGTCTCTCTGTTGTGGATTTACAACTCTGCCACTGTAGCATGAAAGCAGCCAGAGATAATATGTAAATGAAAGAGAATCCCAAAAAATGTTATGGACACTGAAGTTATAATTTCATGTAATTTTTTTGGTCACCAAATATTTTTTCTCCCACAATGACTTAATACCACCAATGGAAGCAGCAGTCAAGACGTGAGACGACATATTTTACTGAGAAAATCTGCTGCAAAAGACCTCTTTGAAGTGCTGAAGATGAAGAGCAAAGATGTTTCTTTGAAGACTAACGTGTGCCTAACCCAAGCCATGGTATTTTCAATCGCCTTATATGCATGTGAGAAATGCATGATGAATAAGGAAGACTGAAGAAGAGTTGATGCTGTTGAGTTGAGAAGCTGGCAAAGAATACTGAAAGTACCATGGACTACTAAAAAAACTAATAAATCTATCCTGGAAGAAGTGCAGCCAGAATGCTCCCTGGAAGTGAGTATGCCAGACTTTTGTCTGACCTTCTTTGGTAATGTTGTCAGAAGGGAAAATTCTCCGGAGAAGGATATCATGCTTGGTAAAGTAGAAGGTCAATGAAAAAAGGGAAGGCCCTCAACGAGATGGATTGATTCAGTGGGTGCAACGATGAGCTCAGGTATAGCAAGGATTGTGAGGCTGGCACAGGACCAGAAGTGTTTAATTCTGTTGTACACAGGGTCGCTGAATAGGAGACAACTCCATGACACCTAACAACAACAACAACAACAACCATTTAAAAATGTAAAACCATCCATAGCTCACGGACTGGCATAAAGAGGCAATACAGACTTAGTCCATGGACTACAGTTTACTGATCTCTGCTTTAATCCTTTTTCTGAAATTGTATTTGTTTAAAAAAATTTAAAAAGATGGAGGAGGGAAATTAGGCTTCACATTCTGTGATAAGATCACTCTCAGGAAATTGCTCTCTCAATAGTCAGGATCAAGATGGTTGATGTGCTATTCTGACACCTAGTACTGTGTGAAAGGAATACTTTTCTTTTTTTGATGAGTAACTACCCTTCATTGTTATGTCTAAAAACATATTAACTATATTTAACACCCATCTATCAGACTCAATTTGATGCTTTGCGATTCTCTTCTTTTTCAACAATTTTAATTATCTATAAAGATTGGTATTTCATGACTTTTATTCTATCTTAGAGGTCTTCCAAATGGCAAGAAGAAAAGTTAATAAATAAAATAAATCTCATTCTACCTTGTCTGTACCATATAGGTCCATTAGACCCTTTTATAAGCCTAAGATAAATGGTGGGATTTCAGTGTTCTTACTTTCCCTGTATCTTGTAACATTTTACTATTTCACTGATTACTGAAAACTCTGTTAAACAATCTTAAGATGAGGTAAGTAGTTGCACTTTAGTTTTCTTACTGGACTGCCCAAAGTACTATATCATCTTTCAAGAAGTTATAAAAGATGTAGATATCTTTGTAGTTTACTTTTATCAGCTATCACACTTAGCAAATGAAAATCCAAGAGAGAGAGTTTTATTTGAATTTCACATAAACAAATAGTTTAGATTAAATATCTACCAAACAATATTTGGGACATATAAATGGTGGTGAAATTAACTAAGTGAAATCTGAGGTAAGATTTCAGATGACCATATCTTAGCTAAGTTTTCTGGAACACAAAAATCAATGAGAGAATAAGCAATGTATTTCTAAGGACAAAGGAAAAATATGGTATTCTCATCCAGGAAGAATGTCATCAAATATTTTGCAACAAGAACTTGGGTCATCTCACTTTGCTAATAAACATTCTTTCATGTTTCATGATGTTTGATCATCAAAATTTGGTAAGAAGAGGTTTATAAAAAAGTTGTTGTTATTAGGTGCCGTTGAGTAGGTTTCCACTCATACTGACCTCTTGCATAACAGAACGAAATGCTGCACACTCCTGCACCATCCTCACAATCTTTGCTATGCTTGAGTCCATCATTGTAGTCACTGTGTCTGTCAATCTTGTTGAGGGTCTTCCCCTTTATGCTGACCCTCTACTTTACCAAGCATGATATTCTTCTCCAGGGAGTGTCCCCTCTGACAACATAACCAAAGTAGGTGAGATGACGTCTGGCTATTCTCACTTCTAAAGAACATTATGGCTGTACTTCCTCCAAGACAGATTTGTTTGTTTTTCTTATAGTCTATGGTATATTTAGTTATTATTCTTCAGTACATTCGATATTCTTCAGTAACACCACAAC
The DNA here is from genome assembly GCF_000298275.1 of Orycteropus afer afer. Taxonomy (NCBI): domain Eukaryota; kingdom Metazoa; phylum Chordata; class Mammalia; order Tubulidentata; family Orycteropodidae; genus Orycteropus; species Orycteropus afer. Next base: position 1,541,059 of record NW_006921953.1, on the reverse strand, counting down.
TGAAATGCATCAATTCTTCTTTGGTCTTCCTTATTCATCGTCCACCTTTCACATGCATATGGGGGCTACTGAAAAGACCATGGTTTGAGTCAGGTGCACCTTGGTCTCCAAAGTGACATCTTTGCTCTTTAACACTTTAAAAGAGATCTTTTATAACAGATCTGCCCAATAACATCCTTATTTCTTGACTGCTGCTTCCAGGGGAATTGACTGTGGATCCAATTAAATGGCAATTCTCCCCCTCCTCTTTTTTTTTTTTTTTTAATTGAGATTTAGGTGAAAATTTATAGAGCAAATTCATTTTCCACAGAGCAATTCACACACATTTTGTCTCATGACATTGACTGCAACTCCCCACAATGTAACAGCTTTCTTCTTACCTCTTCCCTGTGCCCTTTCCTCCCATGTATTCCCCCCAGCTCCCCAGCTATCTCCCTATATAAACACTGCCCTTCTATTCTCCATGACTGATCACTCCAAGTCAATGTTCACCCCACATGCTTATCTACTGTTTTACTAGAAGCCACAGGAGTGAGTTCAGTTCCAGAACTGAAGGGTAAATAGGGGTAAAAGGTAATTCTTGACAACTTCAAACTCTATTCCATTTATCATGGTTTTGCTTAATGGTCCAGTTGCAAAATAAAGTTTTAATAAATATTTATTAAAATTCCTAATAAAGTTGCTTTTCACTATCCCTTTATTTTTACTTCTGTAAATCATTTATGAAAATGACTGAAAAATTAAGTGAAATGACTATTTCACCAGAAAGAGGGGAAATAAAACTTGCACTGCTCACATTAATTCTAATGTCCTTGGGAACCCTAGCTATAATCACCTAATATACAGTCAATATTAGTCATTACCAAGATGACTATATATTCACACTAACTCAAGGTCATTTATCATTTTTCTTCATGGCTCTTGGAAATGAACAGAATATAATTTTATAAGAAGACTTTCCATCACAGGGAAAAAGGCTGCATCAAAGCACAACTGATTTTTAGAGTGCATGCAACGTGCTTTGAATGGTGGTCTGGTACTTTTTTCCGACTGTTTCTTTTAAATTCTTATCTCTGCTTACAAGGATCTGTGTTTGTACATCCCTATTTCCTGATGAGTAAAGTGGGAAAAGGAAAGGGTGTAAAGCGTCTCCCCTGGAGATAAATCTCCTGAGGCCTTTTCTCACCTTTATATGTTTATAAGGTGGTGGCTTCTTGTCATTCTTACGGTCTTCCTGCAGTTGTCTTAGCTCTTTTTGGGCCTTTAACTCCTCAAACCTTGCTGCAGCTTCCTGAAGAGCTAAGAAAACACATAGGACAAGTCACTTATAAACATCTGAGTAGAGACGTTTATTAGTCTCCTCTCATTTTAAGTTGGCAAAAATTTTTGTTATAGACAAAAATCAATAAACGCTACATGGAAAACTAAGATATATATAGAAATTCCCAGGATATTCAGGATAAAGCATTAAGACAAAACATAATCAATTGCTAAATGGCATAATACAGAGGACCAGCTTCAGAGAAAACAGCCAGCTAAATGACATGAAAAAGCCCACATACACAATCTCCTAAAAACTAGAAGAAACCTAGCAGTGTAATAGGTTTGCTTTCAGCTGCTAACCCACTGAATGGCTCTGTGGAAGAAAGACCTGTTGAGCGGCTTTTGTAAAAACTGTTGTTGTTGGGTGGGTTTGAAATGTCAGTTTTTTGGTTAGTAGTTAAACATTTAACATTGTGTTACCAGGGTTCCTTTTGTAAAGATTAAAGTCCTGGATTCCAGAAAGATTCTCTTTTCTAGGTGTCCTTGTAACACTCTCACTCCTCTAAAAGAAATTCAAAGGCTTGAGTCACGTGCTCCCTAGTCCTCTCGGTCTTGACCTATCTCTAGAATGCCTGCCATACTGTTCTTCTAAAACTCATTCTCTAAGTATCAACTATTAGTTCTAATGATACACAGATCTTATCTAACTGGCATTCAAGCACTTTTTTTTTCCAAACTGCTTGTTATTTTCTTTATTGTCATTTGTGAACTTTACATCTGTTTTTAGAGATAACAATACCTACACTTCCAATTCCTGTGGAAATTCATTATTTTGTCAAAGAGATCATGAAATTTTATTATGACATGAGAAACTATTAATATATTACTCTGCTTTAAAAAAAAACACTTTTTACTATGTTTTTTGGGGATTTTTCAAACAGATTCATTTTTACAATCAGTTGTCCATACCCATTTTGTTTTGTGACACTGGTTACATTCCCTACAACATAACAGCTCTCCTCCCACTTCCTCCCTGTGGTTACTCTTTCTGCGTCTTTCTTGTCTATGCATTCCATCTCCCTGCCTTTCTCTCCATGCAAATTTAAGCACTATACCTTTTTTAAAAAAATTTTTTTAAAAATTGTGATTTGGATGAAAGTTTACAGAGAAAATTCATTTCCCACACAACAGTTCACAAACATTTATTTCACTTCCCACTTCCTCCCTATGGTGACCCTTTCCCTGTGTCCTTTCCTTTGCATTCTTGCCCTTTGAGCTCGCTCCCTTTGCAAGTACTGCCCTTCTGACCTCCCATGGTTGACTGTTCTAAGGAGTGTACCTACCTGGTGTAAATGCTCACCTTATACACCTGTCTATTGTTTGGCTGGAAGCCACAGGAGTTATTTCAATTCAAGGCCCAAAGGGTGACTAGGGTCCACAGTCTTGGGGGTTTACCCAGTCTCTATTAGACCAGTAAGCCTGGACTTTTTTATGATTTTGAGTTTTGTTCCATATTTTTTTCCCATGCTATCTAGGATCTCATAGACTGATCCCCTTATGAGTGATTGACAGTGGTAGCCAGACATCATCTAGTTCTGGTCTCACAGACGTTCAAGCACTACACTTTTAAGTGCTTAAAAGACAGCAATATCTGAATAGTCAGAAAAAACCTTAATAGTTTCAATCTTTTCCATTTATAAAATGTTAATTCATTATTCTCCACCTGGGTTAAAAATCCTAAGAACTGCAAATTCTTTCCTCTTTCCTCCCAATGGCTTTCTCCCATGCTCTATTAATTCTTGAAAGAACATCTCTCTGCTCCATGCCTTTCTGTCCATTTGCCTGCCATCATCTAGCAGAAGTTATAATGCATGCAGTATTCTAAATTACCCTAAAAATCCCTCTTCCTCTTATCCAATTACTTATCAGGTCCTGCTGAGTGTCTCTCTTTAAATGTCTATCCACTACACATCATCCTCTCCACCAAAAGGAAACTTTCCTATTACACTGCTGTCATCTTGTTAGTCTTCTCATCTCTGTACAGGACTGCTGTAAAAGTTAACTCAGTGATCTTCCGAGCTGCCAGCTCTCGCATTCTTATCATCTTTATACTCTAAACCAGACTGACACTTCTAAATTCAGATATGATCGTGTCATGCACATATTTAAAAACATTCATTCCATGATTAGCTTAGTATACACGGAAGGCCCTGTTCAGATATGATCATGTCAAGCACATATTTAAAAACATTCATTCCATGATTAGCTTAGTATACAAAGAAGGCCCTGAACAACTTGAGCTTCCACCTACCTTTTCAAGAAAACAGTCCAGCGTTCTCCCAAAACTATACCAAATACTTATAATTATCAAAGTCATCATATTGGATTCAGCATATGCTTTTATATGGGCTGTCTTTTTTTTTTTTTTTAATTTTTATTGCGATCTGGGTGAAAGTTTACAGAGCAAATTCACTTTCCAAAGAGCAGCTCACATATACTTTGTCTCATGACATTGATTGCAATTTCCCACAATGCAACAGATCCCCTCCCACTTCCTCCCAATTGTTACCTCTTCCTTGTGTCCTTCCCTCCCATGCACTCCTGTCCCCCAAGCTGTCTCCTTGTGCATATGCAGCCCTTCTATTCTTCCATGAATGAGCTCTCCAAAGAGTGCATCTACCTAATGCAAATGTTTAGCTCATATGCCTTTCTTTTGTTTGGGTAGAAGTCACAGGGAGTAGGTTCAATTCCAGACCTGGAGGGCAACTAGGGGCCAGAGTCTCAGGGATTCCACCAGGCTCTATCAGACCAGCAAACCCAGTCCCTTTTATTTTATGTTTTTATGATTTTGAGTTTTGTTCCACATTGTTTTCCCACTCCATCCAAGATCTCCTACATAGATCCCCCTTTGTGTTGTTGACAGTGGTACCCAGGCCCTATCAAGTTCTTCTGGGCAAACAGTAATATAGTCTGAGGACTGCATGGTGTACCAGTGGCTTGGACTAATTGTTTCCATGCATCTTTGGTTGTCTTCATTCTTCTTAGCCCCAAATGAGGAAAGACCCATTGCTGCATCTAAACTGCGGCTTGCAGCTTTGAAGATCCCAGTCGCTAATCACCAAAGTAAGATATGGAACAATGGTTTTGTGTAGTATATATGGGCTGTCTTTTACAACATTTGTAGTACCTTCCCTTCTTCACAGTTTGTGTGACAATTAAGAGCATGGGCTCTAGAGTCCAACTACCACCAGACTTTGAAACCTTACTTTATCACTTACTGCCACTGAGACGTTGGGCAAGTCATTGAACTTTTATGTACCTTAGTTTCTTCATTTGTAAAACGTTAAGGGTATCATCAATTTCAGAGGGCTGCCATAAGGACTAAAAGTAGGAAAAGAACTTTGAACGTTGCATACCACACAATGAATGATAGCTACTATTATTATGGCTCATTTTTAAAGGGTCTCTTAAGAAAGAAGCTATCCATGGCTTCCAAACTTCAACTCCCAGCCAAGTTATATTCCCTCTTGGTTTGTTCCAAAAGCATACCATGTCCATTTCTACAGTAACATTCACTGAATGCTGTTGACTACTGGTATCTAGGTCAGATTTCCCCATAAAAAACATTGGTTTCTTGACGGGGAAGTAACAAGCCAGCACAAGATTAGGCATAAGAACAGGGAAACCCAGAGCTTCAGCAGGCTGAGATTTTTGGTATTTCCTATACTCACCTTCTCCCTAGCTTTGGTGGTAGACAGCTCTATTGAAATCAGGATGTTGGTCACTCAGTCCCTGACCATCTGAAACTATAAGACCTAAAACCCCAAATCCTCTAGTAAACACCAGTGCTGACAGCCCTGGTCTGATGTACAGAAACCACAGGGCCTACAAATAAACGAGCACTCACTGAAATAACATGAGCCAACTGGAACGTCTATTAAACTTGTTCTATTAAGCTCTCCCATTCCCCATCAAGGATGTTGTTTAGAATCTTTTTAACCTCACTCTGCAGACAAAGTCTTATACAAGTACCCCTCAACACCCAAATATATTCAAATATCGAGAGAGACCAGTATCACCTTTCAAAGGATAGCTAAATAAAAAAGGTAATTACCATCGAAAGGATACCAACTATTTGCTCTGCACGTTCACTTTTATTACCTCACTGAATTCTCAGACCAACCTTTCCCTATCATACAGTAAAACTGAAGCTTATAACTGATTCAACCAACTGGCAAGTGGTAAAATTAGTTATGTTAATTATAACAAAAGCCCCTAGCCCCCACAGTCCCCAATTACTTCACTGCTAGACCAGTTTATAAAAATCTCTTTTGACTCAACACAATATGCTTTGACCTCTACCACCAACATTTTACTCTGTAATTTTTGGTAAATTTTATTTCCTTCCAACAACGTAATAAAAAACTCCTTAGGGCTACTTGAGACTGTAGCCCTTGCCACTAAAGTGAAGTGTTGACTATTACATAGCTCCAGAACTCCAGTACAGGACAAAACAATGAGAAAAGAGAACTGATAAAACCCCTCCTTCCTCAAGGAAATTCCAGTTTAGAAAAGGTGGAGTTAAAAAATAATGCCTTCTGTTGGTCAATTTCCTTATAAAACTGTGTAACAACATCTATATAATGCCCCCAGAGGATAGAATCGAGCTGATAAATTAAGTAAATGTAAATTCTAACACAGAGCAGAAATTTAGGCATGAGATCTATGGGTCTCAAAAAAAAAAAAAAAAAAAAAAGAACATTACCTTTTTTATATGTCCCATCCACTCCTTTGCCCATCTTATCCTTGCTGCTAACATCCCCTTCCATGTAGGGGAAGACTCTAGCCTGGTGGGTCCACAGATAGTCATTAGACCCAAAGAAGAGTACAGGGAATTCGCCCACATCATGTCTCATTTTATCGATGTTGGAAGGTATAGCGCGAGGATGGCAGATCTCAGCTGGCCACCACCTAAAAAGGTGAAAACAAGGGAGAAAACCTCTAGAAGGCTGAAAGATACTAGGAAAATAACATACATAGAAAAAGAGTAAGAAATAACAATGTCTGTCAATAGTAAAGTTCAAACTAGGGCATTTTTACAATCTAAGTAGAGAACAAACAAGTAGAAAGTGCTGAAAGCCTAAAAACACTAAATATAGATGTATACATTTCCTCTGACAAAGTTATTCTATCTCAGAGAATCTATTAAAAGAAAACAAGTAAGAGATATGACCCAAGATTTATTACTAGAATATTCACTGAGGCATTATGTATAATAATGAAAAACTGGCAACAATCTAAAAGCCTAGAAATGACTATGATTAACTACACAATACATGATACAATTTGGTATAAATACAATTTGGCCTTTAAAAAAACAAAACTTTCAGCAACTATTAGGAGCATGAAAAATGACAAGAAGAAACATCAAAAGAAAAAGCATCTTAGTATAACAACTTTAGAAGACAATTTGGTTTTAGTTATTAAAACTACAAACTGCAACCCAGCTATTTACTTCAGAGTATACTCTAGAGAAGCTCCTTTGCATGTATACTGAAAAACATTTACAAAATGCTCACAGCCCAAACAGGAGAAAGGATAAATACAACCCTGAGTGACTAAATAAATACTATGGAACAATGAATCATGAATAACCTGTACCCACTGCACTAACTACAATGACTCTCAGGGACATGATGTTGAATTAGTTTAATAAATGAATAAATCTGCTATTATATTATTTCTTTATATGAAGTTGTAAAACATACAGAACAAATAAGCCTACACAGCAAGAAACAGGATACATGTATTGTATGTATCAGGATGATGTATGTCATAAACCTACACAGCAAGGCAAAGAAATGATAAAAGTGAAATTTAGTACACATTTACCCCAAAGGAGCTTTGGTAGCATAGTACCTAAGGCACTTGACTTCTAACCAGAAGGCTGACGGTTCACACCCACAAGCCACTCCTCGGAAGAAGATGGGGCAATCTACTTTCATAGTGATACTGCCTCTGAAGGGACGCTATGAGTTGGGTCTGACTCGACAGCAGTGAGTTTGGTGTTTTTTGGTTTTGGTTTATTTACGCCTCAGGGGTGGGGAAAGAACGGAATGAGATGGGCATGGAGGGAATACCAGTGATACCAAAAACCAAAAAACCAAACTTACTGCCACTGAGTCAATTCCAACTCATAGCAACCCCCATTGAGTTTCCATAAGTTTTCTTCCTTACACGGAGTGGCTAGTGAACTCTGAACCACTAACCTTCAGGTTATCAGTCAAATGACTTAGACACTACGCCACCAAAGCTGCTTACCACTGATAAACTACTTCTTTAACTGGGCAGTTCATACACAGTCATTCTTTTAGTTATTCTTTAAAATTATGTATGCTATAAAAATATTCTTTTGTGTACTCTACATTCAAAGAAAAAAATTTTAGAAGAAAAGTCAAGATACTGGGTATATAAACATGAGGCTAATTCTTTTGGATACTTGTGTATTTGGCATGTGTCTATCTGCAAACACAAATACCAAAATGTTAAGAATGTACTTTATTTTATTGTTTTATCTTATGAGATTTTGGATAATTTGTTTTCTTTAATGGATTTTATACGTTGAATATGTATTAGTTCCATACTCATAAACTAAGAAGTTAATTTTTTCTTTCATAAGAAAAAATAGGAAGGGGAGGGGTGATACACAGAAGATAATCTTGCCTACTTAAGGAGAGCATTAAAAAAAAAACAAAAAAAACTAACCACTGTATTTAAGTGAGACCAAGAAATCAAAACTCAAACCCACTGCCACTAAGTTGATTCCAAATCGTAACAACCCTATAGGACAGGGTAGAACTACCCCATAGGGTTTCTAAGGCGATAAACTTTTATGGAAGCAGACTGCCGCATCTTTCTCCCATGAAGCGGCTGGTGAGTTCAAACTGCTGATCTTTCAGTTAATCACTTAACTGAAAGTGCTTATTATGTCTTAACCACTGAACCACCAAGACTCCTTATTCCAAGGAATAGGATGGTAAATAGAGTGAGCGTCATTCTCCATCGTAGTTACTCACCTGTATCGCCCAACTTTTACCCAGACAATCTCTCTGTAGTGTGGCTTTTTGCCTGCCTTACAGTCATTGCAATACCAGTTTCCTTCAGGAATATCAATGTTTAGGCATTCACGATGAAAAGCAGCAGGGCAAGAATCACAACACAGAAGGCTGCCTCCTGTGGGAATGAAAAAGTCTGGCACTCAGAACCACAAGACTGCATGTAAGAACTCAGTTGAAACCATTTCTGTTCAGTTCTAACCAACTTATGTATATACTGGCCAAGAGCTTAGTCATTTAATTAGTAATCCAGAAGACTTTACTACATGAGTATCCCTTATCCAATATTCCTGAAACCCACAGGGGTAGTGTGTGTATGTAGTGGAGGGGAGGTCTGGGGGGTGTACGTGTGTGTGGTGGTTTCCAGATAATAAAGATGAGCTTCTATTGGCAAAATTGTATTAGGAGAATGAGGTCAGATATAAAGCAACAAAAGTCATATATGTGTAAATATACACTTACACATTCTCGTCCCTTCACTAAAGGACAACTCATAAATATAACCACAATATTTTTAAGGATTAAAGTAGCTAATAAATTACTTAGATGTGTCCGACATGGAATACACATACAAATGTTTCTACAAGATTAGTTCTTTCCCTCTTTTGAGGTTATTAACATCTCTTTTCTACAGTTTCAGGAGAATAGTTTTGCTTTGCTGCCAAAACAAAAGAAAAAACTAAAAACCATAGGGAAAGATTTGTTTATGTATATAATGCTTTGCCCATGGCCCCATGGCAAATTTTTAACCAATTCTGTGTTTGTACTTTCTTGACATCCATGGACCTCACTCAGACTAAGATTTATAATTACATAAACTTAATACAAAAAAGGACAATCAAATATACTAAAATATAGTTACCAAAATGTTACTAAAACACAAAACAAGAGATATACTAATTTATGTGTTTCGTTGGTAATACATAAATAACAACTAGCAGTAATGTCTGTATATGCTACTTCAAAATATACGAAAACACTGTTAATAACATCTGTAATTTTAATAGCTACAAAAACTCTAATAATGATAAAGAAAATATGAAAATATGAGAAAAAACTAACAAAACCAAAAGTCAGTTCTTTGAACTGACAAACCTTTAGCTAAACAAGCAAAGAAAAAAAGAGAGGAGATATAAACAACTAATAGGTGAAATAAAACTGAAAACATCACAACCAATCCAACAAAATAAAAAAGACCAAAGGAGGGCAAATTGCTAGAAACACATACCCTACCCTACCCAACCCAACCCAAGACCACCAGACCCCACTGCTGGAAGGTCAATTTCGACTCACAGCAACCTTATAGAATGGAGAAGAGCTGCCCCATAGGGTTTTCAAGGCTGTAAATGTACATACGGGACCAGACTATTATAATTTTCTCACCTAGAGTAGCTCGTGGGTTGAACTGCTGACTTTTCTTTCAGTTAGCAGCCAAGCTCTTTTTAATTTTTATTATGATTTGGGTGAAAGTTTACAAAGCAAATTTATTTACCATACAACAGTTCACACATTTTATTTCATGACATTGACTGCAATTCCCCACAATATAACAGCTTTCATCCCACTTCCTCCTCACAGTCACCTCTTCTGTGTGTCCCTCCCTCCCATGCACTCACTCCTACCCAAGCTATCCATCTCCTTGTGCTAAAACTACCCTTCTATTCTCCCACGACAGATTGCTCCAAGAAGTTTATCCACCTGAGGTAAATGTTCACCCCATATGCTTGTCTATTTTTTGGTTGGAAGCCACACGAGTTCAGTTCTAGACCTGAAAAAGGGTAATTGGGAGCCACAGTCTCAGGGGTCTCACCAGGCTCTATCAGAATAGTAAACCTGGTCATTTTTTTTAAAAAAATGATTGTTTTGTTGTCCCACTCTATCCAGGATCTTCTGCACTGATTCCTCTATGAGTGGTTAACAGTGGTAGCCAGACACCATATAGAACTTGTGGTCTCAAGGTCCTGACCAAGACAGTTTCACTAGAGAATTCTACAAAACATTCAGAGAAGAACTGATACCAATGCTACTCAAACTATTCCAAAACATAGAAAAGGATGGAATCCTCCCTAACTCATTTTATTTCAAGCAAGCATAACCTTGATACCAAAGCCAG
>NW_006921953.1:1528616-1529282 GCF_000298275.1 Orycteropus afer afer | reverse complement strand
AAAACTGGAGATCCATTTGCAGAAAAATGAAACAAGATCTGTACATCACACCATGAACAAAAACAAACTCCAGATGGATCAAAGACTTGAATGTGAAACCTAAAATTATATAGTTCCTCAAGAAAACTTTAGGGGCAAATTTAAGGGCCTTAATATATGGCATAAATACACAATCAAGCATAATTCAAAATGTAAAAACAGCACAAGAGAAACCAGATGATTGGGACCTTGTAAAAATTAAATTTGCATGTGCTTCCAAAGAATTCTCCGAAAGAATCCACAGAGAACCTACAGATTGGGAAAAAATATTTGGTAATAACATATCTGACAAAGGACTTATCTATAGAATTCATAGAAAACTCCAACGCCTCAATAACAAAAAAGACAAACAATCTAATTAAAAAATGGGCAGAAGAGTTCCAGTAAGATGGCGGACTAGGCAAAAAGACTGCACAGACCCTCTGCAACAAAGAAAAGGGAAACCAATTAACACAGACACAGAAGATAATCCTGCACCCCTGAGCCTCGAAGGGAAGGATACAGAAGTGGATGAAACCCCAACTAGCAGAAGAATTTGCGTGAAAATACCAAAAAATGAGTCATACAGAGCTGCAGTCTGGCAGCGGGCGAGAGTGATGCTGACGGCACAGATAGCTTGGAAATTCC
>NW_006921953.1:1509996-1512395 GCF_000298275.1 Orycteropus afer afer | reverse complement strand
GAGACCAGGTTTGCTGGTCTGATAGAGCCTGGTGGAACCACTGAGACTCTTGCCCCTAGCTGCCCTTCAGGTATGGAATTGAACCCACACTTGTGGTTTCCACCCAAATAGAACACAGGCATGTGAGTTGATCATTTACCTGAGGTAGATACACTCCTTGGAGAATACAATCATTGAGAAAGAAGGGCTGCCTATGCACAGAGAGACAGCTTCGGGGGCAGGAGTCCATGGAGTGATGGACACTGGGAAGAGGTAATTATGGGGAGGAAGTGGGAGGGCAGCTATTACATTGTGGTAAACTGGTCAATATCATGAGACAAAGTATATGTAAACTGCTATACGGAAAGTGAATTTCCTCTGTAAATCTTCACCCAAATCACAATTTGAAAAAAAAAGAAAAAAAAAAACCTACAGATCCATATCCCTTCTGACTATAAAAACCAAAAATTCACAACAAAATATTAGCAAATCAAATTCAACATCATATTAAAAGGATTATATACCATGATCAAGTGCAATTTACTCCAGGAATACAAAGGCTGTTCAACACTGGAAAATCAATGTTAATACCTCACAATAATAAAAACAAAGGAAAAGAACCACATGATCATACTTAAAAAAAAAAAAAAACCCTCACTACCGTCGAGTCGGATCCTACTCATAACAAACCCTCCTTGGGTTTCCGAGGGGTATCACTATGGAAGTAGATTGCCCAATCTTCTTTCTAAGGAGTGGCTGGTGGGTTTGAACCACCAGCCTACTGGTTAGCAGTCAAAGGCCTCAGGCACTACGCCACCAGAGCTCCTATGATCATACTAGCTGATGCCAAAAAGGCATTTGACAAAATTCAACATCATCTTATGATAAAAACTCAACAAGCTAAAAGAGAAATACTTCAACTTGATAAAGGGTATTAATGAAAAACACACAGCCAGTATCATACTCTATGGAAAAAGACTGAAATTTCCCTTAAAAACAGGAACAATAATAAGGTTTCCTACTGTGCTGATTACCTAGTGCCGCTCTGACAGGAATATACCACAAATTGGATGGCCATAACAAACAGGGGTTTATTCTTAAATTTGGAGGCTTTAAGTCCAAGTTCAAAATGCCAGGCTATAGGGGCTGGGTGAAAGCCCCTCAACCTCGGGGTCCAGCTCTGCCTCCTACTCCTGGCCCACTGGAGCTAGAGGTGTTTCTTCACTCAGACAGCTGCTGGCTGCTACGGCTCAGAAACCCCAAGGTTGACAAGTAAAAAGGTACAGTCCCGATGTTACCACACGGCGGGCCATTGACTTAAGTCTATTGTAAGTTCCAAGGGCGGCAAAGCATAGGAGGCTGCCGAGCAATGACACAGTTACATTCAAGGTCCAAGCGTGCCATAGGCTAGAGACCATTCCCAAAGCTCCTGCTTATATACGGGAAGCAGATCTCATACCCAAAGGCAGCTACTCAGCTGCTCACAGTAGATTCTACCATGTAGTTGATTACCATCTCATCATAGGGAATACCACATCCAGCTGCCCAGCCACTCAACCAGGCCTAGCCAAATTACACAAAAACTTAACCACCACACCTACTCTCACTACTATTTCAATATTGTACTGGAAATTCTAGCTACAGCAATCAGGCAAAACAAAGAAACAAAAGGAATCCAAACAGGAAAAGAAGAAGTAAAACTATCCCTGTTTGCAGATGACATGATCCGATGTAACAAAAATTCAAAAGAATACATAAGGAAGTTATTAAACATAATAAAGAATTCAACAAAATTGCAAAGTGCAAGGTAAGTACATATGTATCACTCGAGTTCCTATACAGCAGCCATGAGTAACTTGAAAAGGAAATTAGTATTTCCATTTACAATAGCATTTAAAAGAATAAATTACTTAAGAATAAATTATAAAAATATAAACTGTAAAACACTGCTGATAGAAATGAAAGAAGATCTAAATAAATAAAATGACATTCTGTGTGAAAAGACTGGAAGAACTAGATGGTGCCAGGCTACCAGTGTCAACCACTCAAAAAAGGGTAAGTGTAGGAGAACCTGGATAGAGTGGGAGAAAATGTGGAAAAAACTGCAAAATCACAAAAAAGACTATGCTTGCTGGTCTAACAGAGTGTGGTGAAACCTCCAAGACTATGGCCACGTGGTATAGTGAATTACTTAGTATGGCTTTTCTAGCCAGTCTTTGTGACTCCCATCAGGTTACTGGGTAGGACCATGCAAATAAGGTGCATGGAACTCTACTGTGGTGATTGGTTAGTTTTGTCATTCTACCAGACTTAAAATGAGCCCTCTAAGAAGAAATCAAAATTGAAATTCAAAAATTCCTTGAATCAAATGAGAATGAAAACACAACATACCAAAATCTTTGGGACACAGCAAAAGCAGT
>NW_006921953.1:1476348-1506811 GCF_000298275.1 Orycteropus afer afer | reverse complement strand
AAATGAGCCCTCTAAGAGCCCACCAGCCACTCCTCGGAAGGAAGGTTGGGCAATCCTACTTCCGTAGTGATACTGTCTCGGAAACCCAAGGAGGGGTCGCTATGAGTCAGGGACGACTCGACGGCAAACAACAACAACAACAAGAGCCAGAAACGGGGATCACACTGCCATCAAGAAAAACGAGGTGGAGGTAAGAGTTTCCTTGGATCCAAGATCCCTACACTGGACCTCCATAGTAGAGAGATGGCAAAGATAACCGGCTGAGACAACTGGCTGAGGAACCAAGAGGCACAAGACAGAATGGAGGGCTTGCTGGCACTGGCCCACAGAGCAAGAAAGCTGAGTGCCTTTGGGCAGGTGACTCGACAGCACAGTGGGGTATACCCAGGTGTGCCTATCAGCAGAGTTAAAACAACTCTATGACACTTGCCTGAGCATGGTAGAGGCCAGGCCAAGAGGCCAAAGGGCCAAGGGGCAGAGACGTGTGCCTAAGGGCATAGCAGAGGAGAGACTGTGCTGACGGAAGTATTGAGTGTTCCTGAACCTGAATTGTAGCCTGTTACCTCCCTAATAAAGCTCATAATTGTAAATATTGTCTGTGAGTTCTGTGTGGCCAACAATTTAATTAACCTAGTAGAGAAGTAGTCAGTGCCACAGGAAGGATGGTTTGTGCCAGAATTGGTGAAGAGGCTAGAGGGTGCTGGCATGTCTGGCCTCATAAGTATAAGCCTTGGGCTGTTGATGGTGATTCTGTCTCCCTGTTCTGAAGATAGAAGAGGTCAAATGAAGATGCCCTTTTTTGCAAGCCCCCAGTCACCTTTTGGGCTGGAATTGTACGCGCACTGCCAAACAGGAGACAGGCATAGAAGTTGGATAATTAAACCAGGTAGATATACTCCTCAGAGCAATCAACCACGGGAGATCAGAAAGGCAGTTATCTTCACAGGGAGACAGCTCAGAGGGCAGGGATGCATACGAAAGGAAGACACAGGGAAAAGGTAACCACAGGGAGGTATTATACTATAGGTATTTCAACTGCAATCAATGTCATAGAACAAAATATGTATGAAATGTTGAATAGAAAATGAACTCTATAAACTTTCACCCAAATCATAGTAAAAAAAAAAAAAATTCCAGGTAACTTCCTGCATGACATTGTAAGGAGCTCTGCAAACCTGTTCCCCAGTTAAACTGGTGAAAACTCTAAACCACTCTGTAAACACCGATAAGGATAAACAGCCAATACAGAAACATCTATGAAAATTCAGTCACAAAAGCTAGCCTCTATGGTATTTGAAGGGGATCTCTGGTGGCGCAGTTCCTAAGGCATTTCTGCCAAACCCACTAGCTGTTCCTCGGAAGACTGAGTAACCTACTTCCATAGAGATACTGCCTTGGAAACCCAGGGAGGGGTCGCTATGAGTCGGATATGACTCGACCAGAGTGAGCTTGGTTTGTTTTGGATGGTATTTGAACCAAGACTGGTCCCTCTCCCTTGCCCCTTCCAGTTTAGAAAAACAGATAACCCACTCCAGACAGCCTTAGCCAAGAATGGAGGGCTCCCTCTCCCACCAGCTGCAAGTGGGAGGGCCTTCTTTCCTAGAAGTGCAGGACATCAGCTTTTCTCATCTAGTCCTAACTACCTATTGTTGGGACTGAGTCTTGGCTAGTATACTTGAGAGACAGGGGCACCCCTCCGCCACTTAGCTACCATTTATGGAATTTAGGCTTTACCTTGGGTACAAGGAGTTTTGGTGGCTCAGTGGTTAAAGCCATTTGGCTTATAATCTGAAAGTTGGTGGTTCAAACCCACTAGCGCTTTCTATAGGAGAAAAATGAGGCAGTCTGCTTCTGTAAAGATATATAGCCCTGGAGATGGTATGGATCAGTTCTACTCTGTCCTTAAGGGCTGCTATGAATTGGAATTGAGTTCATGGCAGTGGGTGTGGTTTTGGGGCACCATATACTGACAAGACAGAGACCTTCATAACCCTAGCCTCAGTTCCTAAGGAGGTGGTTCCATTCTGCAAGAGGCAGGTAAGAGAACATGAAGCCACTACTCTACTCCCTACCTTTTACATTTCTACCCTCACCTTTACCCTAGTGCTCAGTTCCCAGCTCTGGAAATTTGCCTGGGGGCAGGAAACTCACTGCCATCAAGTCAATTCCAACTCACTGTCACCCTACAGGACGGAGTAAAACTGCTGCAGAGGGTTTCCAAGACTGTAAATCTTTACAGAAGCAGACTGCTTCACCTTGAATTGTGGCTAGTGGGTTTGCACGGATGACCTTTTAGTTAGCAGGTGAATGCTTTAACCAGTATGTCACCAAAGTTCAAAAAATCCACTACCTTCCAGTCAATTACAACTCACAATGACCCTATAAGACACAGGGGAATTGCCCCACAGGGGGAGAAGCAGGTTGTAAAATAGCACCTAATCTCTTCTTTGATATAATTTGGAAGACAGTTTGGAGATAGTCAAACTTTTAGGGGAATTTTCAAAAATAGTGGAGACTGTAGTGAAAGGCAATTGGGAGGAGATTCAAGATACAAGGTAAAATGGTGATACAATGATTAAATCGCCTGGCTGCTAACCCAAAGATTGGCGGTTTAAAATCATCAGCCATTCTGCGGGAGTTAAGATGTGGTAGTCTGCTTCCGTAAAGATTGTCACACCAAACCAAACTAAGTGTTGTCGAGCTGGCCCTGACTCATAGCAACTCCTCCTGGGGTTTCTAAGGTGGTATCTCTACAGAAGTAGATTGCCCAGTATTCCTGAAGATTACAGCCTTAGAAACCCTAAGGGGCAGTTCTACCTGTCCTATAGGATTGCTATGACTCGGAATAAATTTGATGGCAATAGGTGGGTTAGTTTTCAGACGAGAACTAAAAAGTAAGTAAACTGGAAAAGGTCTCTTTAAATAAGAAACTCTGACCTCAAAAACTAATTTTTTCAAAGGACAAATAATTTGATTGGTTTAGTATGTCAGGTACATGATCAGGTTCAATTAGAGGTCTTTGGCAGCCGGGTATAGCTAGGGAAAGAGAGAAACAAAACACTAGCAAAAACATTGCCACTCCAAGGTGAGAATGCAGACATATCCAAGGCTGTCCTCCCTGAGAAGCAACATCAGAGGCTTGAGATCACATGAGAGAAAACAGATTTCACTAAAATAATCCATCCAGTCACTGAGCAAATAAACAAACAAAAGCCCCAAAGAGCAGAAGAGGACCATTATCCAGAGTTACTATATTATCTAAAATACCAGTTTCTAACAAAAAATTATAAAGCATACAAAAAAACAGGAATGTTGGTCCCAGCCACAGAGGAAAAAAAAGCAGGCAACAGAAACTGCCTGTGAGAAGAAACATATGTTCAGCTTAACATATAAAGACTCTAAAACAAACATTACAAACATGATACAAGTACCAAAGAAAATCACGATTAAAGAAAGGGGATATGGTGACAATGTTACATCAAGTAGAGTACACCAATAAAGAGATAAAATTATTAAAAACAAACAAATGGCTTTAGAGTTCAAAAGTGCAACTGAAAGAGAAAAGGTCATCAGAGCAGTTCAACACATTTGAACCAGCAGAAGAATAAGTAGATTTAAAGACAGATTGATAGAGATTATGCAAACTCAAAAACAGACTGAAGAAAAATGAAGAGAGTCTCACAAAAATGTGAGACACATTAAGTGCACCAATATACATGTAATATGGAGTTCCCCCAGAAAGGAGCTCTGTGGTAGTATAGTGGTGAAGGCATTTGGCTGCTAACCAAAAGGTTGGTGGTTTGAACCTACCAGCCACTCTGTGGAAATAAGATGAGGCAATCTGCTTCCATAAAGATTTACAGTCTTGGAAACCCAATGGGGGTCACTATGTATCAAAACTGACTGAATGGCAGTGGGATTTTTTTTTTAATAGTATACAAGAAGGAGGATAAAAAGAAAGGAGCAGCAAAGATATTAAAAGAATGGCTAAAAATTTGTCAAATTTACTGAAAAACAAACAAAAAAAAAAACCACCAGTGGCTATACATCCAGGAAGTTCAATGAACTCCAAATAGGATAAACACAAAGAGATTCACAAACAGGCCCATCATGGTAAAAATGCTGAACTCAATTACAAGAAGAAAATCTTAAAAATAACAAAAGAAAAATGGTTAAGTACATAAAAGCGAACCTCATTAAGATTAACAGCTGACTTCTCAGCAGAACAATCGAGACCTATAAGCAATGGGATAACATACTGAAGTGATTTTAAAAAGAAAAAAATGACATTCAAGAATCCTATATCCAGGTAAGATACCTTTCAAAAATGAAGGGAAAACAAGACTTCCTCAGATAAATAGATAATTTATATAAATTTTTTTTTAAGTTTTTTAGGCTAAAAACAGATAGCAATTTTAATCCAGAAGTAAAAATGAACACTGATAAAGGTAATTAACTAATTATATATATATGTGTGTGTGTGTGTGTGTGTATGTATATGTATATGTACATGTACACACACATATATAAAATTTAAATGCCTATTCTTTCTCCTTCCCTTATATGATTTAAAACAATCGTATAAAATATTGTTGGACTTGTAACATATAGAAATGTATCATGTAATATATTTGCCAGTAACTCTACACAAAGGAAATGGATGGAGTATAAACTATATTGGGTTAAGGAAATGACTAACTTTACCCAAAGTAATTCAGTCTTTGCCTTTGTTTCCTGAGAGATCAGTCTAAAATTCTTGGAATTTCCTGAGAAGTTGAGCTATCTTTGTTATCTAAACCACACCTGAGAGGTTGTATTAATGAAGAAGGGCGAGCCAAGCCAGAAAGATCATCATGTAGCCTTGTAACAACTGATGAGGGGGGAGAAGAAGATAAAGATTAAAACAGTCATACCTATGCAAAGCCTCAATCACAACTGTAATGAAGCCAACAAATGCTCTAGACACAGAAGCTCCATCAGTTTCCTGGTTGGTTACAGACATCAATGCACGTGGGAGGGAAGTGTGTAGCCCTTTTCAGAAAATGGAAGCTCCATGGTGGGATCCCTCCCAGCCTTTCCCCTATATATCATCTCGTCATTTGTATCTTTTTTTGCTATAATAAAGATGCAATCTCCAAAGAGTTGTGTGAGTCATTATATTAAATTATAAAAACCAAAGGAGCAGGGGGAGGTAACAGGTTAGAAGTAAGGGTAGGTGGGGGAGATATGGGAACACCTGAACTTAACAGCTGGTTTTCTGAGGGGGTGAAAGGAACCCTGAATTTGTAACCAATGGAAATGGGTCAGAAGTAAGGAGCTCTGATAGCATAGAGGATAAGGCATTTGGCTGCTAATCAAAAGGTCCGCAGTTCAAACCTACCAGCTGCTCTGCAGAAGGAAGATGGGGTAATCTACTTCCATAAAGATTTACAGCCTCAGAAACCCAATGGGGGTCACTATGAGTTGGAACTGACTCAGTGGCAATGAGTTTGGTTTTTTCTGGGTGTGGGGTCAGAAGTAAGGGTGTCATGTGAATTGTTAAACATGCAGGTGTTATCCAAGTCTTAGGCCTCCTTGGAGGCCTGGAAGACTATATCCTTTAACTTGTAACGCAGGTGGTTAGCATCAAAATAAGAAATGGTGCTTGTACAACTGGTGTCAGAGCTGAACAGAGAAATGAAAAGTGGGGATATGTATTCTATTTTGATTTGATTATGTATTTCCCTACTTGATGTCATGAAGATGAATCAAAATGTTACACTAGAAAATATTCAATTAAAACAATGAAAGGCAGTAAGGAGAAACAGAGGAGAAAAAAAAACAAAACATGACATTTAGAAAACAAAAATTAAAATGGCAGGCATAAATCCAACTGTATTAATAACAGCATTAAATACGAATGGATTAAACAACTGAATCAAAACATCATTGGCAGACAAAATAAAAAACACAATACAACTAGATGCTGTCTACAGAAGACAGTTTAGATTCAAAGACTAAATAGATTGAAAGTAAAAGGACAGAAAAAGATTTATAAAGCAAACAGCAACCACAAGATATCAGACAAAACACTTTAAGAAATAGAAACATTAAACATTACCACACTGATTTATAAAAGAGCCAATTAAATCTAAACAAGAAGAAAGTAAATAACAAAGATTACAATGGAAATTAATGAAGTAGAGAATAAGAAAATATAGAAAAACTAAAAGCTGATTCTTTGAAAAGATTTTTTTAAAAATGACAAAACTCTAGCCAGATTGAGCAAAACAGAAAGAGAGAAGACTGAAATGAATGGATTTAGAAGTGACAAAACAACAACAAAAGTAGGGGGAAGAAGACACAAAGAACTACAGTCAGAAGTGAAAGTAAGAACATTACTAACTGACCTTACAGAAATAAAAAGGAATACTACGAACAACTATATGCCAAAAAATTAAGTAGCTTAGATGAAATAGAGGAAATTTCTAGTGCTAAAGGGGCAAAGAGACAGCATCTTCTGACCTCCTCTAACTTCATAAATGGAAGACAGAATCACCAGCAGCAGACCAAGACCTGCTCTGATGAGGTCAGACATGCTGCCACTCTCCAGCCCTCTTACCATCCTTGACACTAACGTCTCTCCCGTGGCACTCACCAGCTCTCTGCTGGGTTTGATAATTCACTGCAGTGGCCACACAGAACTCACAGATTACGGGGTTTATTAGGGAAGCAACAGGCCACAACTAAAGTTCAGGAATGCGCTCAGGATTCAGTTCCTCGATCAGGCAGTCTTCCCTCTGCTGAGCTCATAGACACACCTCTCTAGCCCTTGGCCTCTCGGCCTGGCCTCTGCCTCTGAGGGCCAGATAAGCCTGCTGCTCTGTCCCGTGCCTCTTGGCTCCACTGCCATTGTCTCTCTCAGCACTGGGTCTCTCAGCAGTGAGAGATTCCTCTTCTGCCTCTAAAACTGTTCATTTTAAGCCTGGAAGAATAGCAAAACTAACCAATCCCAACATCAGAGTTCTACACACGTGAGAGTGAACTTTCACAGAAGATTCCTCCATGCTGCTCCAACAGAAATGCCCCATGTGGATGAATTTAAAAACAACTACTCTGTTGCTCAAGGCAAATGACACCACGGTGTTAATCACCAGTTTCATTATAGGAAATAACTACTACCAGCTGCACAGACAAGTGGACACATATTTGCATGATCCCACCCAGTAATCTGGTGGGAGTTACAAAGACTATGGCTAGAAAAACCAAACCATATAATTCACTACACCCCCGGCCAACCCCAGCTTTTCTAGCCATTGTCTCTTTCATACTTCAAAAATTAACATGCCATTCACAATCAGTTTGAGAATAACCACACCCATAAAAAGCATGTAAGCCAACTACTTCATGCCTTTATCTCCCCCTGTTTTTGATAGCTAATTTCTAATGTGTGCATCCCTATCAAACCAGTACTGAGGAGACAAGAATCTTCTGTTCTGTTTGCAACTTTGGGCATCTGCGTCCATAAATAAGCAAGGTCCAACCCAATGCAAGCCATCAAATTACAGCAACTTAACACCAGCTCTTCCTCTTCCTCTTCATTTGGTTGGGTATTGGTCAGCTCAGCCCTAGCCATCCCAGCTAGGTCATAGGTACTACCTGCCATGTTTGGGAGTCAAACTCCTCCCTTTACTTCCGACCAGCCAGCATCCTTTCTCTCTCTTTCTCATCCTTAGTCCTCAGAGAATAGTTCAATCCACGTAGGCTCCACACAACTTCTTGTACTTTAGACCAGCTATCCCTTCCTCTCATCCCAAGCCTCCATGGCCTAGGTCAAAGAATACCCAATTCAGCCAGCTTCTTCATTGCTGCATTTCCCCCATTTACACTCTTCAAGGGAACCCAGGTGGTCACATGAAAACAGATTTGAAGGCCATCAACTTGCCAGCTTCCTTTAACTTCCAGTCCTGGAAGGGATTTCTCTCATGGGCCATGACTTTTCTACCTCGATGCACCGCACCTAGAAAGGCACAACCTACTGAAACAGACTCTAAAACAAATAGAAATGTTTACGATCTCATTGTATGAGGCTAGTGTTACCAAAAACAAAGATCACACACACACCAAAAAAAAACCCAACTGTAGACTAATAACCCCTATGAATATAAACACAAAAATCCTAAAAAATACTAGCAAAACAAATCCAACAGCATATAAAAACAATTAATATCATGTCAAATGGAATTTATTCCAGGAATGCAAGCATAGCTGAACTAAAGAAAATAAATCATTGTAATACACAACTGTGGTAGTTATGTTTGTGTGTCAACTTGGCTGGGCCTGGCTGAATGGCTGGGCATGGGATGGTAGTTATTTCTCATGTTGAGACTGGCAATCAACTCCATGGTGGGATCTACCACAAGCAGCTGAATAGCTGCCTGTAGGATGTGGTCTGCTTCCTGTATTTAAGAAGAAGCCTTGGGAATGGTCTCTAGCCTATGGCACACTTAGACCCTGCATGTAGTCATGTCATTGGTCAGCAGGCTGCTATGCTCTGCCGACCTTGGGACTTAAAAGGGACTTAAGTTAATGGCCTGCCTGTGGTTTGGTAACATCAGGACTGTGCCTTTTTACTTGTCAATTTGGGGCTTCTCAGCATCAGCAGCCAGCAGCTATCTAAGAAAAGAAATGCCTCCAGCTCCCGTGGGCAGGGAGCAGGAGACAGAGCTGGACCCCTAAGGTTGAGGGGATTTCCTCCAGCCCCTAGAACCTGGCACTTTGTAAAAATAAACTCCTGTTTGTTAAGGCCATCCCATTTGTTTTATGTTTCCTGTCAGAGTGGCACTAGGTAACCAGAACAACAACATTAATACAACCTATCAAAAGAGCCATGTGATCATGTTAATTGACACAGAAAAGGTATCTGACAAAATCTAACATTCTTTCAAAAACTAAAATACTTAATAAAGAATAGATGAGAATATCTACATGATAAAGTGAATTTATGAAAAACTCACTATTAACTTCATACTCAATGATGAAAGACTAAAAATTTTTCCCTTATTAAAAGAAAGAAGATAAGGATGTCTGTTTGGATCACTATAATTTAATATTATACCAGAAGTTCCAGCCAGAGCAATTAGGCAAGAAAAAGAAATAAAAGCATCCAAATCAAAAAGGAAGAAGTAAAATTATCTCTATTCACAGATGACATGATCCTACATATAGGCTATCTCAAAGAATCCACAAGAAAGCTATCATATTTATTGAATAAATTCAGCCAACTTACAGAGTACGAGATTAACAAACAAAAATCAGTTCAGTTTCTACATACTAGCAACGAACAATCTAAAAAGAAAGTAATAAAGCAATTCTACAGTGTCTAAAAGAATAAAATAAAGCAAACCCATTGCTGTTAAGTCAATTCCAACTCATAGTGACACTACAGGACAGAGTAAGACAAAGTAAAACTGTCTCATAGTGTTTCCAAGGGTATAATCTTTACAGAGGCAGACTGCCACATCTTTCTCCTGTGGAGCTACTAGTAGGTTCAAACGATTGCTGTTTTGGTTAGCAGCCAAGCATTTAACCACTGTGCAACCAGGGCTCCTTAAAAGAATAAAAAAGCTGGGAATAAATTTAACAAGGAAGGTGGAGGATTTGTCTACTAAAAACTGTAAAACATTGCTGAAAGAAATTAAACACTGCCTAAATAAATAGAAGGATATCCTATGGTCATGGATTGGAAGACTTAATATTGTTAAGATGTCAATACTAGTGAAAGCAACCTACTGGCTCAATGAAATCCCTAACAAAATTTTAGTAGCCTCTTTTGCAGAAATGGAAAGGTCAATCCTTACACTTAAATGGAATCACAAAAGGCCTTATTGAATAACAAGTACTCATGAAAAAGAACAAAGTAGGAGGACTCACACATACTGTAAAGCTACAGTAACCAAGTTGTACCGGTGTAAGAATAGATATATATACTAATGGAACATAATTGAGCATTTAAAAATAATCTCAAGTATTTATGTTCAACTGCTCTCCAACAAAGATATTAAGTATATTCACTGGGAAAAGAACAGTCTCTTCAATAAATGGTGCTGGGACAAATGGATTTGGAA
Source organism: Orycteropus afer afer (assembly GCF_000298275.1). Taxonomy (NCBI): domain Eukaryota; kingdom Metazoa; phylum Chordata; class Mammalia; order Tubulidentata; family Orycteropodidae; genus Orycteropus; species Orycteropus afer. The sequence continues at coordinate 1,496,705 of NW_006921953.1, read as the reverse complement.
ATACAAAAGAATGAAGCTGTATACAGACTTCATACTATATACAAAAATCAATTCAAAATGGATCAATAAGCTAAATATAAGAACTAAAACCATGAAACTAGAACAAAGCACAAGGAAAATGCCTAGGGACCTCGTTTTTGACAACAGAATCTTAGATAAAGACCAAAATCATGAGTAACGTAAGACAAAATACATAGGCTTCATCAAATTTATTATCTATGAATACCTGTGAATAGCCTAAAAAAAACTTTGAATTTTACATATTAAGTGGGTGAATTGTATTATGTATGTGAACTGTTTCTCAATAAAGTTGTTTTAAAAAATAGCAAATATACTTTGATCCCATTTTCTAGAACATATAGCAATTCCTACATCTGCTTATATGCAAAGATTTCTGAAGTAATGCCAGTTACTATTAGGAATGGTTAATTCTGATGGTTGGATTTGGGTTGGTTTTCTTTTTCTTTCTCTGTCCTTTTCTGTATTGCTTAAAACTGTTTATCATTGTAATAAAAATCAAGTCATTCTTCAAAATAAGCAAAACCTCTCCCTATTGTGGAGCTTAAAAAGCATGCTTAAAAAAAAGTCTTTTTATGTTGTCATTAATTTAGGAGATCAATTCCTAATACTGCTTTTGCTGGCAATGTGAAAAAACATATGTTTGTTACAATTTAAACATTGTATTAATCCTTTTTTAGACTACTCAGACAGCAAGAAATAACGTCTTACCTTCTGAGCACACAAAACACCAGCTAACATTAACATGCTCATGATTTCGACAACCTCGTCTAGGGGTAAAATGATTAGGGCAGATGATACTATTAGATGCAAGGATCTTTGACCCGGCAGCCAGGCAAAAGTCATTGGCATGGTATGCCACAGGGCAGCGAACACAGCGCATCAGGCGACCTGAAAATATGAGAAACAAAGACACCAGGGAGGAGCAAAAACAAACAAACAAAAAACCAAAGAGATTAAATATAAAAACCTGAGTTGTCATTCAAGTCTATTTGCTAACAAAGAGAGAGAACCAATGGGACCATGGATCTTAAATACCTAACCCACCATGAAATCTTCATACAAGAACTGTATGATAAATATCCAAAAGGAGTCCAATCCCATAATTATAAGTGACACTCTGCTTATAGAAAAGCCCTCCGTGAACCACTGCCCTGGATTCATAGGAAATCTGGTCTTAGTCACAGACTAGATGAGGGGAAAAGGAGGAGGGTTGGGCATCATAATAAAAGACAGCTGGGAGGAGCACTAAAACCAGTTTTTATTGCCTGGTACTCTGTGATTCTTGAAACCTCTTTCAGGTGAACCTTTCCATCCTCTGAAATGAAATACACCTTCTAATATACCTCAACAAGTAAAATCATTACCAAATCATCTATATAAAAATCTATAATCTCAATTAAAAAAAAAAGAGAGAGAGAGAAAAAGTAGCTGATGGGTCAAACTACAATTTCATTCTAGCATGTTAAAATTCTATACTCAGAACTGATGACTCCTATTAAAAAAAAAAAAAAAACCCAAACCCACTACCATCGTGTTGGTTCTGACCCATAATGACTCTATATATAGAACAGAGAAGAACCACCCTATATGGTTTCTAAGGCAATAATCTTTACAGAAACATACTGCGCCATCTTTCTTCCTCAGAGTAGCTGGTGAGTTCAAAGCACTGAAATTTCTGTTAGCAGCGGAGTACCTAACCATTGAGCAAACAGGCATCCTTGATAAGACAGATAGGCCTAAAAAATATCACCATACAAAAGGTATTGCCAATCAGATTAAGAGAAAAGTCTACACTGCTGCATTTTGCCAAAGGCACTTGACTGCTAACCAGAAGGCTGGCAGTTCAAACCCACCAGCCACTCCTCGGAAAGAAGGCTGGACAATCTACTCCCGTAGTGATACTGCCTCGGAAACCCAAGGAGAGGTCGTTCTGAGTCAGGTCCAACGTGATGGCACATAAAAACAACAACAACAACAATCAACTATTGCAGAGGCAGAGGCTCTATAGCACAAAAGTAGTACACACACAATATTTGGCTTTTAAAAATATCAATAATAGGTCCAGTTATTGTTGAACAGAAAAAAACTATTAAATACTTAATAAGAAGAGAATTCAAAACATAAGTTTATCTATACCTCGAGGCAGTTTTAAAAAACTTCTGCTCTCAATCTAACTATGAAGCAGAAAAAAGTTTCAGGACAGCAAGCAATCAAAAATCTCAATTCTGTACTGACATACATTTCTAAGTGGCATAACATCTGACACAACAGATTTAAAGGCCCATAGAAGATGATCACACTTTGGTTCTCTAATCTAGAGATTTTCTATCCCCATCCTTTCTCTCTCCCCTTACAAAAAGGTAGGAAGGAAAGGACAGGCAATAAAACTTATTTGCGAACTGAATCTCACATGAAAAGCAATTATTTATAATGACCATATAATCCCAGGGCTCCAAAGAACACAATGCAGTAACTGCTGAACTCTCTCTTCTCTCCTACATACAAAGCTGGTATTCTAACTAACAGACCAAAGCTATAGGGAAGTCATGAAGATACTTGCCAGAATGGATCTGACTATGTATCTATTACCAATGAAACTGAGGTCGGACAATTAGATTGCTCTACATAGAAACCCATACCTTTAGATGCAGAAACACTGGCTGGATTAGAAGCATGGCAGGTTATACAGATGTGGAGGGAACACCGGAAGCCCTTGTTCTGCATGACAGTGGGTGGATACTTCTGGACACACTCTTCATGGTAAAATTTTCCACACAAGGGCAGAAGGCACCTTTTAACATCTTCCCCGCTCTGTTTACATACAAAACAGGTATGGATTCCTGAGGAAATGAAACAAGGTAAAAAATTAGGTGAAAAGTTAATGAGGAACTTTATAATGGACTTATCAAGTTGAGAAAATCTGTACCCACAGAACCATCTTACTAAGTAAGACAATCTGAGGTTACAGGCTTAGAGATGTGAAGAAACAGAACTCAAGAAGCAGTCTTGCCAAAAGAAAAAAAAAAGCATTTGAATTTAACAATGCTTCTAGATCTAAGGTCAAGTTTATATAAAAGGTGGAGGACAGGGAAACAGATTCAAATAATCACTATAAGGATGGAGTCAATCAAATCTAGAATGTAGAAAATTAAAGACAACAGTTAAACATAAAGCAAAGCACTATTGGGACTGTGGATTTTAAACACCAAATGCACTATAAAAGTTTGATATGAGAACTGTATAATAAGTCTCCAAAGTAGAGTGTGATTGTGAGGCAGTACTGTCACAGATTAGAATAAATATAAAAATATGTAATGGATAGTCTATAATTGGATTCTAATTCAAAACAATGTAAAAAAACATCTTTGACACAAATGGGAAAATCTGAAAATGACCCAGGTAGTAGGTAACCCATAGGAGATACTGTATAATTTTGGTACACATTAAGTATGTCTGTAAAATTTATATATGATAGAGAAGTCTTTTGAAATATATGTGTAAAATGATATAATGTCTCAAGCAGAATTTTAACAAATATTGAAGCCAAATGATGGATACATAGTTTCTTTATACTTTTCATTCTACTTTGTATGTCTGAAGATTTCAGTAATAATAAAAAGGAATTCACCTTTCTCTGAGAGGGAGGTACAATATAAGAAAAGGAAGCCAGGTAGAGAGGCACTGGGAGCTAGACCTGAATCTTGCTGGAAACAGGAACTCATTCAAATCACCCCAACTCACCCACTAACACTGAGATCACCAAGCTACTCACCATTTTAGTGAGTAAATATGAAAATATTATTTATAATGAAGCAAACTACTGCTGAAAAGCTGGCAGCTATTACTGAACTGCACTGACCTGAATTATAGTACGGTCACACTGTAGGAAAACAGAGTGCGATATATGCTGTAAGAAACAATGTTCAACTTCACTGGAACTGGGGTATCTCACAATTCCTATGTTCAAAAAGAATAGCTTCTCTATGCTTCATTCCACAGACCTAAATATAAAACCTAAAATTGTAACGTTTTGCAAAGAAAACATGGGAGACACTCTGTGACATGGGTTAGGCAAAGGTTTCTTTGATCTGACACCAAAAAGTATAACCACAAAAAGAACAAACTGATAAAGCAGACTTCATCAAACTTTAAAACTGCCTCTCTTCAAAAGCACCATTTATGTAAAACTCTAGAAAAGATAAATCTAGTCTATTGTAACAAAAAGCAGATCAGTGGTTGCTTGGAGCTTAGGACCTGGGTTGGGGTGTAGATGGGAAGAAGCAGTGAGGACCAACTTTTTTTTTAAATAATGTAAAAGTAAAGAAAATTGCCCTGTAAAATTTCATTCAAATCATAATAAAAATGTTAAAAAAAAAAAAAAAAGAAAGCAAAAGTACTATATGCTTACTGTTGTGGTTAGTTGGGTGTCTAAGTTTATCAAAAGCCACTGAAGTATAGACTTAAAATGGATGTATTTTATAATGGATAAATTATACTCCAATAAAGTTGATTACCATCACTTGTCTTTCAGTTTGCACTGTAGTGGCTTGCATTATTGCTATAAGGCTGGAGGCTATACCATCAGTATTTGGGATATCTGGAGGGTAAACCATAGTGGAAAAGTTTCAGACTAAAACAGACTAGGAAGAAGGATGGGGTCATCCACTTTTGAAAAACTTGGCCAGTGGAAACTTGATGAATAGCAGTGAAACACTGATATTATTACTGGAAAACTTTATGAACATCGCTGAAACACTGTCTGATATAGTGCCAAAACATGAGCCCCCCAGGCTGGAAGGTATTCAAAATACGAATGAGGAAGAGCTGCCTCCTCAAAGTATACTAAATTTTAATGACATGGATGGAGTAAAGCTAATCTTTTGGGACTTCCACTTGCTGATGGTGAATGATTCAAAATAGGAAGAAACAGCATCAACCTACATTAATAATCAGAATGTGGAATATATGAAATATTCATCAAGGAAAACTGGAAGTTGTCAAAAATGAAATAGAATGCATAAAGATCTATATTCTACACATTAGTGAGCTAAAATGGACTATTTTTAGCCATTCTGAATTGAACAATCACATGGTTTACTATGCTGATAATGAAAAACTGAAGAGGAATGGTATCACATTCAACATCAAAAGAACACTTCAAAATCTATCCTGAAATACAAGTTGCCTGTGATAGGATAATATCCATATACCTACACAGAAGAACACTTACTACTACTATTATTCAAACGTAAGCACCAACCACTAAAGCCAAAGTTCTGCAGTCTGAAACTGATCAAACTGATCAAACATGCAAAAAGAAAAAGAAAAGAAAAGGTACTGATAATTAATGTTGACTGAAATGTAAAAGTTGGAAACAAAGAAGAATCACTGGTAGCTGGAAAATATGGCCTTGGTGATAGAAATGACGCTGGAGATCACATGAAAAAATTCTGCAAGACCAATGACTTATTCATAGCAAGTATCTTTTTAAACAACATAAACAGCAGCTATACACATGGACTTCGCCAGATGGAAAATACAGGAGTCAGATCCACACAAGATGTGTGGCAAAAGGCAATGAAAAAGCTCAATATCTTCAGCCAAAACAAGGCCAAGAGCTGACTGGAACAGACCATCAAGTGCTTATATACAAGTTCAAACTGAAGCTAAGGCCATTTAAAAAAAAAGTCCGTAAGAGCCAAAATATGACCTTAATTCTATCTCACCTAAATTTAGAGATCTGAAGAAATCAACACCAATGGCTGAAAACTAGATGACTTGGGGGATGACATCATGAACATGATACATGAAGAAAGCAAAAGGTAATTAAAAAGATAGGAAGGGGGAAAAAAAAAATGGATGTCAGAAGACACTCTGAAACTTCCTCTTCCACAGAGAGTAAAGTTAATGGAAGAAATGCCGGAATAAAAGAATTGAACAGAAGATTTCAAAGAGCTGCTTGAGAAGACGAAGTAAATTATTATAATAAAGTGAGTAAAGACCTGGAGTAGAAAACCAAAAGGGAAGAACACCCTTGGCATTTTTCAAGCTGAAAGAAGTGAACAAAGATTTTTTTTTTTTTTTTTTTTTTTGATTTGGGTGAAGATTTACTGAACAAAGAATTTAAACCTCGAGTTGCAATACTGAAGGATTCTACGGGCAAAATGTTATCAGATGACATATTACATTGGGCAAATCTGCTGCAAAATACCTCTTTCAAGTGCTGAAGAGCAAAGATGTCTCCGTGAAGACTAAGGAGCATCTAAACCAAGCCACACTGACTCAAAGGTGCATTAACAACCACCACCACCCAAGCCATGGTATTTTCAATTGCCTCTTATGCATGTGGGAGCTGGGCAATGAATAAGGAAGGCAGAAAAAGAGGTGATGCTTTTGAGTTGTGCTGGTGAAGAATACTGAGAATACCATGGACTGCTAAAAGAACTAACAAATCTGTCTGGAGGAAATACAGCTGGAATGCTCCCTGGAAGCGAGAATGGCCAAACTTCGTCTCACCAACTGTGCTCATGCTGTCAGAAGGAATCATTCCCTGGAGAAGGATATCATACTTGGTAAAATGGAGGGTCAATGAAAAAGGAAGAAGCCCTCAACGAAATGGACTGACAAAGTGGCTGCAACAATGAGCTAGGGTATAGCAGGGATAGTGAGGCTGGCACAGAACTGGGCAGTCTTTTGCTCTGTTGTACATGGGGTCACTAAGAGTCAAAGACAACTCGATAGCACCTAACACCAACAACATGGGCAAAGTATTGAATGATGCAGGAAGCATTTAAAGAATGAATGAATGAATTAATTAATTAATAAGAAAGAACTAGTAGATGTTCATCTATTTCAGGAGGTGGCATATGATCAATAAACAATACTATTATAAGAAAAAGTACAAACTGCACTGAAGGAACTCACGAAAAACAAGGCTTCAGAAATTGACAGAATACCCAATTAAGATGTTTCAACAAACAGATGTAGCGCTGGAGGCAATTACTCATCTATGCCAAGTAATCTGGAAGACAGCTATCTGCCCAACTGACAGGAAAAGATTGGTATTTGTGCCCATTCCAAAGAAAGATGATCCCACAGAATGTAAAATTACAGAACAGTATCATTAATATCAAACACAAGTAATATTTTACTGAAGATAATTCAAAAATGGCTACGGCAGTATAACAATAGGGAACCTCCAGAAACGTAAGCTGGGTTCAGAAGAGGACATGGAATTAGGGATATCACTGCTAATGTTACATGGATCTTGACTGAAAGCAAAGAATACCAGAATGATGTTTACTTGTGTTTCATTGACTATGCAAAGGCATTCAACTATGGATCATAACAAATTATGGCTAATGTTACAAAGAATGGAAATTCTAGAACACTTAATTATGCTGATAAGGAACCTGTACATAGACCAAGAGGCTGTCATTCAAACAGAAGAGGATATACCATTATTTAAAATCAGAAAGGGTGTGTGTCACGGTTGTATCCTTTCACCACATTTACTCAATCTGAATGCTGAGCACATAATCCAAGAAGCTGGACTATATGGGAAAAAATGCAGCAACAGGATTGGAGGAAGGCTATTAACCTGTGATATGCAGATGACACATCTTGCTTACTGCAAGTGAAGATGACTTGAAGCACTTACCAATGAAGATCAAAGACTACAGTCTGCCATATGGATTACACATCAACATAAAGATTAAGGTGATAGAGACATGCCCCTACCTCAAAGTTTTGTTTTTTTTTTAAACTGTGATTTGGGCTTTCAAATTGTTTTTCCATTCAACAATCCATACACATTCTGTTTTGTGACATTTCTACAATCCTCACAAAGTAATAGTGCTCTTCCTACTTGCTCCCTATCTTCACTCCTTCCCTTCATTCTTCCTTCTCCTAGCTTTGTCTCTGGGTAGATACTATCCTCTTGATCTCATATGCTTGATTGCTGTAATGAGTGCATATTTTCCTAACATTACTGTTCACCTTATACCTTTTTCTAATGTTTGGCTGCCAGTTGAGTCACAGAGGTTAAGTTCAGTTCCTAGCATTAAGGGTTATCTAAGGACCACAGTCTTAAGAGTTCTACCAGTCTTCATCAGACCAGTAAATCTGGTCTTTATTATGATTTTCAAGGTTTTTTTCCCCACATTATCCCCCACTCCATCCAAGACTTGTTATTGCAATTGTTTTCAGAGTAGTCAACAGTGGTAGCTGGGCAACAACTTGTTCTTCTGGTCTGTCGAGTTGTAGAGGGCTGGGGTTCATTTAGTCCATTAGTCCTGTCTTTGATATTCTTCACTCTTCTTTGCTCCAGGCATGGAGCGACCCATAGTTGCACCTTAGATGGCTGTTCACAACCTTTTAATACCTAAGTCACTACTCACCAGTAGGATGTAGGACACTATCTTTGTGGACTATGCTATGCCAATTGACCTTAGTGTCCGCATGAGACTATTATGGTTCTGAGCCTCCATATCCTGCGATTTATTCACTCAAAGGTGCTTATGACTAAGACATTTTCCTAATTTTGTTCCCTGATAAGCTCTACTACATTCATAGATGTATATTACAGAACAAATAAATACACAGGTAGAGACAGCCTCTGTCAAACCTATATATAGTTTTGGGTCCTACCTTGAAGTTCTTTGTAAATTGAATATTTAGGGGTAGATGGCACTATTTCCCAAATTGCTCCAAAGGATAAATATGCATAAAGCAAAAAAATCCTACATCTATATTTTTTTCCAGCTTTTGATCCCACACTGCTGAAAACGATGCAAAAAAAAAAAAAAAATGAAGTAACTGTCTCAACTAGAGCTCTCGATCTCTCACTGCCCAGACTTCACATCTATTTATAGACGTGAATTTATTCTTTCTCTTATTTGCCAGAGGCTACTTATAAGCCTTCACTCTTACCATTGTTCTCACCAACCTAAGAAGTAAGTTTCTCAGCTTCCTACTACCTCCAGCCTCCATGATATACTTCTCTGCCACTGGTAGATCTGTTTCTCTTTAAGACTACCCTCTCAATCCTCTTGGATTGTACTTCATTTAATATCCCCTCTTGTACTGCAGAAATTGATTACCTTACACTGGTTCCTAACCTTCATCCTACAAACTTTAAGATGTTCTTACCCATGACCCTAAACTATCCTCCTTTAGGTACTGCTCTCCTTTCCTTTTATTCAACCTTCATAAGTAGTAGGCACTGCTGGCCATTCACCCTCAAGACTATTTTATTCTCGCTTTTATGTATACCACATACTATTGGTAAAAGGGAGTTCTAGTAGCATAGTGCCTAAGGTAGTTGGCTGCTAATCAGAAGGCCGGCGCTTTAAAACCACCAGCCACTCCTCAGAAGGAGGGTTGGGCAATCTATATCTGTAGTGATACTACCTCGGAAAATCAAGGAGAGGTCACTATGAGTTGGGTCCAACTCAACAGCACATAACAACATCATCATTGGTAAAAAGTCAAGCATTTTCTCAATGTTCTATACAATAGCCTCTTTTCACTCCAGAACCTCTTTGGCCATTTGTTGCAGCTGGCTCTGCTGATGCCCCCTGATTTCCATGACTTCACAGATATTCTTTGACTAGGCCCTTCTCCTTCTATAGTAGTCCTTTGTAAGTGGGTTTCCATAGGTATCATCCTTGGACATCCTTCTTCATCAACAAAGCTTAAGACCTATACTGCCAGCCCTGGACTCTTCACTGCCTAAATGCTATGATCTCCACAAAGCATCCTGAAAAAAAGAACAATCTCCTCAGCATTTTTTGTGTGGAGTTTTGTGTGGCCATTCCCAATATCAGACCCAATCTATATACTTTAATTCTCCCCAGATATTTTTTTCTTGACAAGCATTTTTATTAAAATATGATATACATACAGAAAAATGCACACATTCTTAAGTGTGTGCATCTTGAAATGATCATGCTCATTTAATCACCATATAGATCAAGAAATAAAACATCAGTAGCATAGTGCCTAAGGCACTTGACTGCTAACCACAAGCCTGGCGGTTCGAACCTACCAGCCACTCCTCGGAATGAAGATGGGGCAATCTACTTCCGTAGTGATTCTGCCTTGGAAACCCAAGGGGGGGATCGCTATGAGTCAGGTCTGACTCGACGGAACATAACAACAACAACAGGAATCTAGAAGTCCTAAGTTCATGCCCTTTCTCAGATGTTACTTATGCTCTTTCCTAAAAAAACATAAACTCTAACTATACTGATCTACATGTTTTAATCCCCAAATACTTCATATACTTTCATTGCTTGCCCTTCTTTCCTTCTCCTCACATCAATTTCTATTTTTATCTTAAAGCTAAAATTCAAGTATCTTCCTCTATAATATTATCTCAACTTTGTTCACACAGCACTTTGAACGTATCTCCATTACAATGCTTATCACACTACATTAGTACATTAGTATAATGTACTATTCACTTGGTATGCCTTTCTCAGGGCAGGAGCCACAATGCATCCATCTCTGTGTCTATAGTAACTAGCCAGTAATACCATAAAATAACATCTCCAAAAAATGCTGGTGTCTCCCCACTCCCTACCAACCAACTTAAAACTCAGACCTTCTTTGGAAGAACCTTCTACATCTATTTTACCTGTGCGACATTCATTGCAGATAAATTTTCCTCTTGGCATCTCAGTCAACCCAAGGCACTCCAGGTGGAAAGCCCCACAGCACTGAGCCTCACATAACAGCAGCTCACCCAGTTTCTCACAGTTCTGTTAAAAGAAAGAAACAACTCACTGTATAAAATATTTAAAAAAAAAAAAATCCCACACAGAAGGACAAAGATTAAGAAGCAGCTTTTTAAGAAACAAGAAATCCCACCATTCTTTGCATTAACAGTTAATGATTACCTTCTCTGTACCACAAGGTCTGTAGCTCTGGAAGTTTTTAGGTTCCAGTGGTTGAACAAATGAATAAACAAACAGGGAAGATACCAGATAGTGGTAAGTAATAGATTGAAAATTCAAATAGCTACTTTGGATTGTGCAATTAGTGATGGTCTCTTAGACTAGGCTTGGAGCTGAGCTCTCAGCGATAAGTCAACCATGGGAAGGTATGAGGGAAGGACCAGGAAGGCATCAAGAACAGAAAGTACCAAGTCAGAAACAACCATGGCATGCTTGAGAATCACAAAGAAAGATAGTATTCATTGGACTAATGTGAGAAAAGGTTGTAAGTAGTAGAAGGCGAGATAATAGAGAACCAAGGGCCTGACAATAAAAGGCAAGTGCCCAATTGTAAAGTCTAACAGATTATGGTACAAAGTTTTAAATTTGATTCTAACTGCAAAGGGGTGCCATTAGAGAGTTCTACTAAGGGAAGGCTCAAATCAGGTGTCCAATTTATAAAGATCCCTCTGATTGCTACATAGAAAATGAGTACAAGAGTAAAAAAAGGAAGACAGAAGAGACAAAACAGGAGGCTACTTCAGTGGATCAAGCCAGAGATACTAGCAGGGCAACTTGGGTCATTAACAATACCAAAAAAAAACTCCTACTATGATCTGGGCAGCCCCTTGAAATATGTTGAGCACTATCCCTGAGAAACAACCCTTCTGAGATGATCTCTCCTAGTACAAGGCATCACCTAAAAACAGGGGCTTAGGAAATAAGGATCTGGGTCTGCTACTCTGAAGAATTTGTTAGAATTTATGTAGCAATTTCGGTAAGAAAGGTCAGTGAGGCAGCCAGGGATTTAGAGGGAACTAAAAGCTCTGGTAGCATAGTGCCTAAGGCACTTGACTGCTAACCAGAAGGCTGACAGTTCAAACCCACCAGCCACTCCTCAGAAGAAAGGCTGGGCAATCTACTTTGGTAGTGATAATGCCTCGGCAACCCAAGGAGGGATCACTATGAGTCGGGGCCGACTCGATGGCACACAACACACACACACATACACACACACACAAGAGCTTAATCAACCTGTAGTCTGAGGAATTCTCAAACTTTTAGCTCTCTCATTATTCACTATTCATACACACAAACTGGCAAATCTCATCAATGTTGCAACTTGGCTTTCAGAGTATCAATGACATTAACTTTAAATGTATGCTGTTGTTATGTGCCGTAAAGTTGAACCCAACTCATAGCAACCCTTTCTTGGGTTTCTGAGGCAGTATGAGCGTGGAAGTAGATTGCCCAACTTTCCATCTGAAGAGTGGTTGGTGGGTTAGAACTACCAGCCTTCTGCTTAGCAGTCAAGTGCCTTAGGCACTACGCTACCAGAGTTCCCTTTCTTGTATAGTAAACGAATTTACTTTTACCACTTAAATAAGAAATCTTTAGTGACAAAATAAATTGAAGAGTAAATTTTTTAAAGTAAACAAATACTTTACCAACCCTTTAATGTTCCAATGCGGAATACTTGAGAGTTAAAAAAGGTACTATTAATAATTTTAACAGCACAACAGCTTCCAACAGGTAACCAGTTATCCTGCCATCAATTGTGTTTTGTTTACAATCTTTACAAAATATACTTATACTTTGATTTACCTCACTCAGTAAATAATGGGAATAACAGCTTCTGAAGGGGCAAGCACCCATTGTGTCTGGGGGCTATTCAGAATATGATTATATAATAGTGAAATGAATATAAAAAAACACTGGGTTAAAATTATATTGACAATGAAAACATGTTATGGGTTTAGATTTTAATTTTTAGTTGTTTCAACTTACCAAAAAAGAGAGCTAATATTCTCAACTTTTTGTATTCCAGGTTTTAAGAATTTACATAGGTAAGTAATGACCATTTAAACACACACACACACACACAAAGCATTCATGTAATTGACTTATTTCCAAAGTCAGATAAAGGCTCTTTAACAATACAGTGCAATCACATCTCATAGAGAGGCAATTACACATAATGGTTAAGACTCTAGGGCCAAACTGCCTGGGTTTGAATCCTGGCGTTGCTACGTGACTATACAAAAAAAAAAACAAAAAAACCCAAACGGCCATCAAGTTGATTCTGACTCATAGTGATCCCCCTGGGTTTCCAAGGCTGTAAATCTTTATGGCAAAAGACTGTCCCATCTTTCTTCCACAGAGCAACTGGTGGGTTACGAACCACTGACTTTCTGAACAGCAGCCCAATGCCTTACCCATTACGCCACCAGAGCTCCTATGTGACTATTAAACAAAAAAACCCAAACTCACTGCCACTGAATTGATTCTAACTCATAGCAACCCCCTTTGGGTATCCGAGGGACCAAATCCTTATGGAAGGAGATTGCCCAGACTTTCTTCCACAGAGTGCTGGTGAGTTTCAACCACCGACCTTCTGGTTAGCAGTCAAATGCTTTAGGCAACTACGCCACCAGAGCTCCTTTATGTGACTATACAGGAAATTATTTAACCTCTCTGTACCATAGTTTCCTCATATATAAAATGGGAATAAAAATGGCACTCTACCTTATGAAGTTTAAGACGATTAAACAATGTAATGCTGATAAAGTCGTTGGAACAATGTTTAACACAGTAAACACTATACATTAAATAAATGGGAAAATATAGTGACAGATACTCTGAAGTTCGTACTTGAAAGCAAAAAACAAAGAAACAAACAAAAAAAACCACTCAAGGCTAAAATTATTTTTTAAAAATGCCTTAGACACCAAAGGTTCTCTGACTATAAGAGGTAGAGAACCATATTTGACTGAGTAACAACATATTTACATCTCTCATCTCAAATCTGCTTCACAGCATGTACTCGTTTGCTACAAAGGTATGTATTTAAACCAAAAATAATTTACTTCTCTTCCTTTCCTTTTTGGCAAGGAAGGGAAAGCATTAACTATTTATAAGATGTGACTCTTCACTGGACTTAAAGGGCTCGGGACCATGGTCATGGGGGACATCAAGCTCAACTGGCATAACATATATTATTCTACATCCTACTCTGGTCAGTAGCAACTGGGGTCTTAAAAGCTTACAAGCAGCCATCTAAAGTGTAACAATTGGTATCTCCTCATCCAGAGCAAAGAAGAATGAAGACCAATGATGCATGGACACAATTAGTCCAAGGGACTAGTAGACCATGTGAATCTCAGCATACATGACCCTGAAACCAGAAGAACTAGATGGTGCCCAGCTACCTTTGTTAACCACTTGAATAGGGATCAAAATAGGAGATCCTGGATAGAGTGAAGGAGGTCTGGTGGCGTAAAGTCTAAGGCATCTGACTGCTAATCAGAAGCCTGGCAGTTCAAACCCACCACCCACTCCTTGGAAGGACGATTGGGCAATTCATTTCCATAGTGATATCGCGCTGGAAACCCAAGGAGGGGTTGCTATGAGTCAGATCCGACTTGACAGCAGTGAGTTTGATTTGGTTTGGTTTGGTTTGGATAGAGTGGGAGAAAAATGTGAAACAAAACTCAAAATCAGAAAAAAGACCAAGCATAACTGGTCTGACAGAAACTGGTGAAACACCTGAGACTATGGCCCCTAGTTACTCTTTGGGCCTGGAACTAAACTCACTCCCATGGCTTTCAGCCAAACAAGAGATAGGAATATAAGGTGAACATTTACACCAGGTAGGTACATTCTTCATGACAATCAACCATTGCTGATCAGAAGGGCAGAATGTGTATGGCAAGACAGTTCAGAGGGCAAGAATGCATAGGAAAGAAGGGCACAGGGAAAAGGTAAATACAAGGAGGAAGTGGGAAGAGAGCTGTTACATTATGGGAATTGCAATCAATGTCATGATACAAAGTATGTACGGACTGCGGTACAGAAAATGAATCTGCTCTGTAAACTTTCACTCAACCTACACACACACACACACACACACAAAAGATGTGATTACTCCACTGGAATCACGATGATCAACATGCAATCAAAATGCAAGTGAGCAAAGATCCTTGGGTGGCACAGTGGGTCTGCAGTTGACTAGTTACCCAAATGCTGCCTGTTAGAACCCACAAAGAATCACCATGGAAAAGCCAGGCTTAGAAGACAGCTTCTATTACAGAGTACAGCCAACTGGACTCTAAAACATAAGGAGTCTCCCCAAATAAATACATAAACAAATGCCTCAAAATGCCAATAAGCAAACATTATCTACCTGACAAACATTTTCCTTCAGTGCAGCTCCTCCACCACGTTCCCCTTGCATTCTTTTAGACACAGGCATCCCATGGTCGTGCTCTACACCATCCTCAAGGGCATCCTTGGGGCTTGCTGCCATCCTGTGTGTCATCAGTTCTCCCTTGCAGAGAAAAAATAACGTCCGACATCTGTATTATTGGTGTCTCCTCCATCTGACCCCCTCCCTCTGGGCTGCTATTTGTCTAGCCATTAAGCACTTACAGATGTTCAGCCAATCACGCGGGCGGACTGCATGCAATGTTAGTTCTAACCCTGCTGTGATTGGGCGGGTAGTGGCGCCTCATGCCCTGCCACTAACTGCTCTGAGGCTGTTCCACTGGAACTTTTTGAGCTGTTCCATTTTAAGGTTTCACTAAGGGAGAGAAAACATTCTTAAGTTTATTTGATTACTTATTTGTCCTTCCAAGATCAGTGTTTCCTAAATAATGCCCCCCCTTGGGCATTCTATTCAAATTGTCCTGGAAAGAAACACTCTGAGTCATAATATGTGATGCTAACCTGATCTAATTCTCCTTTACCTTGCATTAGAAAGCTAGAGATAGCATCAATGACTGCACTGATGCCCTGCAAGGAATGGTTTTAAGTCAATCCTTGTTTTTTGAAGGTTAATGTTTGCAAATACTATCCTAAAATTAAGCAGATGATGGTCTTAAGAAAAGAGCAAATGACTTTCCCATTAATCATTAACAGGCTCAAGTTTTAAAGGGCAGTATGTTCAATCATGTTCATTCAGATCTTATGATTACTTGATAGTCTGGCTCTCTGGTCTGAGGAACAAGTTTGCTTAATGATGAACTAGTTATGAATTTCATCTCACACTTAGATCACTGGATATGATCTTTTAAAAAGGCCATATCCACACTTCTCACATGTGCCTCAATATTTAACTAGAATGAGGGCTCTCCCTTTTCTCCAGGATTCCTTATATCTGTTAACTGCTTCAAAAGTACACTATTCTTAAGGAAACTCAAAGGAAAGAGGGATGTGGCCTCTATTGTGAAAAGTAGCTTTTCTTTGAAAGATAAAAAGATCAGGAACTGAGTAATACCTCTGAGCTTGCAGTCTCTTTTGAGGAGTTGTCATTTTTCACTTTTTTACATTGTATCCTGGCGGTGGCGAGCCTCTGTCGTTTACGCTTCCTTGGTTTATCAAACATCTTGGTAGTACCTATGACAGGAAAAACAGGCATTATCCGCCAGCTAATTACCCACATATCTAGGAACTACCATCCCTCAAATGAAGGGATATCATAGAATAATGAAATGTTAAAATAACACCAACTTTTGACTGTATAATTCTCCTACTTTGTAGGAGAAAACAGAAGCAGAGAAAAAGGAAACTTATCCATGACTCAGTAACTAGCAAGGGAAAGAGCCAAATCTTGACTCTTAAAGATTAAAAACTAAATGTAAAGGTTATTAAAGTAATTTAATTTTATGTGACAGAAATTACAAACTTAATAGGGTTTAATATCCTTTGGATGGTGAGGAAATGCATTTACTAGTCAGGAAAAGATACTAATTCTTGGCCTCGAAGATTAAAGACAGAAAGTTCTATTACTACATGGAGTAAAGAATAATATGAATAGCTAAAATATGTAAGATTAGGTTTATAGTAGGGAGGGGAAAAAAAGACATCCCTAAATAGACAGTGGCTTAAATCATATTTATGTACTAGTAGTATATCCTTAAACATCCAACAATACAAAATGAATGCTTGGTCACTTCCAGTACAACAAATTTTAGTCTCTCTCTCATAGTCTACTGTCCACGTTTGATCTGTGCTATAGAAGCAAGAGGAATCTAAACAGCTATTTTATAAAATTCTCAAGGATGTTTATGCTAGGTATCAGACTGCCTGACTGCTGCTCCCTTGGGTTCATCTGACCCAGATGGAAAGCTCTGCCATCAAAAGAAGAGTTAAAATGATGGCAAAATAAAGTCTGAAATTCATCATAAGCTGGAACACACAAACAAAATTTACAAAGGATTAAGTTTAGGTTGTTCATTCTACAGAAACACTAAGTACAGAAATACAGGAAAACAGATGATATTGTTTTGAACGGAGTTCATTTTAAAAGCAAGCAAGCAAACAGACCAGCCTACGGGACTATAATTGCTCACAAGATTAAAATAAGCTAATATATAGCTAGATTTACTTGTTAGAAAATTTAATTAGCATAAGTTATAATTAAGAGAAGAGTGACATCTCAAAATAGTAAACACAATTAATCTCTTAATTGTACACATAAAGAATGTTTGCAATGATTTCTAAGATAAATTTCACCATATATACATACAAAAAGTGTGCCATCTAAAACCACATGAAGTATCAGGTCCCCATGACAGTCTTCACTAGCAGAACACAACTGATTATAGTGGTAGAAAGACCTAACATGGAGAAAGTATTGTGTGGATAACAAATAAGTAATGTGGCAATAAATTTGCTAAAATCTAGATTTAGTTCAGCACTGCCAA
This sequence comes from Orycteropus afer afer, assembly GCF_000298275.1. Classification (NCBI taxonomy): domain Eukaryota; kingdom Metazoa; phylum Chordata; class Mammalia; order Tubulidentata; family Orycteropodidae; genus Orycteropus; species Orycteropus afer. The sequence goes on along the minus strand of NW_006921953.1, from coordinate 1,479,043 downwards.
CTCTTTCATCTTCAGGTAACTTCTCTAAAACACGGATATATTCTACTTTGACATTTCTTTTTTTTTTTTCTTTCTTCTGGTTTTTTTTTTTTTTTTGATGGATTAGAGACGATAACCATCAAGCAAAGGACCTGGTGAAGAATAGGTACCCAAACTATTACCATATCTGTTCTCGAATTAAGGCTTGCACATACTTCCTGTGGGTAATAACAAATTCACCAAGAAAAAATTCCAAGAAGCAGACTCTAATTTAATCTAGAAGATTTCTTAGACCTTATGTGGGAACCACAATGGAATAGTTGTAAATGTAAGCTCTCTTTTTCAAATAGATGCTGACTGATCAAAGCTCAGAGGAAAAACTATTTGTGAAAGACTGTTTGTTTTAACTCAGAAACAATTCCATAGTTTCTGTTCTATAGAAAAAGGAGAAAAAAAGGACTCAAAACCAAGAAATTAATGTAGTCTGGAAGTTAGATTAAAAGGGAAATGATTTTTCTATATAGTTTCAAACATTGCTTCAATATAACTCAAAGTCAACTGATTGCAAAATAAAGCCTGAAATTTTCTAGTGACATGCATAGTCTTAGAACTTGCAACTTACTAGTCTTACAGTTGTTCTAGCTGACTGACAAGATGTTTCACGCTTACTTCTATGTTATATTTTATAAATCTTAAAAACACTCACCTTCACCAAACTCTTTAGAAAGAGTTGCAGCACGTGATTCAGCAATGTCATTCTCCAAGTGACCAGTTTCATAACACTACAAATAAGTAAAATGTAGAATGTAGAGGAATAGAAAATAAATCCTTAACCTTATATACCAAACACTGAAATATCTGTTGTCATAGACACAAGATCCCAACTGCTTTTGGCAATTAAAAGAACAGTATGATAAAAAGCTTATTCAGAGACTCGCAATATGTAAAGCAGCAGATAGAGGGTGCTGCTTTGACTGAAGTGGGAGAGGAGAAGGGTTGTGTACTCAGAACACCAACTCAGTTCTATCCCATCACAGCCTATATTTGAAATTCACCTTCCTAAAATTATGTTTATAATCATTAGATTTTACATAGGTTTATTTACTCGAAGAACTCTGAATACTAAATACTCATTAACCATGAAATGTCTTTCCAACATAAGTAGCTTCAGATACATCTAAATTAAAGTGACATTAAAATTCAAAACAAAACACATATCAAGAATAATTGTATACTCATTTTATTCCCCCATTAATGCTGGTATGAATTAGCTGCATTCCAAGAAAATGTCTATTCTTATGGGAGCTGGTGGCGTTGTACCTAAGGCATTTGACTGCTAACCAGAAGGCTGGTGGGTTTGACCAGCCACTCCCCGGAAGGAAGGTTGGGCAATCTACTTCCTTAGTGATAACACCTTGGAAACCCAAGGAGGGGTCACTATGAGATGGATATGACTGCATGGCAGTAGTTGCACATTGTGTTATGAGAATGATAATATTCATCATCCTGACCATAAAACAAAATTTAGTGGCCAGAAAAAAGGCAATATAATGAACGCTACTTTTGCTGTAAAGTTCCCAAAGTGTAAGGCAAAAAACACAACAATATATAATGAGAATGCTCATTATATATACTAATAAAAACCACAAGAACATAACTTTGTTCATGTTCAGTGAGGATCATGGTCTTAATGAGTAAAATTAAATGAAGAGGCAAATACTAAGCTTCTAGTGAAATGACCAAAAAATACTCCAGGTCACGGTCATAAAATAGATTTGTATAATCTATAAAAACCAACATCTATATTATTTGGAAAACCAACTTATAATTCATTGTTTAACAGTCACCAAAAATTTGTGCAGCACAATAACAGGAATGTTCTGAAACTAGAGTCAGGAACAAAGTAAGAATTATCTCATTTCCAACCTCATCAAATCTATAAACTGAAATATAAATAACAGCACAAAATAACAATACATGAAACTAATTCATCTCCTTTGCTTAACAATAAAAAAGACTGTAGAACTCTGTTTTTAAAGAACCTCAGAAGATGTGACTAAGATGCCAATAACTTACTTTACGTATGCAGTCTGCTGTGAATATGCATTAAGCCAGTGTACTCTTAAGGTACCACTACTACCAAAATAGATAACCCTTCTCTTTCTAAACCACTGATTGATCCATCCACAGAATAGGTGGCCAGCCTGATAATTCATAGTCTGGTCCCAAGATGGAACTGAATCATGGCTTCAACCATCTGGCAAAAATATCTAAATGTAACAAGGACCTCAACAGTAAAGATGACCAGTTAAGATAGGAGGACTGACTCCAAAATAGAAAAGAGGCCCATGTTTTAGCTCCTATTTATTCTCTTCCCCACAGTCTTCTTTTCTGTTGTTCTAGTAGGCATCTGACTGCTAACCAGAAGGTTGGTGGTTCAAACCCACCAGGCACTCCATGGTAGCAAGACTGGGCAATCTATTTCCTTCTGTAAAGATTTACTGTCTTGGAAACTCAGTGGAGGTCACTATGAGTCAGAATATACTCAACGGAAGGGGGTTTGGTCTGGGTTTTATTTTTAGTGCCAAATGTGGTACTTTTCCCTATCAAAAAAGCTCAATTCCATAACAAGAACAGATATATGCACGCCGATGTTCATCGCAGCACTATTTACAATAGCCAAAACTTGGAAACAACCTAGATGTCCAACAACTGA
>NW_006921953.1:1466847-1471353 GCF_000298275.1 Orycteropus afer afer | reverse complement strand
ATATATATATATATATATAATGGGAAAATAACCTCACTGGGTTGTTCAGAAAATAAAAAGAAATAATTAGGGAAAAAAAAAGAAGAAGAAAAGAAATTGAGTATTCACACCCTTATTCACAGAGCCCCAAAACAGGGTGGTGGTAGGGGACCCCAAATGTGCATCCACAGGTGCCTAAATTAGCAAACGGTAATAAAACCATACAGTGGATTATCATTCGGTATTACAAAGAACTACAAACACAAGGATCATCGTGGATAGGTCTCAAAAACTTAAGTATACATCTATCACTGGGTGGTTTAAATGGCTAACATGCAGGGCTGCTAACCAAAAGGTTGGAGGTTTGAGTGTATTCTGAAGTACCTCAGAAGGCCTTGAGATCTCCTCTGAAAAATCCACCATTGAAAGCCCTATGGAGCACAGTTCTACTGACACACACATGGGGTGCCATGAGTCAGAATCAGAGTTCATTCAGAGGCAACTGGGTGTGTGTGTGTGTGTGTGTGTATGTGTGTTTTCCCCATATATGGTGAAATCAGTGAAAGTCAGGACTTGCCCAGACTACCTGGTTTTTCTGGGTCTCGCAAGTGTTCCACATTTGACAGGATGCAGTCTTAACACTTTTCCATCGAGTTTTCTTTCTCTGACATGTTCATTTCCACCTTACACAGGTTCTAGCTTTTGCAGTTTTATTATGTACATATGTGTGCGTGTGCGTGTGTGTGTGTGTGTGTGTGTGTGTCATTCCATACACAAGTCCTCTAAGAAAAAAACTAATCTATGGTGATGTAAGTAAAAAGTGTTGCCTCTGGACATAGTGAGGAACTGACTGAAAAGGAACACAAAAGAACTTTTTAGGTTGATGGATGGGAGCTCTGGTGGCATAGTGCCTAAGGCATTTGACTGCTAACCAGACGGCTGGCAGTTCAAACCTACCAGCCACTCCTTGGAAGGAAGATTGGGCAATCTACTTCCATAGTGATACCACCTTGGAAACCCAAGGAGGGGTCGCTATGAGTCAGATCCTACTGGATAGCAGTGGGTGGTGGGTTTTTTTTTTTTTTTTTGGTAGGTTGATGGATATTTGTTTTGAGTGGTAGTTACATAGGTATACACAATTGTCTAAAGCCATCAAACAAAACAATTAAGATCTGTGCATTTTATTGGTGGCAACTGTATCTCAGTTTTTCAAAAAAGCATCTATAGTACATTTGCTTATATATATTAAAAATAAGTATTTAAAGTAAATCATGTTTTTTCCCAAAACTTTAATTCCTAAGGGGGGAAAAAACAACCCACAAGTGTAACAAGTCACATTTTAGGTAAGATAACTGTGACTGAAAAACCAAGATCTGATAGACGCGTACAATTTTTAAGTAACTCAGTCTCAAAACCACTGATAATCCATCTTAGTTCTTCAAATCATTCACCTAACTGGCTCTAATTTCTACTTTTTTGAAGTTTCTCATCAGTTCACTTTCAGCAGTACTGCCACATTCTTCCTTGACTCATCTTTGTACATTATTACTAAATTTATCAGCTGATTTCAAATGTCATTTTCATGCTCAAATATAATCAATTGAATCCTGGTTTCTTTTGTCCTTCCCCTCTATCTATTCCAACAATCCTGCAAAATGGCTATGATTTGAAAATGGTAAAGCCAGGAAAGAAAGCACAGCAGATGAAGATAATGACAGCCTTACTATAATCTAAGATACAATGACAAAATGGTGAACCAGAGATGAGACTGTCCATGAAGATCCTGCAAATTGCAAAGAAAGTTTGAGAGGAAGGAAATGATCCTAAGAATAATTAAAAACCCTATGTCATGGGGAAGAGCTCTGGTAGCATAGTGGCTAAGGCACTTGACTGCTCACCAGATGGCTGGCGGTTCAAACCCATCAGCCACTCCTCAGAAGGAAGGTTGGGCAATCCTACTTCTGTAGTGATACTGCCTCGGAAACCCAAGGAGGGGTCGCTGTGAGTTGGGGCCGACTCAACGGCAAATAACAACAACATGTCATAGAATTATGAGCTATAACGCTACTTTTAAAATATAAAGCACAAATAAATTAATTTTTTTGATTTCACATCAACCCAGATGAGCAAGTATCTAACAAAAACAAAAAGCAGAACCTTTAATATTAGATTGCATGGCAAAAGTTTGCTATAGCTAAACACAGAAGTCAAAAACCTCAAATTATTTATGATTTGATTTGAATTTATACTTTTTTTAAGGAAAACAAATTTAATACTTTTTTTTAAAAGGTTATCTGTGCATTCTATAACTGAATTTCTAACCTTTACCCTGAGATATTGGGCAATATACTTCCGTAGAGATACTAACTCAGAAACCCAACGAGGCGTCACTATGTATCCCAGTCAACTCAATGGCAGTGAGTTTGTTTTTTTTTTTAAAGGGGAACAAGGTATTTTGTAAGGAATCAATATCAAAATATTATCCATTCTAATTCTAGTTACTCTTTTAATGATGCTTTCTTGACTACTAAAGTACAAGTTTGCAAACTCAGAAACTTAGTTCAAGTATTTCTGCTAAGGCTGGGTCTTTTCTGAGATGATACATGATAAGTGGTTGATAGAGACAGAAAAAAGGTCAAGTAAGAAGTTTTGAAAAGAGAAAAGGAATGAAAATAAATGCCCATGCAGGTGCAAAAAGCTGCCTTTTTAATATAGGGTGTCTCAGACCAATCATGTGTACTGACATTCTGGTATTTCTATGTATATGTGTAGGAATGTTATAGTTATTAACGAAAATATTGTTTTTAAAATCTCTTATTTCCTGGGTCACTATTTAATACTATTTTAGAATTGACTAAAATAACATATCCTTTTAGGTGTGAGTCACTGGGCCTGTGGGATTGGGACCGTCAAGCCCAACTGGGATAACATAGTACACAAAAATACTGTTCCACATCCTACTTTGTTGAGTAGTGACAGGGGTCTTAAAAGCTTCCAAGCAGCCATCTACAATCTAACTATTGATCTCTGCTCATTTGGAGCAAAGAAGAATGATGAAAATTAAGACTGCATGGAAATTAGCAATCCAAGTTCTAGTGAACCATGGGAACTCAGCCTCCATGACCCAGAGACCAAGAACAACTAAATGGTGTCCAGCTCCACTGCCAAACACTTGGAAAGGATCAAAATAGAAGATCCTGGATAGATGGAATAACAATGTTAAACAATACTCAAAATCATAAAAGGAAAAAAAAAAAAAAAAAAGATCGGGCTTACAGATCTGATAAGAGACTGGTAAAACCCTGGAGACTATGCTCCTTAGTCATCCTGTGGGCCTGTAACTGAACCCACACCAGTGGCTCAACTTTCAGCCAAACAACTGACATGCCTAGGAGATTAACCATTATACCAGGGAGGTATGCACTTTTTAGAACAATCAACCTTAAGAGATCAAAAGGGTAGCATTTGCATAGGGAGAAAGATCAGAAGACAGGAATGAATGGAAAGGGCATAGAGAAAAGATAACCACAGGAAGGAGGTGGGAAGAGAGCTATTACACTGTGGAGATTGCAATAATATCATGAAACAAAATGTGTATAAACTGTTGAGTGGAAACAATTCTGCTCTGTAAACTATCACCCAAATCACAATAAAAACAAACAAAAAAATAAAATAATATAACATACCTTTTTAGAAAGGCCCAAATCTCCTTTCTTGGGCATAAATCCAGGGTCTAAATCATTGGATTCAAGAAGTTTTTTAGTTGGTTTTCTCTGACGCTTACTTTCATAGCTTCCTGAAAATCATGTATCTTTCATTAGATGATTTAGAAACTGGGCACAAGCTAATTTCAAATTGATATTACATACCAAATGAATCATAATATTGCTCATGTTTTCTCATCCTCTTGTAGGGGAGGGGCAGGGTAGGCTTTTATTTTTTCTAAATTATTAGTTAATATTAAATAATCAAAACAACAAAATATTTATCAATACAGATACAATCTAATGTCAGAATGTACCTGTAACAGTGCTTATTCTCTTTTAATCACAAAAGAACTAAAACAAATCCAAAAGGGCAGAACTACCTTTATAAAAATCAATTTGCGTTAATAATACCTACACAAAGGAAAGCTGAAGTAAAACCTGGATTCTGAACACACGTAGACTGAGATTAAAATTTTTGCTCTGCCTCCAAATAAATAAAAGGCACACACTTTGTAGAATACTGGCACAAAAGTTAAGCGTTTGGCTGACCACCAAAGTTTAGCAATTCATACCCATCTAAAGACTGGCCATCTGCTCCATAAACATTATAGCCTAAAAAACCCTATGGGTCAACTCTTCTCTATCACTTGAGGTCGCTATGAGTTGGAATTAATCAGATAACACCTAACAACAAGGACTGCTATAAGCAATTATATAAAAGAGCCTCATATCAGACTTTTGAACAAACTACCAAAATTGTGACTACCTTTCAGAAGGAAGACTGGATAATCAGAAACCCAAGGAGCGGTCGCTATGAGTC
>NW_006921953.1:1452672-1466747 GCF_000298275.1 Orycteropus afer afer | reverse complement strand
AAATCTTGGACTTTGCCTTGAGTGATTAAGCACAACTGGGATGCTATTGTAAAGGAGGAACAGCACAGGCTACTATTCGGAATATTAAGTTATACCCCAATTTTAAGAGGGTACAGAAGAGTAGGACTCTTCACATTCCTTAGCTGACTATAATATTAAATAGTCAAAGTTTAATTAGAGACAATATGTTTAGATTCTAACCCTTATCACATAACATGTTATATAAAGCATGTTAAAGTAAAAAGCAACTAGTGATTAATTTTGAGGGAAAAGTAAAACTTACAAACTGCTATGTTATCAGGTTAGGAGCTCTGGTAGTTGACTGCTAACCAGAAGACTGGCGGTTCAAACCCACTAGCCAATCCTCAGAAGGAAGATGGGGCAACCTACTTCCGTAGTGCTACTGCCTCGGAAACCCAAGGAGGGGTCGCTATGAGTCAGGTCCAACTCAACGGCACATAACAACGGCAACAACAACATGTATCAGGTAAATATATTAAACATTATAACATTATGCTCTCTATTTTATAGATGAGAAAACAAGTTAAGAGGTTAAAACCTCACTAAGTAATTCAAGGATTGGTGAAGCCAGTACCTGAATCCTAGATTTCATGTGCTTATTCCACCAGTGTGCAGTACCCCTCCCAAAAACCCCATTCTTCTAGGTGTCAATTCACACAGTGGCTGAACAACAACAATGGAATAAGGACAGTAGCTTTTAAAATTGTGTTTTTTATGTATAATTCATGGTCACTAGCTATATTCCAACAATTAGCACTTTTGAGATTTCCTAAGGCAAAAGTGAGTACATTCACTCCTTGCTTATCAACATGGTTAGGTTGCAAAGAACAGGCCATTATGCAAAAATTGGTGTTATGCAAAAATGGAGGATGACCATGTCAGATCACATTTCATTACATAAATGCCCAATTGCATCACTTTATAAACGCCAAACCACTGAGAATCACGGCTGGCCAATAACCTTAAACATCACAGCCAGCATTATTCTTGCCTTGCACCTTGATGTTCATTGCTGCCAGACGTGTGCTGTTAATGTGAAAAAAAAAAGGTTGGATAGTACTATTGTCCTAAACGTGAAATATCAGGTAATGAGATGGTCAATAAGCGAGAAGTAAGTGTAGTCGTTATATAGAGATACAGGTACACTATTGGCATTCCATCAAAATATACTAAAATCTCCTGCTTCTTTTTAGCGCACTCACATATATCCAGAGACTCCACCCCCACCTTACCTGATGGTTTAACTAGCAATTCCTCAGACTCAAGGGCAAGCCGGGGAGAGACTTCAGGAGCCACAGGTACAGACAAGGTTAGCTGTGGCAACTCAGCAGGTCCACTTCCAAGTTCTGACTGAGCCAAAGGCCCTTCCAAAAATGGAGCCTCCCTTTCAAGAACTGGAGGCTCTTCTTTGGTTGAAATCAAAGAATTCTCATCTACTTGCTTGTTCTGAGCACCAGACCGACATCGGGCTAGAAGGCTTTCCTCCTCACAATGGGAACTCGCCTGAGAGCAAAAAATAAAAATAGAATTCACAAGGCCAAGTTGTTGCAATTTGAGTGTCAAAAAGAGTAATGCAGTTGACTTATGTACAGGTAGTTCCCAGGCTACATGAGATTCATTCTTAAGTCTGTCCTTATGTCAAATTTGTAGGTAAGTCAGAAGGGCTCTGAACTGATTTAAACTGGCTGTCGTGGCTGACACAGCAAAATCACAACAGATCTGAATTTTTTACAATCTACGTAAAGTAGAACAGCAACTGGAACAAGAAAAATTATGGGTTGAAGCCCTGGAACGGAAGACTCAGAAGAGGTGTAGTGAGCCCCTTCAGAAGCCTAATGCAGGAAACTGGATCACAGCCAGGACTGGGGAGAGTGACACATATTCAAAGTGGCATAAGCAGTGCCATCTCTGAGTGACACACTGCTGTTTCTGACTCTGATGGTTAAGAGTTTGGATTCTATGCAATGCACATGCTCCCCTTCATTTCTAAGAGGGAGACTGAATTTTCAGTAGGGTACTGATCCTTAAATTTTCCTGTCCCAGTTATCATTCCAATACACCTACGTTTTATAAATCCAGGTCTGTTCTGGAGTTGCTTCATCAGCCACAAATGAACTGGGAAGAACCAGTTTGAAGCCTTGGTCAGAACAAGTGCAAATAGTTCTTATTTAGGGTCAGTCAAATATTTGTCTTAGTATATATTTTACCTTTCTATGCATATAAAACACTCAATAAACAGTTCTAAATACACTAAAACATGTTAAACATAATACAGTATGTAATAATACAGTAATAAGAAGAGTAACTACAAGATACTGTACTGAAGACAGAGAATCTGTATACAGTACTGTTAAAAAAAATTAAAGAAATAGTTCCTTAAACAGTTTAGATAGAAAATAAAAGAAAAAAGATCATGATTAAAGGTTAACACTTACTCTTGTTCCATCGATGTCTTGCATACCGGAAGGGGCATTCGTGAGGTAACCTCCTTCCTCAATTATTTTTTTCAACATTTCAGGAAAATCACTTGCAGCACTTACATCGGCACTCGCTGCTTCACCTTGTACTTTAATATTGTGTAAATTTGCCCTCACTTTGAAACGATTGAACCAACCCCTACTTGCAACAAATTCTTCATCACAATCACCTTCAGTTGCTGCACGTGCAGCTTTTAAATCATTGTAAAGGCTTCGAGCCTTTTCTTGCACTAAAGTAAGGCTAATAGGCATATTATGCTGATTTTGATCGTCTAACCAAATAATCAATAGCCTTTCCATTTCAATAATTAAACCACTGCGTTGCTTAGTAATAATTGTAGCTTTCATCGGGGCAGAGCCTTTCACATGCTCCATTATTCTCACTTTATCCTTTAAAATTGTTCCGATCGTTGACCGACTGTAGCCTAACGCTTTTCCAATGACCGATGGCGTTTCACCTCTTTCCGATCGCTTTATTATTTCCACTTTATTTTCAATCGTGATCGTTTTCCTTTTCTTTGATGCATCACCAGCACTTGCATCGGATTTACGCTTTGGAGGCATGGTTACAAGGGTAAATAAGAGGAAAATTTAAGCCAAATACAAAGTTACACACTCAACACAGTGTTAATGGCAACGTGATCCGACTTAAAAAGGCGGACTTCGTTCTCTTTCCTTGAGCGGACAAACCGCTGAAGCCACGCAATGTTGTAATGAGTATCACAAAGTAGTGCGTGTGTTCATTATTACGAACCATTGTATTTAACTCAAATTTTTAACACCATAGGCTTTATGGTAGTCTGTTCTTAAGTACAAGTTGTCTATAAGTCAAATGTTCTTAACCCAGAGAGTACATACACTGAACCTACAAAAATTCTTAAGTCTGTAATGTTAATCCAAACAAAAAAAGCTGCTCTAAAGTTGTCACCAACTAAAGCAGCTAATAATGTGCTCCTCAATGTTAAAATTGATAGTTAATGGGAGAGAAATAATATTTGTTCTGCCTTTCAAGTATTTCAGGACAGTAAAAGAGTTCAGTAAATGAAGGAGGATGTCAGCTAATAAAAGTAGAAGAAATAATAAAATCTCAAAGTCTTCATTTTGTAACCACTAATGAAATTACTGATACAGGCAAGGGTCTTCAACTGATGTTAAAACCATCAGGAAATAGCTAGATGGGGAATAGGATGTGCTTCTGGAGCCAAAATAATTACACACTTACTGTTAAAACTGGCTATGGAAGAAAACGTTCTACATTTTAGAGGTGTATATTAAAATATATAGGAGTAGAATGTCAAAATGTCTCTAATTTACTTTAAGATATTTCAGTTCAAAATATTTCAGTTTAGAAGTTAAAAATAATGCAACTAAGCTATCATAACAACAGAAGTATTTTCAAACTAGTTTATAGTGATGGTTCTAAAACTTAGTAAACTTAATAAAAATCATTTAATTTACACTTAAAACCAGTGAATTTTATGGTATATAAATTATACCTAAAATACAATTATTGTTAATAAAAAATAAAGTTCCTCTCAAGACTGAATTACAATTTTTTAAAAATTAGGGTCATACTGTGTATTTTATATCCTGTGTTAGTCACTTAATGTTCTATCATGACAAGATTCCTAAATCCTTAAATATTCTTTAAAGCGAAGGAAGAAACACAAACATACACATAGTATATTGACTCATTTATACTCTATTCAGAAACAAATGTTTCTGCATTCAAATTATATTTTAATGACTCTGTTTCTGAATAGAATCATTAAAATATAATTTTTATACATTTCCTGAATAAATCTTGTATGTTATGCATTGAAGCTGAGGATAGAAAACTGAAAAAGATCCCCAGTTAAGCAAAATACTGCCTGATGAAGACAAAATATGACACTGAAAACAAAACTACAGTATCCAAAAAGGACCAATGAAAATTTGTTGAAATGATGAAACATACCTTGAGTACCTGTTCCTGAACTTTCTTTTGTTTTTTCTTAGGAGCAAATATCTGATCATATTCTTCTGTATATTCCAGAAGCCACTTGCTTGGCTTCCTAAGGCGTTTCTTCTCTGATCGCACAGCTAAAAGAACAGTTTAGTATTAAGCAATAAGGCATAGAAAAACCAATTGTTCCCATGCATCTATCCATATGCCCTCTGAGGTACAGAGGTGGGAAAGTACCTAGCAAAAAAAACTGTGGCTTAAGCTCCAAGAGGCTCAAAATTGATTTGCTATGGTTTCTTATGTAAGAAAGGGTTGGAAAGGGAGAGAACTCACATTAGTCTACACACACATGCATACCACTCAATCTTAAGGACTGGAAGAGGTTTACAATACTTAAGAAACTGTCAGCCGTGTAACATTCATGAATCTCTAATTCTAACATCAACCCCCTAAGTAGGTAAATTAAAATTAGTGTCCTACAGTTACTGATATTTGTACAAATTAACTAACATAAAAATATAAAGTCTAAATCAAGACCAAAACTGATAATATGTATCATGGGTTATTTAAAATAATATCTTCCAAAATCATTTTAGATAAAATATTTACCTAATGAGCACTACTTACATGAATTTCAAAAAGCACTTTACAAAGATTTCATCAAGTAAGCATCACGTGGTTGTAAAATGAGTTTCAAATTAGAAAAAAACTGAAAAATGTTTCTAAATAGTCATTAAAACATATAATATTAATTATATATACACCATTATCTCAATGACATTTTTTTAAAATGTCATGTATGCCAAAAAACAGAGTATGACAAAAATATAGAATTTGAGGTACTTTGCATCAAAGGTGAAATGTATCTATTACAATACCCTGTAAAATTCTGTACTCGTTTTAATGCATTTAACATACTGTTGTTGTTATGTGCTGTCAAGTCAGACCCGACTCATAGCGACCCCTCCTTGGGTTTCTGAGACTGTATCACTACGGAAGTAGATTGCCCAACCTGCCTTCCAAGGAGTGGGTGGTGGGTTTGAATCGCCAGCCTTCTGGTTAGCAGTCAAGTGCCTTAGCACTTAGCACAACTTAGCAACAAGTTGTTGTTGTTGTTGTTGTTTGCCATCGAGTCGGCCCAGACTCATAGCGACCCCTCCTTGGGTTTCCGAGGCAGTATCACTACGGAAGTAGGAATGCCCAACCTTCCTTCCGAGGAGTGGCTGGTGGGTAAGCTCCTTTAAAGCAGAGGCTAGTGCATATAGAATGTAGGATATAATCTACTCAAAAGGCATTCCATGATGTGATAGGTGACTTATGGAGCCAAGATGCTCCTGCTTCATTGAAGTCGCAATACTTATGTTCTCTTCCATAAAAAAGAAAGTCAAGAAAACAAAAGTAGGAACACAATAGAAAAAGGTCACAGGCACTGCAAGTTTCACAAAGACTCTTACTCTTTACAGGACACACAGAAACAAGCCATAAAATCTTCATTAGGACAAGATGTGGAAGATAAATTTCATTTTGCTCATTCTAATTGCTCTAATTTCACAGTACTAATATACCTTCTAGGAGCTCTGGTAGCTTAGTGCCTAAGGCACTTGACTGCTGACCAGAAGCCAGGCGATTAAAACCCACCAGCCACTCCTTGGAAGGAAGATGGGGCAATCTACTTCTGTAGTGATACTGCCTCAGAAACCCAAGGAGTCGTCGCTATGAGTCGGATCCGATTTGACAGCACATAACAATAACAACAATATACCTTCTAGTTTAATTATTACAAGTCATTAGAAAAAAATTTTAAGTTAATGTTAGAAGCTGAAATACTTATAAAAATCACATTCTTACAGAACACCCAATATTATTATGGGCCTAGTTAAAAGCTCACAATTGTTAGAAATTTTCCTCACTTTTCCATTTTAGACAAATAACCTATATATTCTCCAATTTGGAGGGTTTTTCCTAAGCAACTGTTTCAAAAGAAATTAAAACCAACAACCAAGCAAATACTATAAATATTCCCCCAAAATAATAATGTCTGAAAAATGCCTATGAAGAAAACAAATAAGCCAAAATACATCTTAGAGAAGATACATAAATGTATCTATGATGATCAATGGTAAGTACTTTCTGCTCTGAGGTAAAAAGGTTATATTGCATTAGACATGCCATCTAAGTTTTCAAACACTAGTACCAGAAATAAGATCAAAGATGTGGTAGAGAATACCAAAAGTTTACAATGTATAAGACACTGTCAGCCACTGACATTCATGAATCTCTAATTCTGACATCAACTCCCTAGGTAGATATGCACTCGGCTGCTAACCAAAAGGTTAACAGTTTGAACCTAACCAGGGGATCCCAAGAAGAAAAATTAGCTAATCTGCTCCCATAAAGATTATAACCTAGAAAACACTATGGGGCAGTTAGTTACATGGGATCTGTGACATGGGGTCATATAAGTCAGAACTAAGGGAGCAGCATGTGACAACAAAAATAGTCTAAAACTGGTTATGGTGATGGTTCTATAACTTTGAAATTTTATTAAAAATCATTGAATTATATACTTAAAGTGGATGTATTTTATGTTATGCCAATTATACCTTAAATAAAGTTTTGGATTTTTTTTAAAGTCCCTTTCATCAAGGCTGAAATTACAAAATTTTCCCCTTTACATCAAAATTGTAGTATTAACAGCAACATCATTCCTCCTGTACAGAATTTAGTACTTGCTCATACTTCTACCTCCCTGGTTCTGGAATCACAGCCGCAATGGTGTTTTTTAATAAAGCAAAAATTCACATGGGAAAAGTTAGTCCAAGGGACTGCATACCATGTGATCCTTAGCCTATCTAACTATGAGACCAGAAGAAATAGATGGTGCCTGGCTACTACTTCAACCACTCGAAGGGGAATCTATGTAGAAGATCCTGGGTAGAGTGGGAGAACAATGTGGAACACAAAACTCAAAATCATTTAAAAAAAAAAAGGTAGAGCCTGGTGGAAACCCTGAGACTATGGCCCCTACCTGCCCTTCAGGTCTGGAATTGAACCCACTCCTGTGGCTTCCAGCGAACAAAGGATAGGCATAAGAGCTGAACATTTACATTAGGTAGGTACACTCCTTGGAGACATCAATCATGGGAGAATAGAAGGGCTGTGGATGCACAGGGAAACAGCTGGGTGTGTGTGTGTGTGTGTGTGTGTGTGTGTGTGTGTGTGTGTAGGAGTACATGGGAGGGAAGGAAACAGGGAAGAGGTAACTATGCGGAGGAAGTGGGAAGAGAGCTGTTGCACTGTGGGAAATTAGTCAACATCATGAGGCAAAGTGTACATGAGCTGCTGTATGGAAAATGAATTTGCTCTGTAAACCTTCACCAAAATCTCATTTATTAAAAAAAAAAAGGCAAAAATTCAAACAACCCCTCCTAACAATGACAACATTATTATGCAACCAAAAATGGTACATAAAGTGTTTTTAACACCTACTTGAAAGAATCAAAACACTGGCAAGAAGGTAATGGAAAAGAACTACAAACCAAAAACTAGCAGAAATAGAGCAATGACGTGGATTTTGTCCTCAGGATTTTGTGGTGATCCAGTTGTGGTGGTGGTAAATGGTTAATATAATCATCTGCTAATCAAAAGATCAGAGCTTCAAGTCTACCCAGAGGTACCTCAGAAGAAAGGACTGATGATTTTCTTCTGAAAAATTACCCATTAAAAACTCTAAAGAACACAGTTCTACTTACACAATGGGGCCATCATGAATTAGATCTGACTCAAACTCGGAAGGAAGGTTGGGCAATCCTACTTCCGTAGTGATAACTGCCTCGGAAACCCAAGGAGGGGTCGCTATGAGTCGGGGCTGACTCGACGGCATACAACAACAACAACAACAGTAACTGTGTTTTTAGGTTTGTTGTGAAGAGGACAGAAGTTTACAGAAGACTAAACTGAAGGCCCCAAAATGTTCTATTCTCAGGGTAATGGTAAAGCAGAAGGAAATATCCCCAACATCACCATTTCTACCTCCATGAGACCAAAAAGAAAGTCGCCTTGGCACAAAGTGAACTAGTAAGTCCTTAAGAAGCTGTGGGCATTGACTGGACCCTCCTGTGGATTTGTAGACTGACGGCCAAGAACTTCAAGCCCCCAGGTGCCTGGCATAAGCAAATTCAAATCTTCTTTGGAGGAAACAATTAAGACCTCATACAGAATAAAAACCTTACAATAGTATAAACGAATTCCATTTAATTTTTGAGGAACAACTATCAGTAAATATAACCAAGCATAAAAGAAAACAAAATAACCATGAGTGAAAACCAGCAGCTATTCTCCAGACACACACCCAGGTCATCCTCTTATACACAATACTCAAATACTCCCACCTAAGCCAGCCAGATCCACTGTGATCACTCTATTTAAACCTAGAACCTCCCAGCAGTCCCCATCTACTTAATCCTCCTTTACATTCTTTACATTCAAAGGAATGTTTATCACTTTCAATAGCTACTAATGTCAGAAAAAGTGAAAAGCAGGTATTATGTTCCTCCATCAAAAGGACAAAGACCACCTATGAACTAGTTGGGGGGGGGGGATGAAAAAATCTAATTAATCCTTTAGAACCAAGAAGAAGATCCTCTGAAGAAAAGGCCTGAAAATCTACTTCCAAAAACTCAGCCATTGAAAACCCCATGGAGCACAGCTCTACTCTAACACACAAGGGGGTGTCACCAGTCAGAATTTACTCCACAGCAACTGTTTTTTAAAAAAAAAAAAAACAAGAGGAAATACAGAGGTCAGAGGACCATATTAAACCCACAGAAATGGAATCAGTAAAATGAATACTGTGGGAAAATTTACAGGACAAATCTTAGTAAATAAGCTTCTAGTCTTCTATTAATCCTGCCTGTTCTATGCTCTAGGTTATTCTAAGACATAAAATAGGAGCTCTTAATTTATCAAAGTCTGAAGTTAATTAATATCTTTGCCATCCTCCCAGAAAGCAAAAGGAAATAAATCCCATCTGTCTCTATCCCTACTAATATTCTATTGTTGTGACATATTTTAACAGAAATTTTTAATTCCATAAAGCACTGTTATCATTACATTTGGTCATTGTTCATTTGGATTTAGCCACATATTTATCACTCTCTTTGTTCTGCACTCCTGTTTAAAAACATTACAGATAATTTCAACCATAAACAAAAACACTGTAACAAACTCCCATGTGCCCATCAATCCTGGCTTCAACAAATACAAACTCACGACCAATCTTATGTCATCTATCCCAAAACTCTCTACCCTATTCACATGGAATTTTAACCCTTTCAAGACCAAATTATGTTTTTGCTCTGAATTTTTTATTGAAACTGTCTTTTTTTGTTTGGTAATGGAGAGTATTTTGAATGAAATGAAACAAAAATTTTTGAAGTAAAAATGGATTTTGATACAATTAGTGGGACACATATTCCTGAAGGGTCTCTGATAAGGCTTCTGGGATACGGCCCATTTATTCAGATTCAGACAATTGGCCTCCACCAGATGGCAACATGCACTACAAATGGGACAGAAGCTTCCCACTAAGTCCAGAGGTGGAAAATGTAGGTGGATACTATACGTCCCACAGATCATAAAAGGGTTAAAAGAGCTCCCAGACAACATATCATTTATTCTCATATGTTTCAAATATGTATCTCTAAAATAACTAAGGACTTTTAAACTATAACACTGGCAAATATAATAGTATTTATTCTCTAAAAATGTCCCTCACAACCCTATCCCTCCTGTGTCCTACAAATGTAAATTTGACATGACTCTGAAAACTAGAAAAATGCATTGCAAATTCCAAATAACCAAGGTAAAATTCACCTTCTCAAATAGTTTTATTTATGTTAAAGGATTGCCTATATTTTTTTCTGGAGTCAAAATGAATTTATATAGAAATGTATACTTTAATCCAATTTTTTTGTAATGAGTATATTCTGAGTGGAGATACAGATTTGTGATATGGAGGTTATATTAGGCAAAAGAAATACTAATGAAATGCCAAGCCTTACTTTTATGTCTACTAGTAATAATTTATTAATATAACCACTATAAAGTACAAGTTATAATTTTTAGAGATACTGCTAAATAAACATCATTTCTAGAAATTTACCTTTAAGATTCTCATATATACAAGATGGCTTTTTAAGGTAACTAATTACAGTAAGGTTTAAATTAGCAAAATCTGAAGAATCTAAATGTCCATTACCTGGGGACTCGTTTAATAAGTTATGGCATATAACAACACATTCTGTAGCTTTTAAAAAAAAAAAAAAAGTACTCATTATGTATTGATACGGGATGAGAGTGGAAGTAGAGCGAGTTATTATTTGTTTAAAATATATAAATATACGTTCCTTTGCTTTTACATACTGAGTATCTCTGGAGAGGCGATATGAGCCAGTGAGGAACAGGGTTAGCAGAGAGATTTTTCAGTAACTACTTGCACCTTTTAAACTCTATGAACTGCACACTATAATATATTCAAAACCAAACAAACTGAAAATTGGAGTAAACAAAAATAAAATTATATCTGAAGTATTTAAAATGTTTTATTTTCAGATTGGGGGATCAAACTGGAAATTCCTAGCTTCTTTTCCATCTCCTCAATGCTTGCATTAGTTTTATCACAAACCTTCCACTTCAGACTGAGTCTAAGAGAAATCTGTATTAATACTCCTAAGGAAAAGACAGTAACTGGTTTCACAATACGCTCACATGTATATTAGTAATAAAACACCATGAAGGAAGAATGATTTCTAGCACCCACTTGATCACACTTGCTAGCTACAAAGAACAGGTCTATAAATGCAGTGCGAGAGGGAAAGAACATCAAGAGAAAAAGTGAGTGAAGAACAGGCCAAGGATAGAGAGGAGAGCAGAGTAGGTAAGAAATCTGATACCAGAAGCTTCAAAAGGGATTTCCATAACTTTAAGTCAGGGCAGACCAACCATGGAATTGAACTAATTAGAGTCGTTTCAACCCAAAGTCAAAAGATGTAGATCCACACAGAAAAAAGCTATTAAAACTGAGAAAGAAAAACTTCTCCTTGGCAATAAAGAAAGAACATTAAGATTCTGATTGAAAATGAGAGCTTAGTGTCCTAAACAACTGCTTTTCAAATCATGCATTTGAATTACTAACCAAAACCAAACTCTCTGTCACTAAGTTGGATCCAACTCATAGGGACCCCTCCTTGGGCTTCCGAGGAGATATCACTACGAAAGTAGTTTGCCCAACCTTCCTTCCGAGGAGTGGGTGGTGGATTTGAACCGCCAGCCTTCTGGTAGCAGTCAAGTGCCTTAGCACTATGCTACTAGAAGAGTAAAATAAAAAATACAAGTGAGCTATTTTTAGTAATAGACTCAAAGACATAACATTATTCTGTTAAACTGCTATAAAAGTTTCTAAAGGGCTACACTTAGCATGGAGCTCTGGTAGCATAGTGGCTAAGACGCTTGCCTGCTAACCAGACGGCTGGCAGTTCAAACCCATCAGCCACTCCTCGGAAGGAAGGTTGGGCAATCCTACTTCCGTAGTGATACTGCCTCGGAAACCCAAGGAGGGTTCACTATGAGTCGGGCCGACTCGACTCGACAGCACATAACAACAACAACAACACTTAGCATACGAACTTATTTTCTCACAATGGGGACTGTTAACAGTTTTATAAACCACCCTGTTTTGAATAGCAATGCCCTGAACAAGAACAAGTGTTACCTTGGATCTGATGTCTACTAGAGCAAAGTAGAACAGGAAGGAATAAAGTAAGATCACAGAGAAAAAGATAAAATCTTTAAAATTAAGCAAAACTGAGAAATGAAACAAAAACCCCTACACTTTACAGCAAAAGCACAAATCTCATACCAAAGAATTCTCTTAGTCTATCATAAATTTGACACTTGAACTGAAAGCCAATTAAATAACCCTGAACAGTGAATAGGGGGAGAAAAATGTGAATAAATTAGGGAAAGGCCACAAGTAAGTTTTGGCGAAGTGTTACTGACAAATCTACTTATCATAATTCTTACTATGAAAATGGTATTCCCTGATACCAAAATAAGACAAAAAAGATGACACAAAAAAGAAAATTACAGACCAGTATGAATATAGATGAGAAAAACCTTAACAAAATACAAGGAAACTGACTCCAGCAACATATAAAAATAGGATTACACAGCATGACCAAGTCAAGATTTATCCCAGGAGCACAAAGTATGTGCAAAATATGAAAATCAATCAATATAAAATACTAACAGAATTATTAACAGAGTAATAATAGAATAAACAGCCCAAGCAAGATTTTTTCTGTTATCAATAAGGTCACTGAGTCAGAACAACAATAACAATAATAATACACTAAAAAATCACATGCTACTATCACTTGATACAGAAAAAGTATGAGAAATTAAACTAGGAGTAGAAAGGTACTTCCTCAATATAAAAGGTCATCTACAAAACCCACAGTTCACATCATACTTAATGGTAAAGGACTGAATGCTTTCCACTTAACATTAAGAAAAACTCAAGGAGTTTCCCCTTCTTGCAACTTGTATTCAATACTGTACTAAAGGCTCCAGCCAGGACCACTAGGGTTAAAAAGAAAAAAAAGAGGAAGGAAGAAAAGTCATCCAGATTAGAAAGAAAAAAGTAAAATTATCTCTATCTGCAGTTAACATGATCCCGTACACAGAAAATCCTAAGGAATCCACAACACTATTAGAGCTAAAAAAGGGTCCGGCAAGATTTCAAGAGACAAGATCAATCTAGAAAATGCAATTGTATTTCCATAAACTTGCAATGAACAATCTGAGAATTAAATTTAAAAACCAATTCTATTTCTAATAGCACTGAAAGAATACTTAGGAATAAATTTAATGCAAGTGCCAAGATTTGTACACTGAAAACTACAAAATACTGTTGAAAAAAATTAAAGACAACCTAAATTAAATACAATGATACCCACATCCATGGATCTCAAGGGAAGATTTAATAATGTTAAAATGGCAACACTGCCCATATTGACCTAGAGATTAAACATAATCCTTTATCAAAATTACCAAAATCTTATCAATGATCAGAAACATGATGTTATATATAGAAAATCCCTGACAATCCAAAAGAGAGCTACCAACACTAATAAGTGAATTCAGCAAAGTGCAAGGTACAAGAAGTTCAACAAACATAAATCAGCTGGGATTCTAAACAGCACCGAAGAGTAATCTGAAAAGAAAATTAAGAAAACAATTCTACGTATAATAGTATCTAAAAGAACACAGTACCTAGGAATAAACTTAACCAGGGAAGTGAAAGACTTTTGCACAATGAAAACTGTGAAATATTTCTGAAAGAAACAGAAAAAGATCTAAAATAGGAAAACATTCCATGTTCATGGATCAGACGACTTATTACTATTATCAATACTACCCAAAGCAATCTATAGGTTCAATGCAATCCCTAACAAAATTTCCACAGCCTTCTTTGTGAAATGGAAAAGTCATTTTTTAAATTCATATGAAATTGCAAGGGGCTCTGAATAGCCAAAACAATCTTGGTTGGGGGGTGGGGTGGGGTGGGGTGG